>NC_043715.1:40793806-40819093 GCF_006229205.1 Suricata suricatta | reverse complement strand
CTCAAAGGCAAGAGAAATTAAAGCAAAACTGAACCCTTGGGACTTCATCAAGATAAAAAGCTTCTGCAAGGCAAAGGAAACAATCAAGAAAACTAATAGGCAACCGACAGAATGGGAAAAGATAGTTGCAAATGACATAACACCATTTTTCACAGTTAGAACAATCCTAAAATTTGTATGAAACCACAAATGTTTGCAAATAGCCAAAGCAATCTTGAAAAAGAAAAGCAAAACTGGGGGTGTCATGATCCTGAACTTGAAGCTATATTACAAAGTTGTAGTCATCAAGACAGTATGGGACTGGGACAAAAACAGACACATTGATCAATAGGACAGAATAGAAAACCCAGAAATGGACCCACAGCTATATGGTCAAATAATCTTTGACAAAGTGGGAAAGAACATCTAATGGGAAAAAAGACAGTCTCTCCAACAGATGGTGTTGGGGAAATTGGACAGCAACATGCAGAAGAATGAAACCGGATCACTTTCTTACATCATACACAAAAGTAAATTCAAAATGGATTCAAGAACTGGTGTGGTTGGGTGGCTTAGTTGGTTAAGCATTCGAGTCTTGATCTCAGCTCAGGTCTGGAGCTCAGGGTCATGAGTTCAGGCCCCATGTTGGGCTCCACTCTGGGCATGGAGCTACTTTTTTAAAAATGACCTAAATGTGCGATAGAAAATCATCAAAATCCTAGAGGAGAACACAGGGAGCAACATCTCTGACATTGGCCAGAGCAACTTCTTACCAGATATGAGACCACATTTCCTCCTGATGAAGACATAGGGAAGGGTCTTGCCTCAGCCTGAGAAGGATGGGGAAGAGAGACAAACAAGACCACACGAGGGAGGCTCAAAGCAGCACCAAGGGGTGAGGTGAACCCCTGCAGCACAAGAGGAAGGGAAGAGATACAGAATGGCCTTGAGATTCAGGGAAGGACTTGCACAGAAGGCTGGTCAGAGAACCTTGGCCCTGAAGATCCAAATCCCACATGGACATGGTCTTGGGAGTGATGGGCAGAAAGCCCACAGCTGGGTCAGTGGTCTCTTCTCAGGAGGGAGCTGAGCTAAGTCCGGAACACTGCTGTGACCTTACAACCAAACTAATGTCTGCCTGAAACCATAAAAGCAGGAGCCTAGAGGTCTTCACACATCGTACCTCATCTC
Organism: Suricata suricatta; assembly: GCF_006229205.1. Classification (NCBI taxonomy): domain Eukaryota; kingdom Metazoa; phylum Chordata; class Mammalia; order Carnivora; family Herpestidae; genus Suricata; species Suricata suricatta. The sequence continues at coordinate 40,817,923 of NC_043715.1, read as the reverse complement.
TGCGTCATGTGTCCTTCCCCCATCAAGTGGTCCCAGGTGTACAGTGACAGGTTTCATGGACACAGGGTATGCCCATGCATGCAAGTCTCACATCATTGCTTGAAGTGACAGACACTGTCCCACATAGGGACCCATGTATCATCAAACTGCAGAAATCCCTTATCCTACTTATGCTTACCTAAGTTGTAACAGTAACTCATTCTTTTCAGACTGCAACAAGTATTTTATTACAAATAATCAAACCTCTCCATAGTGTCTCAAAGAGTAACAAACACAATTTCACGGCTTTAACAGAGCAGAATGAGCATTCATACATGGCCATACATGTCAGGGTTTACCTCTGGAAATTGTTGTTCAATATTTTAAAATAAAGTGGCCTTGTGGGTTTATTCTTTTCTAGTATTGTAAACATATGCCTTTTAATATTATCTGAATTTAATTGAAAAGATGTCTTGTTGCAAACCAAACAAAATGTAAAGCTTCTGAGGCAGGCATCTCTCTCAGGGAAAGAAGGAAGTCTTGTTATGAAACTATTCCCAAGCAAGACCCAACTTAAAATCTGCCAGCATAATCTTAAGAACTTTGGTCCACTGTTCATCTGGGTTAAACCCGTTTTCAATGGAATGGGAGCCACACTGCCTCCTGGGTCTTCAATCTTGCCTTCCTGTGAGGAAGACAAAAAATGTTTCTCACCCATTCTCAACCTCTCCTTTGAACTGTTGCACACGGCCCCAGAAAGCCACCATCACATGGTCTAACTTGTCCCACGGTAGTACAATGGCAACTGCTTACATCTGTCCCTCAAAGGCTTCAGATAGGAGTGGTTTTCACAGGGAGCTAGTCGATACCTCCGAAACTTCAGACCCATCTTACTGGCCAGGTGCACAGCAACAATGCCTTCCGGCCCCAGGCAGCATTGACCTCATTCCATGACACGGGGACACTGGGCAGGTGACCCATTTTGAAAGTTCTAATTGTGCCAAATTATCCTCTGTGCCAGAGATGAAAGTTTTCACTGAAGAAACTGGTTTTCTTCAGCTTGCCCAGCTGTACCTGGGCCTAAGGCATTTGGTTTTCTACATTCTTCACCTCATTGTCCAGTTCTGGCTATTGTTCACATTCTATGTGTCCTCTATGGTACTGAACTTCCTCGGGATCCAGTCTCAGCTTCAGCCTGGACATTCTCAAGCTTTTCTACCTTTTTTCTACCTGTTCAGTCTGTCTTGTTTGGCTCTGTCTGTAGCTGTTCAGTCATCCTCATTCGTTTGCTCAAAGATCTTCAACATTTGCAGCTGTGACACTCATTTTCAGTGACACCGAGCTTAGTGTCCAGCTGGTCTAAAAGAGAATCTGTGCAACCCTCACACAGCGGCGATCCACATCTCTCTGGCCCGACAGGAGGTCAGAATGGCCCCGAGTACTCAGTCTCTGGCTAATGTTCTCCACAGCACCACCACTGAATACCTCCCCAATTAGAGTGAAGCTGTTGACATCTTCTGTAGACATCATCATGGCTGGAAGGATGAATCCAAGAGACATGCCATCCTGGTGATGTCCAATAAATGAATCTTTCCTGAGTTAGCCCCTTCCCCCAGGGTCTCTCCTGGTTTCACTTGGGCTGGAGCAAATAATGGAGCTCCTGGATGGTGATGCAATCCAGTTTCAGGGCCTGGCTACAGCACGGACGCCCAAAGCTGGCCTGCGTGGTGCTGCTGGGCATCTTCAACCCCTCCACCGTTCAGGACTTGGAGCCACCACCCTGGACAGTCTACCAGAGGGGCACCATGGCCTCCAGAACTGCTGCCACCCAGTCTTCAGGGACTCCCCATCCAGCAAACAGTAACTTTTACTGAGCATTTATTATGTGCCTGCCAGTGTTCTCAGTGCTTTATATGTATTGGTTGATTCACTTAACCAACATTCACCAGTACCTTAGTACTTTAGGAGCCAGAGGCTGGGCAAGGGACTGGACACAGCTGTGACTACTGCAGTCACAGACCCTGTCCCCATGGAGAGTGGGGTCTGGTGGGCAAGACAACCCTGAGAGCGCCCATGTGGGGTGTGTGTGCTCTCACAGACATGGGCAGGGAGCGTCAGCCAGGCCTTTGCATACTGAAAGAATTCTCCCTGCGGTACGTTCCCTTCACATGTGCACCTCGTCCCAATATACTTGAAAGAGCTGACTACTCTTGATAATTCTTCTTCCTTCCCTCCTCTCATCTCTGTGGGCTCTGATCTACTTTTCCCCCATTGCTGAACTGCAATGACTTCATTCAAGGTCAGGGTGATCTCCATCTTTCCAAAGTCCCTGATGCAGACCCTGCCTTTCTGTCTCAGTCCTTTTTCTACAAGCTTCTCTGATGCCACCTTAATCCACCTTCATCCCAGCCAGCCCGCCTCCACCCACCCACCTTGCTGAGAGTTAGATACAGGAGCACCTCCGGGCATTTTCTTGGGCCCTCTCCCTTTCCTGTCTCACCCTCTTTCCATATGACCTCACCCACGATTTTGAACACCTCCCTATCTCCAGCCCTGACTTCCTCTTTGAGCTCTGAACTTAAATATCCAACTGTCTCCTCCACATAATGGGCGTCTCCATATGGCAAAGCAGAATTTTTATTTTACCTTCCCACACAGAACCCTTTCTACCATATCTTTCCACTCCACAGAAGGGATCATAGATTTATCCATCCAAAAGCTAGTGAGTTATTCTTTTTGTTTTTCCAGTAAGACCAAATATAACAGTCTTTAAATGTATATACTTTTTAAGAAGAGTGAGCCTGGGTGGCTTAATTGGGAGAGCATGCAACTCTTGATATTGGAGTTGTGAATTCAACCGCATGTTGGGTGTAGAGATTACTCAAAAACAAAACCTTTATGAGATAAAATAAATAAATAAAAAAGAGGGTGAAGGAAGGAGACAGGGAGGAAGAGAGGCAAGGAAGGCCCGCCTCACAGTTAAATGCGATCTTCCCCCCTGACCCAGAGCAATGAGATGCCCCCCTCTTCCCCCAGGGCTCCTGTGGTTTTCCTCCAGGACCCTGTGGTCTCTCACTCACATGCGTGGCTGCTGACCCCCACACACAACTGCCTCTGCCTCCCACTCTGCCTGGCACCGGCCTGGTCAATCTGTCTCCTGGCAGACACAGACTTCTCCGATTCCCACAGGCACTCCTCTTTGGCAGTGGGCCTCCCTCTACTCCCCACAATACCTGTCACCCCAGCAGAGGAAGGCTGTCTCCCCATGGTCATGGAAGACCATGTTGTGGGGATGGTGGGAGATAGCTGAGCTGAGCTGGGCAGGCTGAGATGCAAAGCCCCCATCTGGCTACAAGGACAGCTCCTGGTTGATATCTACACCAGGCAAAGGACGAGGTGAAGAGGCATTGCTGGCGCAGGTGGGAAAGGGTGTTTCCAAAACAATTTGGGATGGAAGGGGGATGAGTAAACACTGGGCTGGTGAAATGCCTATCCTGGGCTCAAGCCCCACCCAGAAGGTCCACAAGGCTGACTGTGGCTAGGGACACTGATGGCCCAGGCACCGTTCACAAAGAAGTGAGCCAGCTGCATCACACAGGTGCCAGGGACAGGTGCATGGCTGGTAACTTCAGGCAAGTGGGCAGGGCAGGTGTGTGTGACATGCAGGTCCACCTGCATAGCAGATGTGGGGAGGGCGTGCACTGGTGTGGGACAACAGGAATGACACAGACAGGTGAGTATGTGACAAGCACACCAACACCACTGCTGGGCACTTCCCTGCCAAGTACCGGATGTTTCATGGCCACCGGCTCTCCAGCTCCATGCCTAACCCCTCCCAGGTCCCATAAACGCTGTCACAACTGCCCACCTCTTCCAGATCCTCCAGAGCAAACCCACAGAAGGCAGTCATGTTCACCTGCAGCTCAGCGTGCTCTCATCTGTTTCTTGACCAGAGAGGGGCAAGAAGTGCTGACCGGGAGGGGTCAGCACCGTCCCCTGGCACTGTAGGACCATGAAAGCACCCCATGCCCATAACCCACTCCCAGAACCCTCCAAGGGCCCACCCTCCCAGACACACACACACACACACACACACACACACACACACACACACACACACGCCTATGGTCAATTACAGGCAGTAGACCTTTTCTGTTTGTGGGCCAGGCCTCCGTAAGGTCTGAGGCCAAGAGCCTGTCCAAATCACCTGGCTCTGGAGACACCACGCCTTGTAGGAAGTGGTGAGGAAAAGACACCAGGTTCTGTTGCCCTCACTCAATTAACCCAACCTTCCTCCCTCTCTCTCTCTCTCTCTCCCACACACTCTCTCTCTCTCCCCCTCTTGCTCACTCTGTCTCTCAATATCCTTTTCAATCTCTCTCCCCCCACCATTCTCTCACTCAACCTCTGTCATACACTCTCTCTCTCCAACACTCTGGATCAATCTCTCATGCTCTCATTCACTCACTCACATACAATGTCTTTCTCAGTATCTCGTGGATTCTCTCTCTCTCTCTCTCTCTCTCACACACACACACACACACACACACACACACACACACACATACACACACACGGCAATGGACCTAGCACTCAAAGGTCTGTGCCTCTAGGCACGAGTACTGAACCGAGGCCCTAGCACAAAGGCACAGATGGGAATGAACTGCTGCCCGGGACACACCCACACACGTGATATGCAGGGTGTATAGTATTTGTGTAAACTCCTATTCTTGGCCCTTTATATCCCACCTGTGGCTCTTTCTTTGGGCAATTAAGGCTGAACTTGGACTTGCAAACCAGTGGGGTTTTGGGGTCCTGAGTTGAGGCCCTAAAGGCCAGGGCAGGGTCTGGCTTGGGCACTGTGGAGACAAGAGGAAACAATGCAGACATACCTGGCCTGGAGAGCTCACCAATCTAAGGAGGAGACAGACTGCAGTATGATACATAAAAATACAGCAGTGACCAAAGGCACCATTAGTGTCACCAGGAGCCAACATCAGGGGAGATATCCTAGGGACAGGTGGGTCTGGCCTCCAGGGTTGGAGGGTCATGAGCAATCTACCTAGCTCAAAGTTTGTCTCTCACACTGCTTCCTCAGTCTCAACAACCATCAGGTCAGTGTAGCTCCTGAAAATGGACTGGAAGATGCTGCTTTTGGAAAACGAGGGACCCCAAATTCTACATGTTCAGTGAAGTGTAACAACTGGAAGCCTGATGTATTCCTGGAGCTGAGGTCTGAAGGATTTAACCAGGAAGTAAGGCATTGAGCAGGGAGTGGATCGTGGCAAAGGGAAGTGCATGTGCAATGTCCCTGTGGCAAGAGGGCTAGTGGCAGTCACTGGTCCTGACAGAGGCAATACAGAGCCCTGGTGCCCAGAGAAAAGGGGCAAAGTGTGGCCAGGAATGAGGCCACTGTCCCCCAGGGTCATACATTCCTTTGCGTCTTTCAACAAAGTATGACACATGAACTCGAAGTATGGCCCCACACGGTGATGACTTGACCCAGCTGCATAAGGGAAGTATGGCGACAGGCCGGGGCAGGTGTGGAAAGCAGTGCTGACTTCCTTGGCTGGGAGCTCAGGGGCCAGGTCCACTGCACACAAAAAGGAGAAGAGAAAGGCCGAGTTTGCAAAAAAGGCCAAGGGCAAAGTAGCGTTGGCATCCGAAGTGAAAAAGAGGGCAATGAGAAGAAAACCTTGTAAAACTGGCTAGCAAGCAAAGCAGCCCAACTCAAGAGGAAGAGAAAGCCAGAAACAGCCTCTCATTCCTGAAGTGCAATCTCTCTTGCCCCGTTGGGATCAACTCCTCCAAAAACCCACCCTGATCCTGTTGAAGTCCCCTTCTCAGAAAACATACACTTCCCCATCTCAGACCACCTCGACATTCAAATAAGTACTTGGTTAACAAACACTAAACCTGCCATGTACTTGCTTCCTCAGCCCACCAGGGGGGCTCCCAGCTCCAGGCCTCTGTCCAGCTGGCCCCTAAAGGCAGCCACTCCCTCTCCTATGAATCCCAAGGGGCAATCAGGGACAACTTCTGGTCACTACACACTTGTTTTTCCTGCTGATGTTTCTACAAGCAAAATGACCCACATCCAGAAGTTAGAGGGGAAGGGAGGGCAAGAGCAGCTGCCAAGAGGACTTAAGTCAGAATATTCCATTGGTGGGACGCCTGGATAGCTCAGCTGATTGTGTCAGATTCTTGATTTCAGCTCATGTCCTGATCGCACCATTGGTGGGATCAACGCCCCGCGTCAGGCTATGTGATGACAGTGCAGAGCCTGCTTGGGATTCTCACTCTCCCTCTCCTTGCTCACGCTCTCTCTCTCTCTCAAAATAAATAAACATTAAAAAAAATTCCATTGATGGCGCATCATGATTGGGGTCTCTTACGCAGGAGTCACGCACAGTTGCAAATCCAACACACGCCATCACTGAGAAGTCCCAGCTGCCCAGTGCTAGTGTGCTTGTCAGAGAAAGAAAATTAATCTACATTCCCCCAAACCACATTAGGTCACTGCTCTTCAGACACTGACACATAAAACCCCACATCATTCCGAAGTCGGAAAAGCAAACACATATTTTTGAGACTTTGGAGGGATTTATACAAAAATAGTAGAAATTACATTTTTACCACCCGAAAACTAGCTATATGATTTCCAAATGGGACATTTGTGAGTTGCTTGTAGTTTTTCTAAGAAATAACAACCGTGGGCCAAGTTTTTAGAAGAAAAACTATATTCTTTTAAAGAAAATGAAAATATTCTCAAAGAAAAAACTTAATTTAAGTCAAATCATACGCTTTTGTCGTGGAGCCCGATACACAGTGCTTTCCTTCAACGGGTGACCTCCCTGTCACGCGGACAGGGCGCCCTCTCGTGGTCTCTCTCGACCGAGCCCTGTGGCTGGAAATTTTGCATGAGAAGGTTCTTTTCCCAAGGTTGAAGGGTGGCGAGCGGAGGGGGGGAGCAGACCCCAACCCAAGAGGAAGGGATGAGGGGGGTGGGATTGTGGCTGAAAACACCCTTGGAATGCTGGAAGGCCCCACTCCACAAGGGTGTCATTCGTCACCCCCTCCTGCGACCCCGCCCGAACCGGACACCTTCCCACCCACCAAAGGCGCTCGTGAGACACGCAAACACGTGTGCCCTCTGCCAACCCCTACCCGCCAGACCACCCCTGCCCCGAGAAGCGATCTCAGACGGGGCCCCTTTTGAACAGGGAAACTGGCTCGCGCCCGAGGAGGAGGAAGGCGGTGGCGTCCTCACCCGGTGCCCCACGGCGGTCAGGGAGCCCGCCCGAGGCCGCGGGGCGCAGCAGCCCCGGAACTCAAGGCCGGCGTCGGGGGAGAGGGGGCCGGGGCCGGGGCCGGGCGGGGCCCCCGAAGGAAGGAAGCGGCCAGAGGAGGCACAGACGGTGAATAAATAGAAGCAGCTTCGCCGCGGGGCCGGCCCATCGGAAAGCCAGCTCCGGGGCACGCGGGTGGGGGTGGGGCGGAAGCGCGGCAGCCGCACCCCGTGCGGGACCCAGAGCCCGTCGCCCAGGTCGCCGTCCCGCCCGGGGGTGCCCTCTCTCTCTCTCTCACTCACACACTCACTCACACACTCTCAGACACACACGCACGCGCGCACGCGGCTGCAGCGCGGGCTCCCTTCCCAGCTCAGAGCTCCGTGACGTGCACCGTGGGGGAGGGGAGGGGGCCGGGCCCGAGGCGCCGCAGGTGGCAGCGGCGGCACAGCAGGTGGCCGTCCAGGGGGTAGCAGCGGCGTCCATCCTCCCCGCTCAGCTGCAGCCCGCAGTCCTAGGGAAGAACACAGCCCCAGCCCCCAAGTGAGCGAGCGGGGCTCGGGAGGGCGCCTGAGGGGATGGGCGGGGCGGACCTGCGGGGCCCAGTGCAGCTTCCAAAGGACTTGGGCTTTGACCCGGGGCGTTGTGTGTGGGTTGGGGGGTGGGGTTGGAGCCCAGCTTCGGCCACACCCAACTGGAGACGCCTCCTAGATTGCCAAAGGACCCCAGCCAGGAATCTGCGGGAGGGCTGGGAGGTGCGTGGGGGCATCGGCACAGGAATGTGATGGCTTTCAACAACTACCGGCCCATTTCGTCTCGCCCGGAGCGCAGACCACTAGGAAAGCAGCGGTCCGACAGCTGCGCCGAAGAGGCTCCCACAGGACGCGGGAAGAGGAAGACCTGAGCCAGAGGGATGTGAGGGGGAAATAAACGTGAGGAAACCCAAAAATGGACGGCTCTAAGGGCACAGTGAAGCGTCAGGCCACTGAGAGGTCAGGGTAGTGACAAGGAAGAAGTGTCTCCTGCATCCTGCTGCATAGTGGCCACTGGGGACATGGAGGGAGAGGTTCGAATACCTGACCCCAGCACCTTGAGGTGAAGGAGAAAAACTGGAGACATCTGGTAAACAAAGTGTTTACCACTTTACCACTGCAGTATGGTTTAGAGGCTAATTTTCTCAGTTTAACAAGTTGTGTGATTCTTTTTTGACCTCTGAAGACAACTGGCAGGAAGCGAGAAGGGCGGCATGGAGAATGTGCCCTCTGACACTGGGGCAAGGCCAACCGGACAACGTCTTACTTCCTTTGCCCACCCCACCCCCGCCCCAAGGAGAACCCTTTGGTTACACCTCACCACATCCCGGGCTGAACTACTGCTTTGACCCTTGTTCCCCAAAGGCCCTGAGACCAACACCTGCCCCGCCCACCCAAGTCCTGTCCCAGGAATCCTCCCGGCCCTGCCACAGCCCGGTGACTGAGCCCTGCTACTAAGCACCACACACGGGAGGGGGGCTGAGCCAGAGCACCTGGACACCTTTGCTCCTGGCCAGTGAGCTCTCTGGGGACAGCAGCCCCGAGGCTCTGGCTATGCATCGCCGGAAGCTTGACTTGTTCCGAGGCTCTCTGCCACAACCGTCCTGTGCTCAGGGGTCCGAAGGGAATGCCTCAGTCCCCAGGACAGCAGACAGGATGCCTCGTTACTCTCAGAGGAGAAACCATAGCCCTCTGTAGGCCATGCCTGCGCCCCGCTCCGCCTTCCCTGATCCGCCAGTGGGATTCTGAGTCCCACTAGGCCACCTGCCCAACCAAGGCCACAGACCCTTGATTCCTATTGAAGATTTCTCATTGACATTCCCTCCTGCTTTTCACTGGGACCCTAAACTCAGCACGCTTTTCTCATTTCTTCTCCGACCTCTCTGTTCACTCATTCTTGGCCTCCTCATATGGCTGCTCTGCCCAACCCCAAATGTTGGTGTCCCTTAGTCTATCCTGAGCCCCCACTCCTCTCCTACAGCTCTCCCCGAAAGATTTCATTCACTCCCCTGGCTTCACGTACGTGCCCATGATGGAAATCTAGGCTTCTGGCCAGGATAGTAACCAGGATTGGATTTCCCATCCTACCTTTAACAATGAAAAACCAGGTTAAAGATATAAAACATTGATTCTCAGACCCCAGACAACACACAAGGTGGGTCAGTGACCTCTGAGAGAAGGGAACCTAGAGGTGAGCCTCACAACGGCTCCAAGTTACTACCAGAAGGGATTGTCCAGGCTGCCCAACGAGGGGCCCATGCGGTCTTCTTGAATGGAGAATTTGGGGAGGCCAAGGCAGTTAAAAAGCATCAGGAAGGAAAGAGCTATATGTGCCGATGACTCCCAAGTTCCTATACCTGCAGCTCGAGGCTCTGAACTCCAGCATGTCTAGTTGCCACCGTGGACATGTCCAGCCAGGTGTCCCAGTGCCCACAGTGAGAGCATCTATCCCCTCCAAGTCTCACCCTCGCTCTTTCCTGGGATCCTACTGGACACCTCCCAATCCCCAAACAGCCACATCTAGTCACTGGCTGAATCCAGTCCCTTTTACTGCCTGACCTTCGTGCAACTCAAGTTACCACCCTGACCCAGGGCCAAGCTCCCCAGAGAACCCCAGCCACCATCCTTCTTCCTCTGTGCATTCTCTTAAATCCGCAGGCCATCATGTCTCCACTGCCCTCAGGATGAGCCCGTACTCCTCAGCTCATGCACCTTATGTCCCCAGCTCCTGCCAACCGCTCCAGTGGCACAAAACACCACACTCACCTTCACAGCTAAGCACACTCTGCGTCCACAGCCTGGAAGTGCCTTTCTTACTGCATCCTTGGCTAACTTAGTCATTTTTCAAATCGTAGCTTGAGTGTCACCTCCTCCAAAAAGCCTCCCCTGATTCTCCAAGGCCTCCTCTATGCTCTGACAAGACAACCACCTGAGTGCTCATCACTGCCACTGGAGTAGAGACTCTTTTATTTTTATTCTCTGTACCTCTCCAGCAGCCCACACACTGTCAATCCTCAGGAAATACTTGAAGGAATGGGAAACGGGCTGAGAACATATCTTGGGGAGGGCCCCCTGGGGAGGGCAGGGAGAATGGGAGCCTCAACAAGGAGGTGGGCCCAGAGAACACCTAGAGAAAAAGAGACCCTCGTGGAGGGGGCCGCACCAGCCCCCAGCCCCGCAGGAGGGCCCAGGCTCACCTCACAGTGGTAACACTCCACGTGGTAGTCTCTGTCCATGGACACCACACGGATGGTTGTCTCACAGCCCTGGAGGAAGAGATGGGGGTTTGTACACGCTTGTGTGGAGTGCACACACCTACACAACGTGGTCCTGTCATGACAGGTGTGCATTCATGCCCACGTGAGCACTGACTTTGGTGCTTCCGTGGGCGGAACAGCATTAGCAGGTGCACAGGAATGGACATCTTCCCGCAGCCACCCCCAACCATGCACACACGTATCCATGAGAGCCGTCCCACGGGTGTCAGTGTGCGGATATGTGTTCTCCTTGGTTTTTGCAGGCAGGAAAGACCATGGCCAGTCCAGCCTCCCCAGGCACGCCAGCTTGGGGCAGAACCAGCACGTGTGGGAGACCCAATGCCAAGAGACCTGCACCACCCAGGGGTGTCTCCTGCAGAGACTGCATCCTTCTCTGTCTACTCTCCCCACCCCCACGCCACCTCAGCCTACAGAGGTAACAGACCCAGGGAGCGATCCTTACATCCATGGGCAATGGGACTGAGGGCCACCATTTCTAACTCATGCAGGGACACATGGATCCTGTGTGCATGGGCACAGCACAACCCTCAGCCCCAAGGGATTCGGGGCAGGAGCATCTGCATCCCTCTCACAGGGGCCCAAGACCTGGGGCCAACCTGGGGCAGAACCAGGCAGAGGCCAGGCTGGGCCAGACACCAGATCATCTCCAGGTGAGTGGTGCCTACCTGTGCAGGGAGGATAGGACGGGCACAGGAGGCACATTTTGGTGCAAAAACCCTGGAGGAATAAAAACCAGAAGTGACAAGCTGAGTATCCAGCAAAGGCAGACTCACCCACAGTATACCTATGACATGGCCCAAGTGTCAGACCCCTTTCCTTGTATGGACACACTGGCACAGGAGCAGCCTCTCTGGTGCCTTCTTGGCCTTTTAATTGGTTCCTCAATTCACTTCCACCCCATCACCTGCTCCAGGATGGCTCTGTTTCTCCCTACCCTCTCCCTGCCGCCTAACGTCCACCCCAGCTGAGACCCCTGCAAAGCCCGGTTCCACGCTGAGCACCAGAGATCTATGCAGGGCACCAACCCCATGCAAGGCTGGAGCACAGGACCAGAGCTCTGAGGGCTGGGCCACAGCCACAGTGGGGGAGAATGGACTGGCTGCTCACATGATACCAGACAGGCAGGGGAGGGACTCTGCAGACTCGCAAGCCCCACCGCAGGCAGAAGAGGCCTAGCCTGCCCCTGGGAGCACAGGACAGAGGTGGGGTGGGGCAGCCAGGAGAGCCCCCACCACTAGCAGGAGGGGAGCATGCACGGAAAGGCGGGGAGAGAAGAGAGTTGGCTGGTGGCTAAATCACACAAAAGAGGGTTTAAGGCAGAGATCCGTGCTTTGCCCCCCACAAAGCACACAAGGGGAGGCTGGAAGTGAAACGGCCAAGAATGGAGAACACAGACAGGCAGGCTGAAAAAATGCCTCCTGGGGAGACAGGAGAAAGAGCAGGAGTCATAGCCGGCCCCACAGCACTGGCCACTCACGTGTGATAGTCTCTGACACAGTAGATGTTGTTCTCCACGTCCACAGTGAAGGGTACCCCATCCAGGCACTCGTTACACACTGAGCACCGGAAGCAGCCTGGGTGGTAGGACTTCCCGAGGGCCTGCAGGATCTGGGGGTGGGAGGCACTGCAGGGTCAGTGCAGACAGAAGGCTCAGCACAGCCCCCAGAAGAGGCTCTGGCTCTGAGCCCTCGGCAGGTCTGCAACAGGTGAGAGGGTGGGTCCTAAGACCACCCATGTCAGAGGGGCTCCAGGAGGCTGGGGGAGGGTCTCACCATCTCCATGATGAGGTGTCCGCACACACTACACTTGTCGGCTGTTTGCTGGAACCCAGAGTACTGAGAGGAGACAAAGCATCCAGGATGTTATGTGACAAAGGGGCACTCGCCGCCCAACCAGCACCTGCCTCCTGGGCCCAGGTTTCCGTGTGCAGCAGGAGGGGCACCGCCCAGGGCCCAGCTCTGACTCACCAGGAAGTCCTCCTGGCAGTACACTTTCTCCCCCACGTTGTAGAATGCCTTCCCTCGAAGTCGTCTCCCTGCAAGGACGAGGATCAAGAAGGGGGTCCTGGGGCCGCTGGGACCTGGGGAGTGGGGGGGGCCTGCTTCCAGGCCTCAAGACTCTCCTCCAACAGGTGGAAAGGAGATTATGGGCAAGTTTTAACATTTCCCTTTCATATTAGGCTACCACTGTTATAATGACAAATATTTTTAAAAGATTAAACAAGGGCACCTCAGTGGCTCAGTCGGTTAAGCGTCTTACTTCAACATAGGTCATGATCTCATGGTTTGTGAGTTCGAGCCCCACATCAGGCTCTGTGCTGACAGCCTGGAGCCTGGAGCCTGCTTCAGATTCTGTGTGTCCCTCTCTCTCTGCCCCTCTCCTCTGAAAAATGAATAAACGCTCTGTCTGTCTGTCTCTCTCTCTCTCTCTCTCTCTCTCTGAAAAATGAATAAACCTTAAAAAAATTTGTTTAATGTTCTTATTTTTGAGAGAGAGAAAAAGACAGAGTGTGAATGAGGGAGAAGCAGAGAGAGATGGAGACACAGAATCCAAAACAGGCTCCAGGCTCTGAGCTGTCAGCACAAAACCTGATGCAGGGCTCAAACCCACGAACCGTGAGATCATGACCTGAGTCAAAGTTGGACGCTTAACCGACTGAGCCACCCAGGCACCCCAAAGTAACACTATCTTTTAATTAGGATGTGTAGAAAATCAAAAGGAATCTACCAAAAAAAAAAAAAAAAAAAAAACGAACACACAAACCCTACTAGTACTAATAATGAGTTTAGCAAGGTTGAAGGACAGGTGGTCAGAATATGAAAATCAAATATATTTTTATATTCTGGTAACAAATCATAGGAAAATGAACTTAAAACTTTTTAAACTGCATTTAGAATAGCATCCAAAAAAATCACCCTGTAAAATACTAAGGGATAAACTTAATAAAATATATGTCTGACCCTCTCTCTGCCAAACCAAACTTTGCTGAGAGAAATTTCAGAAGACCCACATAAATACAGCGACAAACCATTGCTGGAAGACAGCTCTCTGTCAGGTGTCTCACATTTCTGCACGTCTTACAGAGGACTGGCAGCTTTCTTTCTGAATTACCTTCCCGAGGACATCTGTGGACCAAACCACTTACAAAACAGAGATTGTGGGGCGTGTGGGTGGCTCCATCGGGTAAGCATCCAACTTCGGCTCAGGTCATGATCTCACAGTTCATGGGTTCAAGCCCTGCATCAGGCTCTGTGATGACAGCTAGCTCAGAGCCCGGAGCCTGCTTCTGATTCTGTGTGTCCCTCTCTCTCCACCCCTCCCCTGCTCATGATCTGTCCCTCTCTGTCTCTCAAAAATAAATAAATGTTAAAATAAATAAATAAAAATAAAAAAACAGAAACTTAAAGCTTCTAGAAGAAAACATAGGAGACTATCTTCATGACTTAAAGGGGGACCAAGAACTCTAGGTTACAAAACGAGAACCATAAAACAGAAAAAATTACATATTAAGTTTCAACAAAATTTGAAATTTATTGGAAAAGTATATCACTGGGGCACCTGGCTGGCTCACCCAGAAGAACATGCAACTCTTGATCTCAGGGTCATGAGTTCAAACCCCCCCTTAGATATAGAGATTACTAAAAGAAAATAAGTAAATAAATGTAATTAAAAATATTATTCATCCTATGAGAAAATAGTCACAAAACATGCATCCCAAAAAGAACTTGTACTCAGAATATATACATATATCTTCACAACTAAATAATTTAAGACAAGTAACTCTCAATTCAAAAGCTGAACAAAAAAAAAAAAAAAGCTGAACAAAAGACCTGAACAGACTTCATAAAAGAAGATATAAATGGTCAAGAAGTAGACAAAAAGATGTTTAACCTTATTAGTCATCTGGGAAATGCAAATTAAAACCATGAGACATCACTTCACACCCATTAGAATGGCTAAAATTAAAAAGGCTAGAATATCAATTGTTGGCAAACATGCAGCAGAACCCAACATTGCTAGTGGGAGTATAAAATAGCGCAACCCGTGTGGAAAACAGCTTGGCAGTCTCTTATGATGTTAAACATACACTTAGCCTATGACCCAGAAATTCCACTCCTTGCAATCTACCCAAGAGACATGAAAACATTTGTCCACAAATGACCTGTACAAGAATGTTCACAACACAATCTATTATCTGTCAATAGTTACACATATCAACAAACTGGTATGTTCATACAAGAAAATCCTGCCCAGCAATAAAAAGGAGTGAGCTACTAATACACAGCTTTAAAAAAAGATGCTTAACAACAACAGATCAGCCACAAAATAGTATATATTTGACTTCATGTATATGAAGTTCTACAACAGACAAAACTAATCTATGGTGGTGGAAATCAGAACGCTGTGGGGGGGCGTCTGGGTGGCTCAGTCGGTGAAGCATCCATCTTTGACTCAGGTCATGGTTTCGTGGTCCATGAGTTCATGCCCTGCAACAGGCTCTGTGCTGACAGCTCAGAGCCTGGAGCCTGCTTTGATTCTGTGTCTCCCTCTCTCTCTGCCCCTACCCCGCTCATGCTCTGTCTCTCTCTTTCTCTCAAAAATAAACAAACATTAAAAAAAGGAAAAAGAGGGTCTCCTGGGTGGCTCAGTTGGTTAAGCGTCCGGCCTCGGCTCAGGTCATGATCTCATGGTTCGTGGGTTCGACAGATAGATAGCTCAGAGCCTGAAGCCTGCTTCAGATTCTGTGTCTCCCTCTCTCTCTGACCCTCCCCTGCTCGCACTGTTTTATTTCATAAATAAAAGACATTAAAAAAAGTTTTCGAAAAAGAAATTAGAGCATTGGTTGGGCAAGTGTGATGGGATACACAGGGCATCAACTAAAAAAAGGCGAGATGCAAGTTTCTAGGGTGTTGACATTTTTCTTTGATAGGGGTTTGACTTATATAAATATATACATGTATCCAAAGCCTCTGAACTATCTATTTACGATATGTTTGCTGTAGCATCTGTAAACTGAAGTCAGTTCCAAAAAAAAAAAAAACCAAAGAGAAACATAGAACATCTTGTGCTCGGGTAAAGAAGTGCTCAAAGAATGAGCACACAGCTCAAAGGGACTTCCTCTGGCCAAATTTGTGCAGTGAAAAGAATAATGACTAAATCTCAATGCACTACATGAATAAAAGTCCACAAGCACATAAAAATACTCATAAAAGAAAAACTTTTGCCCCTACTCAAGTTTAAAACTTTCCTTACTAAAGTTTTAAGTGTCCAACTTTGGCTCTGATCATGATCTCATGGTTCATGGGTTCAAGCCCCACATCGGGCTCTGTGCTGACAGCTTGGAGCCTGGAGCCTGCTTCAAGTTCTGGGTCTCCCTCTCTCTCTGCCCCTCCCCTGCTTGCACTCTGACTCTCTCTCTCAAAAATAAACATTGAAAATAAATAATAAATAAATAAATAAATGAAACATACCTTCAACACAGACATCAACAAATTCACAGACTGACTTCAAAAATTCTACAGTTTTTATATCAAAAATTATAAAACCATGTGAAGAAACAAGACCAAGAGTGATGAGAAACAATAAACAATTGAAGTGGGACATCAGATATGGGGATTATTGGACACAATACAGAACACGAATATTTAATATGCTTACAAAATAGAAACAGACGTCCAAACATGAGATTACAAAGACTTCTTGGACATTAAAAACCATAACTGAAAACAAATTAAAAAAGGTAAATCGGAGTTTACTATGACTTTCTTTTCATCAGAAGACATCATTAAGAAAGTAATGAAGCAAGACCAGGCTAGGAAAAGAATTTATAGATAGAACTTGTATCCAAGATGTACACAGAACTCTCACAAACCAATTTTTAAAAAGTCAAACCACCCAACCTAAAAATGGGCAAAAGACTTCAAGAGGCATTTTTACAAATAAAAGCATTCAAATGGCCCACAGAGACATTAAAAGGTGTAGGAGTCTTCACTACTCATCAGAGAAATTCAAATTCAACTCTCATTACTAGGAACGCCGGGGGAGGCTCAGTCGCTTAAGCATCCCTCTCCTGATTTCAGCTCAGGTCACGATCTCCCCATTCGTGGGACTGAACCCCGCCTCAGGCTCTGTGCTGGCAGCACGGGGCCTGCTTGGGATTCTCTCTCTCTCTCTCTCTCTCTCTCTCTCTCTCTCTCTCTGTCTGCTCCTCCCTGCTGGGGCAGGCGTGCATGAGCACACACACATTCTCTCTTTCTCTCTCTCAAAATAAATAAACTTTAAAAAATAATAAAAAAATAAGTAAAATCTCATTAATGTCCCATGCCGCCCCCACTAGAATGAAGACTGACAATGCTGCAAGCTGGTGGGAAGGAGGAAAAACTGGATTCTAATACTTTGCCACTGGGAGAATAAACTGCTTCATCGACTCTTCTAAACTACTTAGCAGCATACATTGAAGCAACACAGATGCTACTCTAGGACCCAGAAATTCCACTGTTAGAAAAACAAATACAAATGTCCATCGATGGATACAGACGCACTACTCATAAAAGTTTTATTTGTAATCACCAAACTATGGAAACAGCTCAAAACTCCTGTGCCAATGACTGGGAAAGGGCATCAGGGACTCTTAAAGGGTGATGGAAATATTCTACCCTTTGACCTGGCTGGTGAGTACATAGGCATGTAGACATGTACAAATGTATCAAGTTGGAATACACTCATGATTAGTGTGTTTTAGATGTTTTGTGTATTTTCAATCTTGATTAAAAAAAAAAAAGGAAAAGCATTATCAAAAATATTGAGGCAGATTTGAAAAGAGAAACAAAAAGAACTTCTAGAAGTTAAAAATCCGATCACTGAAATGAAAAACACACTGAAAGAGTTCAGTAGGAGATTAAACACAGTTGAAGAGAAAATGAATGATCTGGATTCTAGCTTCCAGAAGACAGATCTGAGGAGATTAAACAGAATGGGAGACAGAGAAGCGCATAATATAAGGGAGAGGTTGAGAGACACACTAGAATGAGAAAACCTAATATTTGTAATTTGAATTCTAGAAGTAAATAACAGAGAGAATGAGAGAGAAGCAATTTTTGAAAATAAAATAGCTGAGATTTTCCCCAAGTTGGAAGTCAAAATGAATCCCAAGCAGGACAAATAAATGAAAAACCCACAGACACACACATCAGAGACAAATTATAAAAGAATACTTTAAATTATCTGTCCTTTTTCCTAATTGATATGTGACAGTATTTTAAGTATTCTGGAAAATAATCCTCAGAACTTATGTATGTGGCAGTATATGGTTTGTTTTACCAAGTGCTTCATGGGGTCTTTTAATGAAGAGGGGTGGGTTGTTGTTTTTTTAATGTTTATTTTTTAAAGAGAGAGTGCGTGAGCTGGGGAAGGCCAGAGAGAGAGAAGCCCAAGCAGGCTCCCCACCGTCAGCATGAAGCCTACTGAGGGGCTCGAACCCACAAACCATGGGATCACGACCTGAGCTGAAGTCAAGAGTCAGACGCTTAACAGAGCGAACCACCCAGGCACCCTAAAATCTTTTTTTAATGTTTATTTATTTAAAAATTTTTTAATTAAAAAAATTTTTTAAATTTATTTTTGAGAGACAGAGACAGCGTGAGCAGGGGAGGGGCAGAGAGAGAGGGAGACACAGAACCAGAAGCAGCTCCAGGCTCCGAGCTGTCAGCACAGAGCCCCACGCCGGCTCGAATCCATGAACCGTGAGATCGTGACCGGAGTTGAAGCCGGACGCTTAACTGACTTGACCACCCAGGCGCCCCATAAAAATAAAATCTTTTAAAAAGAGAAAATGCTAGGGGCGCCTGGGTGGCTCAGTCAGTTAAGCATCTGACTTCAGCTCAGGTCATGATCTCATGGTTTGTGGGTTCGAGCCCCGCGTCGGACTCTCTGCTGACAGCTCAGAGCCTGGAGCCTACTCAGATTCTGTGTCTCCCTCTCTCTCTGCTCCTCCCCCGCTTGCTCTCTGCTCTATCTCTCAAAATAAAATAAAGATATTTTAAAATTTTTTGAAAAAAAGAAAATGCTGAGTGAAAATTGTTTCAAATTTGGAAATCTACTCACAAACTCTAAAGTAAGTGTGAGGGTAGAAGAAAGACATTTTAGACATAGCAGAATTCAGAACACTGGCCTCCCACATGCCCTTTCTTAGATGTCTTGTAGACACTGCTTCACAGCTTTGATTCCTCCCTTCTCCTCCAGGTTGTGTTCCGTATCCAGCCTTACCTCAGCCAGCCTGCTGCGTTCAAGGGAAACCTGAATCGGTTCCCATTATCCATGGGCAGGCTTCATCAGTATAAAGATAATTCCTCTTCCCTTATTTTTTTTTTATTTTTTTTATGTTTTGTTATTTATTTTTGAGAGACAGAGACAGTGTGAGGAGGGGAGGGTCAGAGAGGGAGACACAGAATCCAAAGCAGGCTCCAGGCTCTGAGCTGTCAGCACAGAGCCTGATGCGGGGCTCAAACCCACAAACCGTGAGGTCATGACCTGAGCCGAAGCCTGACGCTCAAATGACTAAGCCACCCAGGCGCCCCTCTTCTTCCCTTATTATGACATTGGTTCAGAGACTCAGGCAAGTCAGTCAATCATAGCATTGCCCACCACCAAAGAAACTGATTCAGGAACAGATGTTTGAGATGCTCTGGCCAAATGACATACAAGGAGATATACGCCAGGTGCTTTGTGGAAAAGAGGTCTCCAAAAACATGACCTGAAGAGATGCCTCCCTCTTCCTCCAGACTAGTGGTGTGCCAATCAGGTCTCAAGCTGCCTCAGACATTTCACCACCATAAGAGAAGCTGCCCAAACCCAAGGAAGAAGCCAAACCCAAGGGAAACCCAGCCAAGCTATTCATAGGGCCTGAGCCACTAGATCAATCCCAGCCTGAAGCCAGCCCTATCTCAGGGCTCCCAGTTCATGGAGCCAAAAAATATGCTTAGAGTTAAGCCTCCTCAGCAGTGTCTCTGTTATCTGCAGCTAAAAGCCGCCAGGAGCTAGTGGATTCAATGCAGGGCACACACATGCGAAGGCGCAGAATGAGCACTCCACAAGGGTCCAGAGGGCAACGAACTCAGCCTAAGGAGAGGTGAGAACCTCCCAACAGAAACTCCGTAGGAAGCCTGATATAATGGAGCCTCTGGGGAGGCGGGAAGTGAGGATATATAAACCAATACAGAGGGCGGGCAGGGGAGGTTAAAAAAAAAAGACTGCAAGAAAAATACAAGACTATCGGACAAAAAGGAGGTATGATCCTCGCTCTGCAGAGGAGTTTTAAACAGTCAAGGAAACACAAACCTGGTTTACTGACTTAACCACAGTTTACAATAAAAGTACACTGAGGGGCACCTACGTGGCTCAGTCAGTTGAGTGGCCGACTTCGGCTCAGGTCGTGATCTCACAGTTCGTGAGTTTGAGCCCCACATGGGGCTCTATGCTGACAGCTCAGAGCCTGGAGCCTGCTTCGGATTCTGGGTCTCCCTCTCTCTTCGACCCTCCCCCACTCGTGCTTTGTCTCACTCTGTCTCAAAAACAAATAAACATTTTAAAAAGGATTTTATTTTTAGGGTGCCTGCGTGGCTCACTTGTTTAAGTGGCCGACTTAGCTCAGCTCATGATCTCACAGTCTGTGGGTTCAAGCCCCATGTCAGGTTGTGTGCTGACAGCTCAGAGCCTGGAGCCTGCTTCGGATTCTGGGTCTCCCTCAATCTCTGCTCCTCCCCCATGCATGGTGTGTGTGTGTGTGTGTGTGTGTGTGTGTGTGTGTGTGTGTGTGTGTCTCAAAAATAATAAATAAATGTTAAAAAAAAAAAAAGAAAGTACACTGAGAAAACAGGAGGGAAGAGGAAAGGGCGGTGACAGAGCCTGTTCCTCATCTGTCATAGCAGAAGTGTCAGTCAGTCTAAAAGTGCTGCATCAAGAAACTGCAGTGTATGCCTGTTATGATAAGGAGGCGTCTACTAGAAAAAATTGCTAAAAAATCCCAAGCAGGTGTGACTGGGGAATGGGACCAGGAGTGGAAAGATGAGTGGTATGTTGCTACTGCAAAAAAGAGCTTGCCAGGACTATTTGACTTAATACAGTGTGTGTATTACGCTTCTATAGAATAAAACATTAACATATTTAGTAAAAACTAATTAAAGATATTTGCTTAGGGGCAAAGCCTGAAGAAACAGTAGTAGAAGAATCAAGAGTGCAGATTTATTAGGTCGGTTGGATAATAGTTACTTTTTTCTTTACATAACTTTGTCCAGGTTAAATTATAACATGTATAGCTTACTCCGTATGTAAACCTGCAAGAGAAACCAAACTGCAGGGAAAAAGAAAGAACAGCCCCACACCCAGGCAGGCAGAAAGCACGGCACTAGCTCCATGCGCCCCACGAACGCAGCCAGGAGACATCAGTGCCCTGCACAGGACAGACGCCCCAAAGCTGGGGGAGGGCCATCCTTTCCCTGTGGCTACCAAAGGCCCTGGTTCCCCACACACCTCCCTCCCCAGGGCCCAGGAGATCTTCCAAGAGGGTGTGGGCCTCCCAAACAGGCCAGGCCGAGGAGGAAAGGGGCTATAATTCAGCCTCCTCCACACTCCAGCCTGGGCCAGAGCTGGGTGGTCCATCGGCTTGGGACATGGGTGCAAGGGAGTCCGTGGTGCAGGAGGGCCGGGGAAGAGGTTACCTACCGCAGGAGTTGCAGGTGAAGCAATCTGTGTGATACAGGCTCCCCATTGCCTGGCATGCCTGCCTTGCCCCATAGATGCCAAGCCCGCACTTGATGCAAATGCCTATGGGAGAGAGGCAGGAGAGAGCCCAGCTTAGCGCCGGGACTGTCCTAATGCTGCCTGACCCTTGGCGAACGGACTTCCCGAGCCCCCCCGTTACAAATGGCTAACGTGGCGATAATAAGGGTACCCTGGGGTTTGCTGGTGTTGTCTGAGGATTCAGAGGTAAAAATGACCTCTGTGACCAGGCACAGAGTCCTTGCCATCAAAATATTAAGGACACGCGAGGGCACCTCGGTGGCTCAGTCAGGTGAGGGTCCAACTCCTGATTTTGGCTCAGGTCATAGTCTCACAGTTCATGGGTTCAAGCCCTGCATTAGGGTCTATGCTGATCTGTTGCAGATTCTGTCTCCCTCTCTGTGCCCCTCCCCTGCTTCCTCTCTATCTCTCTCAAAATAAATAAAAATAAACGTAAAAAAATATATTAACGGCATGTTTATACTAGAAAGTCATTCTGGGCCCCTTCACCGGTGACCTGCTCTTGGACTGAGGGGAAATCCTTCCTGTGGTCTGTGAAGCAGAGAGAATAAAAACCACGCAGGCACGACCAGGGCAGCGCCGCTGCCCCACCCTAGCTGTGCTCTCCTCATCTGGGCCGCACATCAGCCTTGCTGGCCTGCTACATGCCCCACAGCATGCACAGGATGGGGTGCCGAGCAAGCAAGGGAGGGGTGGTAAGGAAAAGGGTGACCAGCAACGCCAGGGGGAAGCCAGACACTGGTCCCTCCTGGAGACCAGGAACGTGGGCGGCCAGCCCAGCCGTCCCTCCCTCTCAGTCACCCGGGATCTCCTGTGCCCCACAGGGCATGAAGACAGGCTCCACTGGCCCTCAGGACCCGAAATCTTCTGGCAGCTCCAGGACATGCTCCCTCACCCTCTCCCTCTCAATTTCTACCATCTCTCTCCCTCTCTCTCTCTCTCTCTCTCTCTCTCTCTCTCTCTCTCGCTAATGTTTAAACATGGTTGAGCCTTTCCCCCATCAGCACCACCCCGCCAAGTCAGGAAAGAAAGCTGAGTCCACACTCAGCATCTCCTCACTGTGCACATCTCCAGGCTTCCCATCCTGAACCTGCTAGACATGGGACCAGCTCTTCCTCTTCCATTTCCAGACTGTTCCCCACACCTGGCTTTCTGGCTCGTCCCCCTTCCCAGCTTTGTTGGGTACTCCCTGCTCTGTCCTGGGCCTCCCATGCCTCAATTTCCCCAGGGGAGGGAGGGCCAGCTCAGATGCCCTTAAAACCAGGCAGGAAAGTAAAGGTGGCTGGTGGGGACCCAGAATGGAGAACGGAGAACAGCGATTACCCCATACTGAACCTAATCATCAGCTTACATGTTCTGAAGAAGCAGAAGGCCAACATGCCTGCAAGCCTCCACAAGTGGCCATCCCGTGTCTCCCCGGGCGGTCCCACCTGCTGCAATGGCTCACCCTTGCCAAGGGTTCCTGGCACACTGCCCCAGGCCACACCTCTCTCCTGAGTCACTGACCAACTCCCAGATGGCCCCAGACTGCTGCAAGTCCAGGACAGAGCTATGGATTTCCCGCAAAACTACTCTTGCCTGGGCGTTCCTGCTCAGGAGCCGGCACCTGTGCGTAGCTAGGTTTCAGGGAGCACCCAGGTCTACCCTCCTTGTCACTTCCAACTCTGAAACTCAGCTCCTCCGTTCCCTAATTTTGACTTCATTCCCCCCCACCTCACTCCCACTGGCCTGATTCAAAGTCATCAATTCTCATCCCAAAGGCTGTTTCAAGAGGCATCCCAGCCTGGCCCCCAGTAATCCAACCCAAGTCTGCAGCTAGACTTCCCTGCAGCAAGTGAAAAGGACCCACCCCCTCACCCTTACTCTTGTGCATCAAGTCTGAAAACCTGACCTTGTCACTTTCTTAAGTTACCAGAATCCGCAGTGAAGGGTAAACACCAGTTGTCGGTGGGAGGCAGGAGGAGAGGCTATGACCTATGACCTTGTATGATTAGTTTTTGGTTCTGTTTGCTTTTTTGTCTAAGTATGTGCTTTCATCTATTTAATAAAAAGACACTAACGAAGGAGAACCAGGAGCCTGGAGTACCCACAAAATTCAGGGAGTACAGTGTTTCAAAGAGAGTGGATTCCACCTGTGGGATTTAACACTGAAACCAGACCTCCGAGGCCTGGCAGCACCCGCTGCACCGGGCGTCACCAGGGTGCAGCAAGAGCTGGCTTAGGCCCGTGAGGGGAGACTGACGGCTGAGCGGAGATTGGAGGCGGGTGAGCAAGGGCAATGCCAACCAGACACTGGGATTCGAAGAGGGGAGCACACCACTGAGGCTTTGTGACCATGAGGTGCGAATTTGCTTTTTCCTTGCCTTTTTTTTTTAAGTGAAAGACCCTTTCATTGAAGACATATTTATAACCAAAGAAAAAGGACTGGTGGAAAGAGGAAAGCTGAAGATTGGAGGAGGTGGGGGTTGGAGATGGAATGATCCTGATCCTCAGAGCTACACATGGATTTGATACCCTGGGGGTAAATAACAGGCAGCCTGCAATTGCTGACCTCTGTTTTCTCAGCAAAGCAGAAAGCAAGCTCAGGGACCAGAGGGAACAGGAAGATTATTGGGGGAATATAAGAGGGAACTGACTGAGGCTTAGGGCGACGGGAGGCGCCCAGAAGATCACAGAGGTTCGAGACCACCAACCCATCACTTACTGGTATAGCAGCAAAAAAAAAAAAAAAAAAAAAAAAAA
>NC_043715.1:40791322-40793706 GCF_006229205.1 Suricata suricatta | reverse complement strand
AAAAAAAAAAAAAAAAAAAAAAAAAAAAAAAAAAAGGGGGGGTGCAGCAGTCCTGCCACAGAGTCAAGGGTTCTGCAGGGCAGAGGCAATTCAAGGAATCGGAGGTAATAAGGAGACCAAGAGGCAGTCAGACCCGAAGCAAAGCAAAAACGGGGTGTGGCCCTGGGAGGAGATGGCTCCAGAGAGGGCAGGGAGGTCACCCAAGTTCAAGAGGTTCTGGAAGTCTGAGGCTGTTGGCTGGCCCCTGGCAGCAGAACTTGGTGAGGAGAGATGGGAAAGTTCTAAAGCCATCAATGAATGGAGAGAGGGACCAGGAGGTCAGCAAGTGCTGGGTCCCCGGAGAGGAAGGAGTGGCCCAGAGAGGCAGACACACCCTGAGGATGTGATGTATCAGACATCACTGGAGCTCGTGCTACCTGCGGACCTCCTTTTGCAAAACTGTATACTACTCAAGTTGAATTGTGTGAAATCACCACTTCTGTAGCTCCAAAAGGTCAAATATCAGCACTAAGTTATCAGCAGTTCAAGCAAATAGTTGCCCATATTTTTAAAAATTAGGAAAAGGTATCCCAGATCTGGCTACTAGACCCAGACCTACTGGAGGGTCTACTATGGCTCACCTCCAACTCCTGGGTGGATTCAATGAATGGCCTTTTCGAAAAGATGGCCCACCAGCTTGTGCGGTCTTGTGCAGTCAGCCCTTCAGTCTAGCACTACCTGCTTGGGTCTGGCCACCTCAGCTTCACACACGGATTCATGAGTAACCGCAGAGGCTCACAGGACCCACCCTGACGTGGGCCCTGCAGTACCCCGGGCCAGGTGCCAAGCAGTCTCCCCCAGCGACAGCACCGGAGGTGAACTCTTCAGAAGCCCACCCCAGCTTCTGCTCCCAGCACCTGGCAGGCATGAGAGGCCAACAGCTTCCTAACTCACCACCATGCTCCCGGGCCATCTGACAGCAGCACAACACCTGCCAAACCACAGAGTCTCACCCCAGTGCTCCCAGATGACCTCGAACCCCTTCTGTGTGTCCCTCCTAAATGCAGACCTACCCTGTGGCCCACACAACCCCTGGGCGCAGAGCGGAACAGTCCACATCCTCACATGCCTCCTTTGGCCCACATTCTTCCTTCTGCCTGGAATGCTCCCATCCAGCCTGTCACATAGACCCTCCTCCTTGCTCAAGATCCAGTTCAGGGCGGTCCTGAGCAGCTAGCTGGCACCAATGCATGAAAAGATACAAACCCCAGGACGGCCCAGTCCTGCTGGACAAGATACCCACCCCCATCCTCATACCCTCAAAGCCAGGTGCTTCTGCCTCCCTGCATATCAGTAAGGGAGGGAGGGAAGCCCCCTCCCCAGGCCTCCTCTCAGAACCTCCGGCCCAACTAAGAGTCCTGGGAATTACCCAAAGGACTAGGGATCAGGAGGCCAGGGGCAAACCGGGAAATGGCGGCTGTCAGAAGCTGGTGGGCTTTGCAAACGCTGTGAAACAGGATTCTCTTTGGAAACAACCTGTATACACCACAGAGTGTGTATGCTGGGCCTCGGGGTGGGCCTCGGGGTGGGCCTCCCCTCCCTCACACACTCTGCCCCCCTGCCACTACCATTCCCAAAGCTTCAGGTCAGGCAGGTCCGGAGGTACCCGGCCCACTCCACCTCTCTGTCCCCGTCCACTCCCCACACTGCTTGGGGAGGGGGAGGAGGGAGGAGGAGGGAGGAGGAGGGCCAGGGGCACCAGTCCCTACACTGCTGGGGCTGCCCCGCTGATCACGAAGCACCCTGCAGGATGAGCAGAGACAAGTGCCAAGGGTTAAAAAGAAATGATTCGAGGAGTGCCTGGGTGGCTCAGTCGGTTAAGTGTCGGGCTTCGACTCAGGTCATAATCTCACGGTTCATGAGTTCGAGCCCCGCATCGGGCTCTGTGCTGACAGCTCAGAGCCCGAAGCCTGCTTTGGATTCTCTGTGTGTCTCTCTGTCTGACCCTCCCCTGCTCGTGCTGTCTCTCTTTCTCTCTAAAAAATAAATAAAACATTAAAAAGAAAAAAAAATGATCCGAAAACGGCTTACTGTGCCTACTGACGTGACTTTTCCTTAAAGGTAAGACGCTTTTGCCAGAACCCCTTCTTAGGCCAGAGACCTAGAGTCGAAGTCGCTGCTCTAAATGAACCTCGGACCCTGCGATTCGCACCCACACACCCTCTGCCCAGCCCCACGGGAGACTCGCTTTTCTCACCCCTGCCCCTCGCCGACGCCGAGCGCCCGGCCCACCCGCAGCTCTCCTTCCCCGGGCCGGGCCGCGGCGCGGCCGAGCTCGCTCACCGAAGTAGTCCCGCGCCGTGCGCGCCTCCAGCGCCCGCTCCAGCTCGCGGGTCAGCGCCTCC
>NC_043715.1:40687156-40791222 GCF_006229205.1 Suricata suricatta | reverse complement strand
GGGGCCTGGGCCGGGACGCCGGGACGTGCGGCTGGGAGCTGGCCTTGGGTGCTCGGGAGCTGGCCTCCGCTGTGGCGCCGCGGTGCGCCGGGGCCGTCGGGCCTCTGGAAAGGTCCAGATTCCCGCGGGCTGAGCTGGAGGCGGCTCCCCCAGTCCCGGCCGGAGTAAGAAACACGAGCAGTTGACAAACGGTTCCCACATCCTCCCATCTCACCGACCAGCGCCGTTACACTTTCAGGCGCTGGGCCGGACTAGCTCAGCCCGGGACGGAAGCGCTGCGCCCGCTCCAGGAGCCAGGAGAACACTGCGTTGCGTGCAGATGCGCCCCCAGGACCTCGAGTGACTCCACGACCCCTACGCAGGCGGTCCCGGAGCCTTGTGGCTGCGCATCGGTTTCGGGAGCCGCTGACTGCTTAGTGGGGAAGGGGCCGAGTGCTGGGACCCAGGGTTGGCTGGGGACTGGTCGCAGTCCCCAAGGCCAGGGCAGGCCGGAAGCAGGCCTCAGGCTAAGCCAGTGGGCCAGTGAGCCCCAGACGTGACCACCACAGGCAGTCACGAAGAGCTGTGGGGACACTCCCTTTTCCCAGCACCTGCCTTCAGGGGCCCGATGAGGCACCAAGGAGGCTCCTGGGAAGCACCTGCGCTGCTGCAGGTACTGGGACCTAGTGGAGCCTTGGGGACCACATTGGGTGGAAGGGGCAGTGAACGACAGAAAGTTGTTGTCCTTGTATATTTCAAACAGCTTTTAGGGAAGAAAAGCAAACGATCCTATGTCAAGACCTGGGGATTCAGGAAAACGACCCTGAGTGGATGAGTCTTCTTTTTTGCAGGCACCCCCTGCTCAGAGGATTTCAGGAAGGTGCCCACCTTGTCGCCTGGCGCAGGGAGCCTGAATGGGGGAACTGTGTCGGCAGGCAGACTGACCAGGGTGTCTGGCCTCCACATTGCTGAGGAGCCCCATTCTCCTCAATTGCCATTTGAGTAGGGTCTCACCCAGCAGTTCTTTCCCAGCACCTCTCAGATCTTGCAAAAATCCAACCTACCCGTCGACCACCAGCCAAACTCACCGTGTTGAGGGCAGGTTCGGGTGGGTGCATTAGGGGGAGCAAATACCCTGCGGATATCATTGCATGAAAAATGATCTCCACTCTAAGAAAGGCAAATTAAATCAGCAATGAAGTATCACATTTCACTGACCACATTATCTACTATTTAAAAATGGAAACATTGGTGGGACGCCTGAGTGGCTCAGTCGGTTGAGCATCAAGTCTTCGGCTCAGGTCATGATCTCACTCTTGTGGGTTTGAGCCCCACACCAGGCTCTGTGCTGACAGCTCAGAGCCTGGAGCCTCCTTCAGATTCTGTCTCCCTCATTCTTTGCCCCTCCCCTGCGCATGCTCTGTCTTTGTCTCTCAAAAAATAAAATAAAATGTTTAAAAAAATAAGTAAAAATGGAAACATTGGTAAAATGTGAAATTTGCAGATATTTTACTGGTATGAGTGTAAGTTGGCACATCCTGTCAGGAAAAGCAATTTGATTTATTAATGGTGTCATAAACAAACAAAAACACTTATAAGCAGTAATGTTCCAAAAAATGTTTAAAAAAATTTTTAATGTTTATTTTTGAGAAAGCGCAAGTGGAGCAGGTGCAGAGAGAGGGAGCCAACGCTGGCTTTGTGCTGCCAGCAGCAAGCCTGATGTGGGGCTTGAACTCACAAACCAGGATTTCATGAGATCGTGCCCTGAGCCAAAGTCAGACACTCAACTTGCAGTTCCTGGGTGGCTCTGTCAGTTAGTGTCTGACTCTTGGTTTCAGCTCAGGTCATGAGCTCATGGTTTGTGAGTTTGAGCCCCATATCGGGCTCTCTGCTGACAGTGCAGAGCCTGCTTGGGATTCTCTCCCTCTTTCTCTTTGCCCCTCCCCTGCTTGCTCTCTCTGTCTCTCTCTGTCTCTGTCTCTCAAAAATAAATAAATAAACTTAAAAAGTCAGACATTCAACCAACTGAGCCACCCAGGTGTCCCTCCAAGAATCTGTTTTAGAGAAGTAATTCAAACTGCAGGTAACAATGTAAGCACAAAAGTGTTTATCATATTGTTTATGCAATGTATACAGTCCTAGAATGTCCAGACTCCTGAAAAGGACCTCTCTGCCCTCAGAGGGAATTCTTAAATAACTGTTCCATCACCTCTTGTCCAGTTAGACTATTAACAATTAGAGTCAGTCAAGTAATAATATATAGGATCAGATAAAACACATTGCTTGCTCTAATGGTAATTAATTAATAATAAAGACCCACAGAAACAGAAACAACCTAAAATGTTTGTTTCGTCACTCCCTAGCCTCTGCTGATGCCTTCTCCCTCCTCCACTGTTCTCTTCTTTCTTTGGCCTTTTTCTTCTTGGGTCCAGTGGTGTGATAAGCGCTGGCTTCATCACCAACGCTCTGGGGGGAGAGCTGTAACAGTCAGGAGCCCTGGTTTACACTGTTTACCAATACCACCATGGTCAATTTCAAACCACCAATATGGTATTGCCCCACAGAGTGGGGAAGGATCAGCTCTCAAAAGCTAGTGTGGGCTGGTTCTACCTACCACTGGCTGGGGCCCGCTGTCGGAGAAGTTTCACAACAGCATAGCAGGGCCTCTAGTTCTGTCATCCTCTCAGGTTAACCAGAATCTTCTGATTGTCCGGGCAGGGGACACACTCAGGAGGCTAGAACTCTTGCGTGTTCAATCTAGTCTCCTAAAACCATCCTAAAACTCCTAAAACCATCATCTTTCCCTTCTGAATCTCCAGAGGCCAATCCTACCCCGACTGTCTACACTAATGGTGATTTAAAGATCCTCTTCCTGGGGTGCCTGGGTGGCTCAGTCAATTAAGTATCCGACTGGCTCGGGTCATGATCTCCCAGTTGATGGGTTGGAGCCCTGGAGCCTGCTTCAGATTCTGTGTCCCCTCCTCCCCCACCTCTGTCCCTACCCCTTCATGTGCTCTCTCTCTCTCAAAAATAAATAACTTAAACAACAACAAAAGATCCTCCTCTCATCTCTCCTTGTAATCTGGCTTCCATCAGATCCCCTTCTCTGTCTGTAGCGTCTGGACCCCAATTATGGACACGTCAGGGGTTTTCCCATGGTCTTGGGACACATTCAGATGCCAATCAAGTGTGGCTGTCTAACTTGGGTTCCAAGGCAAGAGGGATGGCACACAGCCGAACTCCGCATGGGGGAGTTGCTGGGATCCGCTCCTTTCCCTCCTTCAGCCTGCAGCCGTCTTGCCCGTATGGAGTAGGACTTCCCAGGGAGAGCAGCAGGAAACCTTTCACTAGGAAGCCCACTTGGACCTCTCTGAGCTCAGCTCCTAGGGGCCAGTCTTCCCACGCACAGCACTAGACCCAAGTGTGTGCTCTTTCCTGGGAGGACATGTGCTGGGAGTTGTCCCCAAGGGGATTTTCCCATCCCCTGCTTCAAAGCCCAGCTCCAGCAGATTGAG
Organism: Suricata suricatta; assembly: GCF_006229205.1. Lineage (NCBI taxonomy): Eukaryota > Metazoa > Chordata > Mammalia > Carnivora > Herpestidae > Suricata > Suricata suricatta. Next base: position 40,787,728 of record NC_043715.1, on the reverse strand, counting down.
TCCATCAATTTCCTCTGGTCCTGGTATCTCCCCTTTGGCCTCTTCAGAGGCACAGAAGCGTCCAAGCCATGGCCAGGCTTGGTTCCCCAATCTAAGAATTAGGGTTAGGATGTGATAATTACCTCTTGCTTCCTTCATCAGGGAGCAAGTGGCCACCTTGGAAGGACCTTTCCTTTCTTGTCCTGAAACCTTATCCTGCACCCCGGAAAGGGAATTTATACACGAACTATGTGTGTGTCAACCACCCCATCAGGTCTGCAGTTCCGTGGAGCAGGGGTGGTGAGCATGTGGGAATGCTGATTCCTACAGCTTTCGGTATCACATTTTTGAGCCTGAGGCTGGTGTTCATGACTCAGTGCTGGTGAAAGCTGATGTGGGAACCTGGCAACACATGAGATGTGGGTACTCAGACCCCCATCCTGCCACCAAACTGCTGCCATAGGTAAGAAGCTGAGTGTCTGTGAACAACACTCATTATCTTACTGCTTTCAAAGGTCAAGACCCAGGGAGTCAAGTTTTTCTTAAAAAATTTTTTTTTTAATTTTTAAATGTTTGAGAGACAGAGAATGAGCAGGGGAGGGGCAAAGAGAGAGGGAGACACAGAATCCAAAGCAGGCTCCAGTCTCTGAGCTGTCAGCCCAGAGCCTGATGCAGGGCTTGAACCCACAGACCACGAGCTCATGACCTGAGCTGAAGACGGACGCTTAACCTACTGTGCTGCCCAGGCGCCCCTGTCAAGATTTTCTAAGTGTAGCGTAGTACAGAGTAGGATGCAACACATATTTACAGAACGAGTGAATGACACTGTGCATAATGCCTACATTTCTCTGAGGCTGACCTGAGAACCAAGGTGAATTATGGGTGGCCTGTTTCCTTTGAAAGAGGAGGGGGGTGGGGGTGGAGAGCTAGTGGAAGCAGGGGAGGGGCAGAAAGGGAGAGAGCAAGAGAATCCCAAGCTGGCTTGGGTGCCATCACCAAGGAGCCCCACTTGGGGCTTGAACCCATAAACTGTGAGATAATAACCTGAGCCAAAATCAAGAGTCAGGTGTTCAATTGACTGAGCCACCCCTATTGTTTTTGTAAAATAAGCTCCACACCCAATATAAGGCTTGAACTCACCACCCTGAGACTGAGTTGCATACTCTACTGACTGAGCCAGCCAGGCACCCCTGTTGGAGCTTTTCTAAAGTAAAAGCCTGAGGACCCTTGAGCATTTGTACATTCTAGTAAAACTTCTGAGTCTTTCCCTATATAAATCATCACTTGTTGCAAGATTAAAAAAATTTTAAAGCTGTTAGAGACAATTAGCAACACTCCTCAAAATGTTCTTTTACCAGAATAACATAACATCTTCAGAATATAATCAAACTGCACAGTAACACCATAATCTGTAGTTCAACTCCGTTGATTTCTTTCTTTTTTTTTTTTTTTTAGTGAGAGCAGTTCAAAAATTTCTCAAAACTTTTGGCTGGAATTTATTTTAAATTAGATGCAGGGGGAAAAAAACCTTCCCTCTATGTGCAGAATGCAAATAATGTATTCCCAGTATGAGAGCATCTACAAAAATACTTCTCTAAATATATCCTCCTGGAAATGGTCAAAACGGAGATGCCAGGAGGCCTGTGCCACCTCCCAGACACAAGGACTAGAAACATCTGCCAGCGTTCTTTCTTCCCTTTAGAGTTTCTTTTACTTTTTAAGTTTCTGTTTTCTAAAGATTACAAAAGGCTAGTAGGAAGCTTAAATTTGCCCATGTTCCTTGGCCACAGAGCAAGTCCTCTTCACAGACCCCGGCCACAGATGGGCAGTTTTCAGGAACAGGAAAACCTTTTATGAACCAAATGTTTTCTAGAACTTCTAAGCGAACCTCTAATCCACTGGGAGCAACTTGGCCCTCTTAGGGAGACTCAAGTGAAAGAGAACTCCTCCTCAGTCACAGCCTAGCAACAAGGGCAGAGAGGACTTCAGAAATGTTGGACCCAGGAATCACTGCAACACTTTCTCATGACAACTTATATTTTTAATAATCTTTATTGCCTTTCTGATTTAAATCATAGAATATATTCATTACAAAACTTGAAAGTCACATAGGCACAAAAGGAAAATACAGACTGTGTGTGTGTATATATATATCTCCACTTTTATTACGAAAATTTTCAGAGAAAAGTTGGGATAGTATAATGAACAATGTATACAGGCTCCACCTAGATTCAATAAATGTTAATTTTATCCTTTTCTTTCTCTATTATGTATTTTGCTGAACCATTTAAAAGTTGTTATGAAGCTTCATTTCATTCCTAATATCCTAAGAATAGGGACGGACAGTAGCCTCCGTAAGGACATTATCTATCATACCTAAGAAAATCATTCCATTATCACTTTACTCCATTTCCAAATTTCCAGTTGTCAAAAGAATTGTTAAAGTCGTTTATTTTGCACTCAAGTTCTAGAACGTCCACATTCTAGTTGTCTCCTGATATTTAGCTTGTTCCTCTACCCCCTTATTTCATGTCGGCTGGAAGTTAGGTTTAGATGCTGGATTAGGTTCAGGCTAACATATTGTTTTTGCCTTGGTGCTGCTGTATTCTTCCTATCCTCTCATTAGGAAGCACACATCAAGCTGTCCCATTATTGATGCTACATTTGAATATAGGATTACAGCAGTGACAGATCAGTCCATTATCAAAGGCTGATTTTTCCCTTTTGCAACTTTTAATTTTTAACATTTATTTATTTTTGAGAGGGAGAGAGAGAGGGAGAAAGAGCATGAGCGCATGTACAAGCAGAGGATGAACAGAGAGGGAGACACAGAAGCTGAAGCAGGCTCCAGGCTCAGGGCTGTCAGCACAGAGCCTGACAAGGGGCTTGAACCCACAGACTGTGAGATCAAGACCTGAGCCGAAGTCGGATGCCTAACCAAATGAGCCACCTAGGCGCCCCTGCTTTTGCAAGTTTTATCTGTATAGCAACATTTGAGCACTTGTCAAGATTCTGTTCCTCAACAGCCTTTTACTAAAGGATTTGGCATCCACGGACATCCGTCTGATTGGTTATTTCATGAAGGGGTCAGGCTCTCATACATGCCAAGTATGCAGATTGATCTTTGAGACAACAGCTTACACAGGTAAACCTGAGTTACGAGACCGTTCCCATTAAGGGTGAAGGTGGTTTATCAGACTGTATTTCAGGATAGAGCTGCTGGGGAAGCCCCTTGACAAGCTCTGTGTCTGGCCCCCGAAATGAGAAGACAAACTCATAGGAAAACCATGAATACAAGGCCAAATCTAAAGAGGATCCATGCTCCAGGTACATGGAGGCAGCCTGAATCTGCTTAGTCTACTTGGGCAAGACCCCTGTATTGGACCTGCCTCGCTGACCCTGATTTTATAGAAACAGGTAGAAAAGAGACAGAACATGCTGAAAAAGGTAGGAAAGGAGTTGTGTAGAGATAAAACCCACCGGTCTCCCAAACAGAAGCCGATATCTACAGATCACACTGGTACACTGCCACGTACATTAAAATGGAAAAGACTAAACATAAACAAAATGCTGAAAACACATTGACAGTTCGATCTAAAGGGGCAGGGTGAGGTTTTAAGGAATGAAATTTCAAAACTGACCGTGATCACCAGTGACCAACAGTTAACTGAAACATTTCTAAAAGGTGGTATTCCAGAGTATTTCATTATTGTCTGTTTGTATTGTTGAGATTTTCTTTTTCCTGGAGGAAAATGGAACATCTTCTAAAAATCTAAAAGTAAACGGAACCTCACAGACTCCTAAGAGCTGCAGGTGGAGACCCAGCTTGCTCACTGCTGTACTGAAGGCTGGAAGTCAGTCCATCTGGCAGGCATCAAGTGGCATGCTCCTGAGGGCTGAGTCTTGTTCAACATGATTTTCTGAAGGCTTTGATTACATTCTGAATTCACAAATGATACAAAACAAGGGGTAAGAAAAAATTAATGAGCTAGATGGCAGAAAAAGAATTATACAGAGGGGAACAAAACAATGAATTATCAACGAGATTTTAATTGACTGTGGTCAAAACCAATGGCCAAGGTACAGAATGGGGGAAAACAGCTTCAGGGGTTTCTGTTCTCTGAACTTCAAGGCACATCTGTGTGAAGAGAGTACTGTAAAGGCCAAGGTCCTCTAAGGTCCTAGGCAGACACATGGGTGCTGACCATCTAGTGCTCCTCCAGCCACAGCTGTAGGCTGGAGTTGGGCCCTAAATGGTACACGCAAGAAGGGACTCTGATGAATCAGCGCGGGTGGGAGGGATGCAGGAGCAACCCAGGGAAGACTGTAGAATGGAGAAGGCTCTCCCCTGCTCTGGAACCTCAAAGCCAAGGTTCTGATACTGGGGCTGGGCAAAGATCACTTAAATGAATTCTCAGCAAAAGGGCAGTTATTTACAACCTAAACTTAAAAAGCAACATTGCAATTACAAGTCTTATTTTATAAAGCACTCATCTACGGCAAACCACGGAGATCTTTAACCTTCACATCCATCACGAGTGAGTTTTCAGCAGGGAAGAATCTTGCATGCCTGCAGCAGTATGTAAACCCAACAAGGCAGCAGAAACGTGGACTCTGCAGGCACGTGTAACAAGTATGCAGATGCCATTTATTTGGTCCATAAGTACAGTGTAGTTGTATCTGAGTTCTACAAAACACCGAATATAAATAACCTGAAACTGTAACAACACACAAGAATGGGCTTCTCACAGACATACCAGGCAGTACACGCTGAAAACTTGAGTAAATTAACATTGTTTTACATTAATATACATAGTGCCAGTTAACATTTAAAAACAAGTTTCAATGCATAGCACGTGATACTTCTTTGAATCTGTTTCAGTCAGTTAAGAGTATGAAAATGGTTAGATCTAGGCTAAAAATAATTCTTCTTCTAACCAAAAATAAAGGCATAATATTTATAACCAGGTATCAACTTTACTAAACCACAATATTTTAAAACTGTTAAATGATACCTAAGGGTATTTACATTAAAAAGGCAACATGCATTGTGTTGTTTTCTCATGACTGGTTATGCACACACTTTGTTCAAAGGGCTTTATAACTATAATCCTACTTTCAACACAGCATACCGCAATGCTTCTAATTGTTCTAGCAAAATGAAGGCTTTCAAAGGGAGCAGAATCATCTTCAAGTCACTGGTGTCAATTTTTTCCCTTTGGAACAAAGGACATAACAAATAACCTGGCTCTGCCCAGATGACCTACTGCAGTTCAGAGGGTTCTGTTTAGAGGCATTTCTGTTCAATCTAATGCTATAACATCGTCAAGTTCTTCTGTCTGTTCTGTGCGTGACCTCTTTGCACTAACAGTCTCTTTCTCATCCAATTTCCTCTTGCGACTTCTCTCTTCTTCACTGATGTCAGCATTATTTGAAGGACCTTCTTCATCTGAATCAACTATGAGCACATCATCTTGCTCTTGTGCTTATTTCAGGAAAAAAGGAAAAAATGGTTAAAAGTGTGGGTATTACTAGTGATTCATTAATATTTAATGAAAGTGAAAAGCTGGCATTTCTAATACACACCAAACTTAAGAATGGCTATCCTTAGGGAACCTTCACTTTATATATTATACATTTCTGTACTGTTTTAATACTTTCTGTAACAAGAACCTGTTTGTTTTCTAATCTAAACAAAAAACTATAACAAGCATTATATAACCCGAATTATTAAAGCTCCTTGTTTCTATTTCTCCAACAAAAAAGGGGAGGGTACATATCTTGATACTGGTAGCGGTGGTGAGAATAATAAAACAACAACAACAACAACATATATACAGCACTTACAAGGTGCCAGGAACTGTTCTGAGCACTTTGCATATAACAACTCATTTAATCATCACAACAACCCTATAAAGAAGATAACAATATTATCCGTTTTCTAGAAAAGGAAACTGAGGTACAGAGATTGACTTGCCCAAGGCCACACAATAGCAAGAGATGAGGCCACAATGTAGCCCACACAGTGGGCTCTACAGTGCATGCTCTTGGCCTTACACTACAGTTGGTTTTGTGTACCACCCCCCATCCCACCCCTGCCAAACCAAAGGCAGAGTACCCCCTACCTTACTCATGACTAGAGACTCCCAAACCTCATGGTAAGGGATCAATCAACACATATTTCACTTTATGATTTACAACTACCACAATCCCTTCCTCATAGGAGAATGACAGGCTTTTTCATTCTTGGAAGGGGAAAAAGGTCATAAATCCATGGCTCACAGGTGGGCCATTCTGTAGCTAGTCTCAAGTTCATCTTTAAAATTTTCAGAGAACATGAGAACCAAGAACAACCATATTCCAAAGAACACCAAAAACATGGGATTAAAGAAATGGAAACACAAGTTTAAAAAAGTTAACTTTAGTTTCCTGACTGAAAAATGAAGGGAGGACGGTTGTACGGTGTGAGTAGGTAGTAAACATCCAAATCTGAGCACAGAAAACAACCAACCACTAGCACTGAAAACCAGGGAAACAGAGCCTCTGATGTACTTTACCAAAGTCATACCGGTTCTCAGAAAACTGTGAAATTCTACAATTCAATACTTACCGAGCATCTGTTCACTCAAAATAGTCTGATGCACTGATTTGTTTCCCCTAAATGAAATAGCATACAAAATCCAAAAGTACTACTACTAAGAATGAACTTTGTGCACTAGTAAACTCACTGACACTTGTAGTTTGAAAAACCCACTAACAAAAAATAATAGTTCCTATTTTCCAGAAGAATTTCCCCTGGTTTGCATGGTTCATGCATTCAAAGCTCCATTAAAACAACCAATGCCAAACCAATATACACCCTTAACAGATTTCTATTTCATGGTCAAATTCATAAAATACTCAGTCTGTTTCTATATAATGTCTGGCATGGTGGGGAGTTAACAAACTGCTGGCTGGCGAGGGCCATGACTCACCAGTGGATGTGGAAGGCTGAGCTCCGTCGTCACTGCCATTGGTTATGCTTTTGGCAGCATCTTCAGCCTGTTTGGGCCCCACTTTTTCTGGAGCATCACCAACAACTTCAAATTCAACATCTTTCCCTAGGTCCTCACTGTAAAATAACCACACACTGTAAAACTGGATCCCCATGACCGTTTACCACAGCAAAGGTGTACCAGAGCGACACTGCTCCTCAAAGCTCTTAGTGCATTTACAATGTATGCATCAAATATGCAAATGCTGATTTTCAAAGAGCTAACATTAAAAATAACACTGCACTCAATAACTTTTTGTTGATAATTCAAAACTCCAAGTACCCTACAAGTGCTTAATACCACTGACCCTTCAAATCAGGGAAAAGGTTTTTGTAAAAAATGTTACATAACTTCTACTTCTAGAACAGAAAACGGAGTCCAAAACTTTGTGGCCCAATGTTGCTCTTAGGCATTATTTCTTCAGCTATCAGGTGAAGAGTCTATACACTCTATCCTGATCTTAACCAGAGTAGTTTGGTGTTTAAGGAACAGGGTTACATGGACTCTGGGTCTGCCCCCCAACAAATCTTTACTGGCAGTACCCTGATTTTATAAAGCATTCACAAAAACATGTATGAAAGCTTAATGCATGAAAGTCGAACAAAAGACTTACATGTTATGTTATAAGGGGGGAGGGTTCTGTTCCCAGAGAGCTAAAAAATATGATAAAAAAAAAACCCCTAATTATGTCTCCTCTTTAGACCCCATCTATTTCCATTTTACTGTAGATCTTTTTTTTCTCGTAAATTTGAACACGAGCACACCACTGCCGTCCAATAGTGTCTAACTGAGGCTACAGATCACTCCCTAGCAGAAACTCTCTTTGACTCAATTGTCCAACTTTGTGAAACTTACACTCCTTACTAATAACTCACAGTCAGTCTTCCCTGTCATTTTATGCTTTTTATAAACCAAGTATTTAAAATGTGATATTCTCCAAACAACTACACAAACTGTATTGTTTGCAGAGAGATGGCAATATTGGCAAAAGAATCAGATGCAGGCAGCAATCCTTCACATTTGTTAGATGATGCCCAAAAGTCCTAAGTTGGTGTGCAATTTAGGTGTGTCACTGAGCATTACTTTGACAGGTAAACATACAAAAGTAGAGGACCATCTGTATTTTAACTGTGTTGTACACATGCAAATAGTCTGTAATGCAAGCACTTTGAAGTTTTTTTTTTATAAAGTGGGCAGAATATTTAAAAAACAAATTGTGATTCAAAAATCTATATAGGATTTTCATTATTTTGTTATTGTTAGAGATCACAAAAATTTGGTTTTATAAGGGAAATATGTCTTCCTTTCTTCTAATCTAATGAATCTTTAAAATGGTTGAAATTTTTATTTTAGTTCAATTATCAGAATGAACTCACCTCTGTTTATAATTATTCAAATGGCTGGATTTCTATCTTTTATAGGTCTTTGTGAGCACAGTTACCCACGAACATTTTCGCCTGTCTGCTTCAGAACTCCCTTAAGCTCTCTGTAGGTCAAGTCTTCAGGGAACTTAGTGGACAACTCAAGCAAACATACTGTGTGGTTTCAAGTACACAGCAGGGCTTAAGGGTAAGAAAACACCTTTTTCTTCACTTTTTAAATACTCAAATAATTTCTTACATTTAACATATTAATAGTTCCCACCTATGAAGGATGTTGATCAATAGAGTGTAGTCCTGAAGGAAATCGTCTGCTTGAAGCCGGCTCCCATTTCTAATTCCAAATTCTGACAGCTTTTTATGATTGTTAGCTAAGAAATTGGAAAGGAATTTAGATATTAAAGTTGTATTTCCACGGAACAGTCACATTACTTTACAAAAGGTTAAACCCCCTCTGTAAGTTTAATGGTGTCACCTCCTCAAGTTCGCATGCTGAAGCTCTGACCCCAGCACCTCAGAATGGGAGAGGTTTTTTTTTTTTTTAAGGTGATTAAGTTATAATGAGGCCGTCATGGTGGGCATAATCCAGTATTTTTCTAAGAAGCCAAGGAGACAGACCTCAAGAGAAAGTGAACTTGTGGACATTTTGATCTTTCGACCTAGAATTGCCAGAATTATGAGAAAATAAATTTCTGTTACTCAAGACACCCTGTGTATTTTGGAATGGTGGTCCTCGCAAACTAATTCACTAAAATATTAGACACACAGAAATTCAGCCCTGAATGAAAGCTCAACTACTAAAACTGCTTCAAAAAAAACCAAACTGTGAGAAATTCTAACAACATTCTCCCATTGAAACCGAATTAATCTGCAATCCTGAAAAAGCCAACGATAACTTTTAGAGTTGTTCAAAATAGGAGCGCCTGGGTGGCTCAGTCGGTTAAGTGTCCAACTTTGGCTCAGGTCATGATCTCACGGTTCACGGGTTCGAGCTCCACATCGGGCTCTGTGCTGACAGTTTGGAAGCCTGGGGCCTGTTTTGGATTCTATGTCTCCTTCTCGCTCTGCCCCTCCCTTGCTTGTGCTCTGTCTCTCTCTCTCTCAAAAATAAACAAACATTAAAAAAGATTGTTCAGGGGCACCTGGGTGGCTCAGTCAGTTAAGCGTCCAGCTTCGGCTCAAGTCAGGTCTCACGGTTCGTGGGTTCAAGCCCCGCATCGGGCTCTGTGCTGACAGCTCAGAGCCTGGAGCCTGCTTCAGATTCTGTGTCTCCCTCTCTCTCTGACCCTCCCCTGCTCGCACTGTCTCTCTCGGTCTCTCAAAAATAAATAAAAAGCATTAAAAAAAATTTTTTTTTAAATTGTTCAAGATATATTCTACTTGCAAAGAGGTTATCTAAAACAACTTCAACAAACTACTTTTCGGCAAATTTTACAGAAACATGAGAAAACTCTTGATTTGAATGGATTTTCCATTTTTCAACACAAATTTTCAACATTTCTCAACGATGAGCCAGTGGGGCCTCCCAAAAATAATCACTCTAGTTTTAGCTTCCACATGTAATTTTTGCTTCATGCAGCATAGTGCCTAGCACAACACCCACTAGCATTCAATAAATGTTTGATGTATGGAATAAAAACACTCCAATGAAGAACAATTCCTCCAACCAAACTTTTTGTTACCACCTCTTCCTACATATTGTTGGGTCTTTCTGCCTTAATTATTCTTTCTCTCCTGAATGTTCAAATGCTCTTCTCTCTTGACATACACCAGCACTCAAGTATCATTTACAAAACTGCTTTCTCACTTTGCTCCCAACTTAAACCCTCTCCTAGCAAGAGAGTGCACTTTATTGAATAGTGAGAGACACAGACTATATAGAACCTGTTGACCTATACAGTGCCTGGCACATACTAAGTAAACTGTATTTTAAATTCTAGTTATCTTCTTCTGGGGACGGCATCTGCAGGCCTTCAGGATGGTCCAACGTTTGACATACCGTCGTAGGCTGTCCTACAACACAGCCTCTAACAAAACTAGGCTGTCCCGAATTCCGGGTAACAGAATCGTTTACCTTTATACTAAGAAGGTTGGGAAAGCACCAAACTCTGCCTGTGGCGTGTGCCCAGGCCGACTTCGAGGAGTTCGTGCTGTAAGACCTAAAGTTCTTATGAGGTTGTCTAAAATGAAAAAGCACGTCAGCAGGTGGTTCCATGTGTGCTAAGTGTGTTCGTGACAGGATCAAGCGTGCTTTCCTGATTGAGGAGCAGAAAATCGTGAAAGTGTTGAAGGCACAAGCACAGAGTCAGAAAGCTAAATAAATGAAGCTTTTTTGAGTAATAAAAAACATCAAAGGCTAAAAAATAAATAAATAAATAAATTCTAGTTATCACTGAATGTGTGTAATTTTCTATATACTCTAATAATCTTTTTCTTTGTTGGTTATTATTTAGTTGCTTATAAAGAAACTGCTTAGAAAGGATCCCCTCTCTTCTTGACCTTGAAACCCAGAAACTAATGATTATTTTTTTAAGACCGTGAGTGAGCATGCAGGGGAGGGAGTGAGAGAAAAGAAGAGAAAGGGAAAAAAAGAATCTTTTTTTTTTTTTGAGAGAGAAAGAGAGAGTTCAAGCAGGGAAGGGACAGAGAGAAAGGGGGCTAGAGGATCCCATGTGTGCTGACAGCAGTGAGCCCAATGTGGGGCTCCAACTTGTGATCAAGATCAATTAACCGACGGAGGCACCCAGGTTGGGGGAGAGAGAGAGAGGGAGAAAGAAAGAGGGGGACAGAGAGAGAGAGAGAGAGAGAGAGAGAGAGAGAGAGAGAGAGAGAGAGAGAGAGAGAGAATGAATCTTAATCAGGCTTTGTGCTCAGTGTAGAGACCAAGGTGAAGCTCGATCCCAGAACCCTGCCTAGGTTCATGACCTGAGCTGAAATCAAGAGTCATGTGCCCAACTGAGTCACCCAGGCACCACACTACTAACAATTTCTAATTCTTTTACATTTTTTTGAAAGTAAACTCTATATCCAATGTGGGGCCCCAACTCATGACCCCAAAATCAAGAGTTGTAATACTGACTAAGCCAGCACGGAGCCCCTACAGATTACTTACTTTAACTTTTTAAACTACCTGGAACGCCTTCAGATAATGGTAGCTCCTATCCAGGCTTCCATCCTCACGTCCTTTTATGTATTTCCCACTTACTACAAACTCCTCCGATCCAACAAAAATAGTATATGGTGCATCTATCCGGTCAAATAACATCACCTCCAAAGCCAGAGTCCCGCCAACTATATTTCCTCACCTGGCCCATAAACTCTGACTGCAAATCTCAACTCTTTCCTCTGCTTATGCCTCAGTAAACAACCCTCACTGTCTTCAGTTTTTTCTCCCTAACTGGCCCCCTACTTCCTCTTTCACATGCTTAACTCCTCTCCTGCAGATTATGCTAGAAGGTAAACATTCTCTGCTTATAAACCCTGGTGGGAGCAGGTCACTGGGAGAGGAGGATGACAGATACATGTCACATGTTCTACCACACAAAGCCCTCAACTGCCAAACCCACAGCACCCTACTTTCCAGTGAAACAAGTAATTGGCCATTCTGAAAGCCTTTTATGTTGTTTCACAAGATCACATGTTTTGTAGAGGCTGTTGATTCTGCCCAAATGCAGACATTCCCTTCTCTGCCAGAGGGCATTAACTTCTTTAAGAACTGGTCCGGGAGTCTTTTCTCCTGTGACTCTTCCCCTTCACAAGGCTTCCTACCTTGTATGCTCTCTTCCTATAGTTATTTCTTAGATTGTAGTAAATCTGCTTGTTGACCATCTTTCCTCTCCCTCCAGGCTGTAAAGTACTTCAAGACAGGGACTTACTCATTCTTGAATTATAAACACAGGCAATACCTATAATACAGGCCTCTAAACATATTTGAATAAATGTTCCCACCCTCAGAAGCACATGTATTTTGCTATGTGTGCTACTGAGAAGGACCAGTTTTAAGCCACTCAGATTCCCAAACGAGGAGAGTGAATAAATGCAATGTATAATACCTTCTGTCTCTCCCTCTTCCGAAGATATTAGGATTGTTCCTTTCCCATCTTCAATTTGGACATCTGGTGCTACCATAGCAAATTTTTCTTTCACAATCTAGAAGACAAAAAAGTTTGAAATATTGATATATACAGTTAAAGACCGTTAAAAAAACATTTTCCCCCATACTTTCCCCTTCCATTGGAAAGGGGGCAAGTTGTTCTTTAAGATACCCCAGGGCGTGAAAAAGCACTGGAAATTCACCCACTTACTCCATGCCCATGCTGCCTACCTTCTACTACCATGTTTGACCACTGATAACGTTCAGCTAAAACTCCAAGTGGGAGACTGCAAACTCCTGACTGCCTTTTTGTATTCCCTACAGATTAGATACCGAGCTAGACATTTGACCTATTTCATCTTAGTCTCTAAACCAATCCTGTAGTGGAAGACGTTCTGTAGATGGAAAATTTATTATAAGATAGATTCTTGGATAGTCTTCCTCTTCCCAAGTTCCAGGTCACTTTAAATTCCAAGATGGATCAAGAGTGATAATAATCTGTGAAATCCTAGATGCTCTAAGAAGTAACAGGTGAAGCGCACCTGGGTGGTTCAGTTAGTTAAGCGTCTCACTCTTGATTTCGGCTCGTCAGATCTCATCACGGTTCGCTGACAGTGTGGAGCCTGCTTGGAATACTCTCTCTCCCTTTCTCTGTCCCTCCCCAACTCACTCAATGCTCTCTCAAAATAAACATTAAAAAAAAAAAAATAACAGGAGAATTCTCTAAAGATCATATTACCCTACAAATAGTGAACTTACCTTTAAGCTCAAGAATGAGTACATACCAACTACAATTATTTCTAAGGAAGCAGCTGCTGGCCAGTATACCAAATCCCGCTGCTTCTCTATCAAAACAGAAGCTCAAGTCAATCTGCCCTATGTAAGCAATTCTGGGAGACAGGCTATTCCCTCTCAAGCAGCCTGGGCCTCAAAGGTCTATGCCCCCACCCCCCGTCATGTAATATGAAACATGAGTCCATTTAAGGATGCCACCGGTCTGTCAGAAGACATTTTACACACTATCTGGGAATAGGGTCTCTTGCTTGCCAAGAAACTGTCGCCTCTGTACAACCTGTGGTGCATATTCCATCCAAATTCATCTATTCCTTTCTGGGATGAGGCACATATTCTGGAACCACAGACCAAAAACGTAACAGGAACCCAGACAATAAAGTAACCTAGAATATCAGAGCAACGCACTTCAGCAGTCAGAGCCTTTCAGAGTAATTATGTGGTTTTGTTATTACACTAAAACTATAAAGCAGAAGGGGCCTAGGTTTTCTGGTTTTTAGGAAAGGAAAAGAAACAAACCTTGTGGAAGATTACCAGCCCACACACTTACCTTATCCTGCAATGTGAGAACAGTCACTTTGTGCACATTCAGCCGAACAGTCACCTCTGGCTTGCTGGCACAGACGTAACAGTTAGGGTTGGGAGGATCCAGTGCACAAGGCACCAGAAGCTTCTTTCTTGGGTTGGGTTGTTTATTCAAAAAAATCTTTGGAGGAGAAAAAAATACGAGCAGAAACCAGAAATCTTACATTTTTATATACCATACAATTTGAAGCCTACGGTCTTGTTTACTGCACAGCCAATAAAAAATGACTTAAAAAGGGGTGCCTGCATGCATCTGATTCTTGATTTTGGCTCAGATCATGATCCCATGGTTTGTGAATTCGAGCTCTGTATCGGGCTCTGCACTGACAGTGGAATCTGCTTGGGACTGGTACTCTCTCTGGCCCCATCCTCTGCTCTGCATGCGAGCTCTCAAAATAAACTTAAAAAAAAAAAAAAAGACTTAAATATTCCTTCCCTTCTAGATAGAAGAAAACATAAGGAAAATCATGGCCTTTTTAAGAGCCTGATTTTTCTTTTGACTTTCTTTACCAATTAGCTACCATGTGAAAGGCTGTGCTTACTGAAAAGAAATCTTGAAGATTCTAAACTATTCTGCAAACTAACTTAGCAAAAGTAAGGGCCTAGCTGTACTCATCTCTGATATCATTAAATCAATTTTTGGATGTCTTCCTAGTGAATTATTCTTATCCGTTTTAAGCCGACCTCTCAATAATAAAGAGCAATACGCTAATTTCTCCAAATTATGGTAACATTTCCACAGATGCATAGAACCAATATACCGCTTTTCTTTTCAAGTTGTCTTTGATGACTACAACATTAACATTTCATGATAAATGAAAAAAATGATGTACTTCAGGCAATATTAGTCCTTATTTACGATTTCCGAGCATACAAACAAAAAAATCAGCCAACGAGAAACTTAAAAATCGCACTGGATAAAAAAATTGCACTGGAATTTAAAAAGGTCCCAACTAAGGGACACGTAGGTGGCTCAGTTGGTTAAGTGCCTGACTCTTGATTTCAGCTCATGATCTCCTGATTCATGAGATCAAGTCCTGCATCAGGCTCTTGCTGACAGCGCGGAGCCTGCTTGAGATGTTCACGTGCACAATCTCTCGCTCTCAAAAAAAAAAAAAAAAAAAAAAGGGGGGGTGCAAAAAAGCTCCAACCTCAACCTCATTATAATACAAAGATCAGCAAACAGTAGCAAGATCAATACAAAGGTCAGAAGAACACTGAAAGCAAATATACAAATTCTTGTTTCGTCATGACCTATGTTAAGTGTGGCACCAGCTAAGATTAATTTTAAAGAGGGACCTCACAGATTCCCCAAGCTTAAAGTTTACTGTGGGGTGCCTGGCTGGCTTAGTTGGAAGAGCATGTGGCTCTTGATCTTGGGGTTGTGAGTCTGAGCCCTATGTTGGGTATAGAGATTACAGAAGAGGAGGAGGAAGACAAGACGAGACAACCAGGAGGACAATGACGAAGAGGAAGAAGTAAATCCTGTGAGAGGAAGTAAGTACTGCGAGGAGGGCTCCTGGAGCAAAGGTGCTGATAGCAGTTTGTCATTGGATCGGCAGGGTAAGAGGCAGGGCTCAGTGGGGAGAACAGATTGGTTTGATCTTAGGCTTCCCCAGGAAGGTGACTGTGCTAAGGGAAATTGACAGTAACAAAAACAACTGGTAATCCTATTAATGCCCAGGCTAACAGTATTATTCCATCTTAAAATTCACTTATAAATGTGAACCAAAAATTCCAGACATTAGCATCATTAACCCGATAGAGAAAGAGCTGAGTAACAAAGAAATGAGGATGTCACAGGAAAGAGTAGACATTTTAAATAAATTCAACAATTAATCAGTCCCTCAAAGGGATGCATACTGTAGCCACAGGACGAACTCAGGCTGCTACAAGGTAGAAATCAAAAATGAAGTTCTTAGAAATTAAATATAGGACAATCAAAAAAAAATTAAACCAAATCAAGATAGCACACTGGCAACAATTCTACATCTCTTCACCCAGAAATTGCATGGAAACAAAAAGGTATTTTAAGACTGAATCAATAATAACACTGGAAAGTATGAGCACCATTGTAGAGTAGGTAGTTTTTCAGAAATTCCTAAAACTTGGGGCATTCAAGTCGATTTTGGCTCAGGTCATGATCTCGTGATTCATGAGTTCAAGCCCTACATCAGGCTCGCACTGACAGTGCGAAGTCTGCTTAGGATTTCTCCTTCCCTCTCTCTCTGTCCATGCCCTGCTTGCACTCTCTCTCTCCCAAAATTAATAACCATTAAAAATACATATATATATCTATTTTGAAATTCCTAAAAATAAAATGGTCTTTTCATTTTTTTTTTAAATGTTTTATTTTTATTTTTGATACAGAGAGAGACAGAGCATGAGGGGGGGAGGGTCAGAGAGAAGGAGACACAGAACCGGAAGCAGGCTCCAGGCTCTGAGCTAGCTCTCAGCACAGAGCCTGACGTGGGGCTCGAACCCACGAACGTGAGATCTGACCTGGGCCGAAGTCAGAGGCTTAACCGACTGAGCCACCCAGGCGCCCCTGGTCTTTTCATTTCAACATCATTATAGTAAAAAGGAGACTCTAAATGAGCAAAAGTATTGACTACAAGTATTTTTAGCAAGTTTCTTAAATCACTAAGCTGGTAAGAATCCAAATCATCTTCAGGCAAACTCAATAAAGTGAAAGCAGGAATCCAAAGAAAGTGAAAGCAAGAATCCAAAGAGAACATCCAACTGGCTTTAGTTTTAAAAGATAAATCTAGTCCATCCCTCATGCATGTAGGAACTCTTTAACAGAAAACTCCCATAAAGCAAGGACCTGGAAGAGGAGGTGAGTGAAGGAGGAGAAAAATATCTTTCCCACAAAAACAGCAAGAAAAATAATCATGACCTTGTTGCTTAGGGGAGCAGGACAATCTCTTCCTTCATGTTTCATTACAATAAGACAGGACTCAGGCAGATTTGCAACCTGGATAAAGGAGCTGAAAAACTAAAGCTGAGAATTTAAAAGTAGTCCTGGATTGGCAGGATGCCAGGTACCCAGATATAAACAAACACAAATCCTCTCTGAAGTACACCATCAATAAGCTGTTAACAATTGTCAGACACAATTTTAACAATCACTAATATAATTAAAAACAAAACAAAACACAAATCAGGGGCGCCTGGGTGGCTCAGTCGGTTAAGCATCCAGCTTCGGCTCAGGTCATGATCTCATGGTTTGTGAATTCAAGCCCCATGTCGGGCTCTGTGCTGACAGCTAGCTCAGAGCCTGGAGCCTGTTTCAGATTCTATTATCTCCCTCTCTCTCTGACTCTTTCCAGCTCATGCTGTGGCTCTCTCTCAAAAATAAATAAAGAAGTAAACATTAAAAATAAATGAATAAAAATTAAATCAAAACACAAATCATACACCACACAAGCCAACAAAATACTCAAGAATTTTGAGATCTAGCAAAATGGACAGCAGATTCATTCATAAATATTACAGACACCATCAAAGAACATAAAGTAGGTTTAAAACAGAAAAGGAGATTGAAAAACATGAACAAAAAACAAAAACATCAACGAAGGAGAGGACTAGAAAATGACAAAACAAAATTCAAAAGCCATAGAGAGGGGCACCTGGGTGGCTCAGTCAGTTAAGTGTCCGACTTCAGCTCAGGTCATGATCTTACGGTTCGTGGGTTCGAGCCCCGTGTCGAGCTCTGTGCTGACAGCTCAGAGCCTGGAGCCTGCTTTGGATTCTGTGTCTCCCTCTCTCTCTGCCCCTCCCCTGCTTACACTGTCTCTCTCTCTCAAATAAATTTAAAAAACATTAAAAAAATTAAAAAAAAAATCATAGAGAACTCTTAGAATTGAAAAAATTTTATTAAGAACATACAATGAGTCCCTCTAAGAATTCAGTAAAACTCTAGAACTGTCAGAAGTAAACTAGCTTCTAAATTAAAATAAGAGGGGCGCCTGCCTGGCTCAGTAGGTTAAGCGCCCTCCTTAGCTCAGGTCACGATTGGCTTGGGCCCCGCACCGGGCTCTGTGCCGACAGCTACCTCAGAGCCTGGAACCTACCTGTGTCTCCACCAACCACCCCTGAACCTTCCCTGCTCGTGCTCTCAAAAATAAATTTAAAAAATTAAAATATTTTAAAATAAAAACAAGAGAAGCAAATATATTTTCCTTTTTACTGTAATTTCCAGGAAGCTTAAAAATGAGCTAATAAGATTACTACTAGAACAGTGGTTTTTCCACTGCTTTAATCAATTTTATTGTTTTAATTTTTTAAATTGTCTGTTTAATATGCTTTTTAGAAGTTACTTTTTTCCCTCTAATATATAAGGTGCTATTAAAAAGAGGGGTCCCTGGCTGGCTCAGTTGGTAGAGCATGGGGCTCTGGATCTTGGGATTGGGAGTTCAAGCCCCACACTGGATGCAGAGATTACTTCGGGGGGAAAAAAAAAAAAGAGGTTGAATAAATAATGCAAATAGAAATACTCACCGTTCTACACTGGTCTATTTTTCCTGATAAAATCTTCAATCCTTCCAATACTATTAACCCAGCAATCACTGCATTAGTAGTGGCGATAGCAGGAATAATGTTCCCTGCCATTGCTGAAAAACAAAGATCAATATGTTTAACTGTCAGAAAAGAATAATTTAGAATTTTAGGTGATACAATTGAAATACAAAACAACTTACATTTTATGTCAAATCTGCTCTTCATATTCATACTGAAAATATGCATCCTGAGGTTTGCAGCAGAGGTGACAAAATCCATTGCAGATGGGTCATCCTGCCAATGATTTAAACAATTTAACAAGTCTTCCCACAGATTTACTAATTTGGTTAGTATCACCTTAAAAATAGTACTCTCACATGTAACACCATAGACAGTCAACTAGAACAAGAGATGGCCTTGCAGGAGAAGCCAGTCCCATAAGCCTTATAGTAGCATGGAGAATGGATGAGTTGGGTGTGGGCAGCGTCTCTTTATCAACTCCTTGGATTCATGGATGTAGCCTGACAAGAATGCAAAGAGGAGCCTGGGGAGCTCAGTGGGCTGAGTCCAACTCCTCATTTTGGCTCAGGTCATGATCTCCCAGTTCGTGGGATCATTAATATAGCAGGCTCACAATTAGTGCAGAACCTGCTTGGGATTCTCTCTGTCCCTCCCCCTGCTCACTAGCTCTCTTTCTCGCTCAATAAATAAAGAAATATTTAAAAAGGAAAGAATGCCAAGACCCAAAAGGCCTCTAGGAACTCAGTACCACTTAAATGAGTGCAGCGGAGACTAAGCATATAGACCAGAACACCAATTCCACTCACTGACGATGGCAACACTTTCCCAGGTGCACCAGTCAGTAATGGAAGTTTGTTTGACAATAGACTACAGGCAAAGAGATGAAGGCTTTTTAGAGAAAACGGTTTCATTAAAAACTCAAACATCTGGACTACACTTCTTGGTTTTCCCTCTCCAAATTCCCTTCATATAAACCACTCTCTTATATTTGCTGTTTCTTTTCACATTTGGCAATACAACAAAGGTTTCCCTTTGATAATTTATATTCTTCCTAAGAATTTATCTTAGTCTCTTAAGATTTCAGCAAAAATTGTTGCTCCACTGAGAACATACTATCCTAGCCTATAATTCAGAAGCACTAAAGTAGAGAAGAAAAAGCACTGAGGGGATAGGAGTTCTCTACACACTACCTACCTGGCTGGCTAACCTCAGGCAAATGAAACTCCTTAACTATTAGGGAAAATTATAGAAATATTTCAGAAGGTTGTGATGAGGAATAAGCATGAATATTTAACAGTGCCCAACACAGTGTACACAGGGACTTCCCTAGGCAATTCCCATTAGGTGCAGATTTCCATCAGAGGGTAATAACTACCAGTTTCACAGTTCCATTGTCTAGCCCTGCACACAGATGAAAACTACCCAAATCACTATTATCATCATTAACAATGAAAATATGTATTTAATAATCTTTATACAACATAAACCCAAAAGAATGTTTGCAAGAATCCCAAAAATATAAACTTAGCTTCAGTTTAAATGTCTAATTCAACCCAAGTTTCAAACTTTACACGAATTATCATCTTAGTAAAACTAACCAAACTTTTCCTTTACTTTACAACTCATGGCAAATCTCTACCATCACAGAAACATAAAAACTTTATCACAGATAAATCACTTGTAGACACAGAAAACACTGATTAGAATTAAAATTAATTCATCAAATTTCAAAATGACATCTAACCATAAAATACTATTAAATATTATTTTAACTTCTAAGGATAATTACATTTAATTTTTGTATTTAGAGGTCTCAGACCTTAAACTATTTCAACAGAAAGGCAATTTTATTACTTTTTAGGCTCATGGGCTATGGTCTCCAAAAGGATGTTATGAACTCTATTAACCTATCTGTATTACAAAAGAAAATTTTTTAAGTCAGTGAAACATTTTTCTCCAGTAAATTCACATTCGTTCTCCAGTCGACATAATTATAAACCACAAACCCATTATCAGAACCTAAAAATCAAGTTTTATACTATTTGAATTCACGTACAGAAAATTCGTAGTTCAGTGTAGTAATCAGAGATGAAAACATCCAAGCAAAATCAATATTATGTTCTTAAATTCAGGTAGGGTAAAGGTTATCCAAAAAATTACTAGTTTCTTGTTACACTTCGTGAACTAAAATAAGTGATACAGAATTGCCACATATTTTCAAAACGTACCTTGTCCCATATGAGCTCAGCTCCATCCCCCTTTTCTGCTAAATTAACTCTCAAAGTCTCAATGCTCTTTGAAAAAAGACGTGCATAGCTCTTTACATCTAGAACCTGCTGGTCTTTCAGACCTAACTGGGGTTCATTTTGTTGATCTGATGCATTGGTTTCTTCTCCTAAGGGAAAAAAATTAGAAATTTCACTATTAAACATCATGTGTTTGTTTTATTTAACAACTTAATGCCTGACCAATGAGAAAATCAGTAGGAAACAAATTCCATTAAAATAATTATCAGGAAAGCTACAAATATTTGTGCAAGGAAAGTACTAATACTGAGATGGGAAAGTTGCAAGATGGTCTCAGAACCCCACTGGGTTACTGAGGAATTCAAAGATATGCCTAGCACACAGTTAGCACTCAGTAAGTGGAAGCTATCAGAACCGTACTTGAATTTAGTCCGTAAAATCAAATATTCATTACTGTGGAGAACAGCTGACACCCCAAATCTCCTGGGACTCTAAGTTTCAGTGTGCTTACCACTGCTATGTAATATAATTCAGGTAAGACCAGACACAAGGTGTAGAAGAGGCGGTGGAATAAGGAAGTAGCCACCACTACAACAGTTTTTTTCACATTTAAAATTACAAATACATCCCTACATTAAATCTTAAAGAGATATTCACACCAAGGTACAAAGATATATGTATACTTAGCACAACACTTTATTTCAGGGAAAATATGAAACAAATAAAGGTTAACCAAGGGATGAGTAAAACAGGGGGCACTAGTTAA
Source organism: Suricata suricatta (assembly GCF_006229205.1). Lineage (NCBI taxonomy): Eukaryota > Metazoa > Chordata > Mammalia > Carnivora > Herpestidae > Suricata > Suricata suricatta. Next base: position 40,766,330 of record NC_043715.1, on the reverse strand, counting down.
ATAATACTGACCGGAAAGAGCAGTATGAATCTAAGAATAGTATAATTCCATTTATTTAAGTACGTACACAAGTGCCCTTTGTTTCTATGCACAGAGCAGAACTATAAAAACATTCCCTAAATGTTAATAGTGGATATTTCTCTAGGTGATAAGATTTCCAGCTATCTCCCTTCATCATAAAACTGTTTGAATTTCTTACAATGAAATTCTAGGCATTTAAATATTTCAGGCAAGAGAATTTCCAATTTCGGTATTCCAGAAACTGAAAATTTTAAGTTTATTTATTTAAGTAATCTCTACACCTAACATGGGATCAAGAGCCACATGCTCTTCAAACTGAGCCAGACAGGGTGCCCTCTAAAATATATTCTTTACCTTGACTTTGTACTTCAGCCCAGTCCAATGGAACAGGGGGTTTCCTTTTCCGCCACAGCTTGTCCATTGTTAACAGATACCGGATATCATCTTTAAAAAGCTTAAAAATAAACAAATAAAAGAATAAATAAATCCCACAAATCCTATAGCCCCCTCTGCTGATAAAATATAACATTATCATTGCTGACGTATTATACATGTAACACCATAAAACATTCTGATTTAAAATCATGCCCTATACCAATAGATCAACATTTTCCAAAAGATAAGAAAACCACAAAACTTTCTTTTTAAATTTTTTTAATGTTTTATTTATTTTTTTTATACAGAGAGAGACAGAGCATGAGAGGGGGAGGGGCAGAGAGAGGAGGAGACACAGAACCCGAAGCAGGCTCCAGGCTCTGAGCTAGCTGTCAGCACAGAGCCTGACACGGGGCTCGAACCCATGAATGTGAGATCTGACCTGAGCCGAAGTCGGAGGCTTAACTGATTGAGCCACCCAGGCGGCCCCCTGCTTGCCTTTAGAATCACTTGTCCTTACTCTGGTATTCCATAAGAATCTAACCCCTACGCAACCCACCTGCTTCCCACTTCATCTATCTGAGAATGGCATCCTGTTCATTGTGCTGCCCAGCAGGAAACCAGTTATCATTCCTGTTCTTCCCTGTGCCTCACCTGAAACATTCTAAGTCCTGTGGAATCTACTTTTTCTCCCCACTAAACTGAGAACACAGATGGGTTGTACTTCAGATCTAGCTTGCACAACCCCAGAAGGCACCTTCCCATACTAACTACAACAGAAGTCATCAGGTCCTAGAGTGCATGGCATACTGGCTGTACCCTCATAGTGACCTTGTAGAGTACATTTTAATGGGTTTCCATTGCCTTGGCAAAACATCCTTGTCATAACCTAGGAAGTCCTGCCTGATCTAGCCTTGGCTTATGTTTCCAGCCCTCTTCCCGCTTTCCCCTTTAATAGGAACTATTTCAGTTTTTCAACATGACGCTTTCCTTGTATATGTAGTATTCTTATCTCCATCCCTATTCTTTAAAGTCTTGGGTTGAAATATCACTTCCTCTGGAAAACCTCTTTTGAACCCTCATACTAAATCTAACAACGTTAACCTACATATTATTTAAGTCTACTTATTATTAAAGGGTTCCAATACATCTGAACTTAGTATCACAACATTTTGAATACATTACGTGTTCAATGTTTAACTATGAGTTACCTACAAAGAGCTGGGGCCCTATTTTCTGTCTGGTTCACCACTCTATCTCCTGTCAGAGTGGTGACTGGCACATAGCAGATGCTTAGTTACCTACTAAACAGACTGGAGATGTGCTTCCGATTATGTTGGCATTCAACTATTGCTCAAACTGAATGGAAACAGATATGCAGGCAGACACTAGTTTGGAGAATATTGTCATTATCCATAATAAAGTACATTTTAACCACAATGAAAATCCATTTTCCAAAGAAAAGGCTGTAATGAGGAAATAAATGCAACAGGCTTAAGAGTCAACCAGGAGCACCTGGGTGGCTCGGTCAGTTAAGTATCCAACTCTTGATTTTAGCTCAGATCATGAGCTCAGAGTTCATGTGTTTGAGCCCTGCGTCTAGCTCCACACTGACAGTGCAGTCTGCTTGGGATTCTCTCCCTCCCTCTCCCACACTTATGCGCTTAGGTCTCTCAAAATAAATAAACTTAAAAAAAAAAAAAAAGCTCAACCTATGACATCTCTTGCACTGAGGAAAAGAGAGGAAATATAAACCCAGGAGAGTAGTAGGTCATGTGTTTAGGACAGAAGGACCTGTGCAAGTTGGAAAGCAGACAGAAAGCTCTAGGAAAGATCAGGATGTAGGGAAGAGAGAAAACACGAAGACTAAGAGGAGAAATTAAATTGGCAGATTACAGTGATAAAGAAAAATTTTAGAAGCAAGAAAAAAGACAGTAACTTACAAGGAAAACTCCATAAGGCTACCAGATTTTTCAGCAGAAACTTTGCAAGCCTTAGAAGGGAATGACATGATGATATACTTAAGTAGCTAAATGGGAAAAACCTGCAGCCAAGAATACTCTAAGAAGGCTCAGTCAGGATAGAAGGAGAGATCAAAAGTGTCCCAGACAAACAAAAACTAAAAAAGTTCATGACCACTAAATCAGCTCTGTAAGAAACAGTAAAAGGGACTCTGAATGGGAGAGATCAAAAGTGACAGAGTGAAAGTAGAAAACACAAATCCAGTAAAAAATGAGTATTTCTAGAGAAAGTCACAGAACTCACACAAAATAAAAGGTATAAAATATATATCTAAAAGTTGTAGAGAAGTGGCATAAAGAACGGGTTTAAACTTATGGGGCGCCTGGGTGGCTCAGTCTGTTAAGCCTCTGACTTCGGCTCAGGTCAGATCTCACATTCGTGGGTTCGAGCCCCACATCAGGCTCTGTGCTGACAGCTAGCTCAGAGCCTGGAGCCTGCTTCTGGTTCTGTGTCTCCTCTCTCTGCCCTTCCCCCTCTCATGCTCTGTCTCTCTCTGTATCAAAAATAAATAAAACATTAAAAAAAATAAATAAATAAACTTAAACCACCAACTTCAACAGACTGCTATGTGCAGAAGAAGATATATACACACCTAGTGGTAACCATAATATATCAAGACTAATAACATGAGACAAAAAAGGATCAGAGAAAATCTTCAGGAACAACCACAAAAAAATGAGAAACACACTTGGTGGAACGAACAGCAGGATAGAAGCAGCAGAGGAACAAATTAGTAACCTAAAAGAGTAATGAAAAGTAATCAAGCTGAACAAAAGAGAAAAAAGAATTATGCAAAATGAAAACAGACGTAGGATACTGAGCGACTCCATCAAACATAATAATATTTGTGTTACAGGAGTCCCAGAAGAAGAGAAGAGAGAAAAGGGGGCAGAAAATGTATCTGAAGAAATAATAGTTCCCTAATCTGGTGAAGGAAACAGATATTCAGATCCAGGGAAGACAAAAGAAAAGTTATTAAGACTAAGGTACAGTGAAAGGAAAAGTAAAAGAATTAGCCTCTATTCCAAAAGAGAACTCTCAAACAGCAGAGGGGAAAAGAATGTGCATCAAGTGGGACACTCTCTGAACAGAGATGTTTTGGGCAATGGCTTCAAACCTGCAAATATTTCCTTAATATATCCCATTTTCAGTGAGGATGTTAAGAGTATATAGGCATGTTAAGAAAAGCTAAGAACTCTTCAAGTACCTATTGTACACTTGCTGAGGAGTGAAGACATAGTAAAAAGACTTTTAAACACAGATATGAAGACCTACCTGGGCTACAATTAGAGCCAATTAAAAGTCTGGTACATTTCTCAAGAACTACTCAGCAGGCAAATATATACTAATGAAGAGGGATTCAGCCAAGAAGAAAAGAATTAGGAATTGAAGAGCAATTCAATACATGTCAATAAATTCCCAAGAGATTTGAACAGGAAAAGATAGAAGACAAGAAAAGAGCAGGAACCAAAGGTCAATGATAAGGAAAACTAAAAAGTTCAGTGAAAGTGAGGGAAGGAAAGCAGACCAAGAGTGTATAAACAAGCCTCCAAGTTTAATTCTTATGAAGATACTGATTTAACATGAGAGCTAAAATTCTAAAACTTAATTTATCAGATGACATCAATCAATCTGGTAAGACATCATTAGGCATGAAAAAAACATATTTCAATTTCATGTACTATTTTAAAACAAAGTATGCTATCCACAATTATAAAGAAAGCAAACTGAACCTTGGTAAAAAGTTTAACCGGATCATATCCAGTTGATTTAGCCCATTCCTTAGTGGAAATACGTTTTATGTCACCATCTTCGTTAGACGCTCTGGCTCTGGCTTCAGCTTCCATTGGTTCCCCTACAAAACAAACACGATTTCATTCTCTACTCTAATAAATGTAAAGCTAACCTTTCATCTACCTTTGGAAAAAAGACATTCATGGAAGTCAGCTACACATGACACAATCTGAGTTCAAAGAGAAAGAAAAATAATATGCTCATCAGCATCTTTTCCTAACTCAGTTTCTGAAGGCCACATATACAAATGTTCAAAGTATGGACATAACAGGGGCACCTGGTGGCTCAGTCGGTTAAGTGGCCGACTTTCAGCTCAGGTCATGATCTCACAGTTCATGGGTTCGAGCCCTGCATCGAGCTCTGTGCTGACAGCTCAGAGCCTGGAGCCTATTTCAGATTCTGGGTCTCCCTCTCTATCTGCCCCTCCCCCGCTCACGCTCTGACACTCTCTCTCAAAAATATAATAAAACATTAAAATGAAAAAAGTATGGATTTATAATCAGATCTGAAAACAACTCTCAGCTCTACTTACTACATTCGTGAAATTTCTCTGCACCTTGTCTTCACTAGTAAAACAGGACTACTCACTTTTTAAAACACTGTTTCAAAGATGAAAGAATACGGGCTAAGTGACTCAGTTAAGCGTCTGGCGCTTGATTTCAGCTCAGGTCATGATCTCATGGTTGGTAGGTTCTATCCCTGTGTAGGGCTCTGTGTTGATATCAGGGGGCCTGCTTGGGATTCTCTCTCCCTCCCTTTAAAAAAAAATTTTTTTTAATGTTATTTATTTTTGAGAGAGAGACATACACAAAGTATGAGTAGGGGAAGGGGAGAGAGAGAGAGAGAGATAGAGAGACAGAGACAGAGAGAGAATGTGAAGCAGGCTCCAGGTTCTGAGCTGTCAGCAGAGCCAGACATGGGGCTCAAACTCATGAACCATGAAATTATGACCTGAGCTGAAGTCAGACGTTTAACTGACTGAGCCACCCAGGCGCTCCTCCCTCTTTCTCTTAAACATATAATACACTATATCTAAGACGTAACAGCAATTATTTTTTTCCTCCTCTTATGCTATCAAATTAAGCTAGCAAAAAAAAAGGCAGTGCTCACTAAATAAGAGAACATATTCCAATCTACTCACAGGAAGCTTCAGGGTCGGCTCTGTCAGGGGAAACTTCTTGATCGGCATCTTCTTCCCCAAACAACTGGCTATAAAGAGCAGGAAATATTTATGTACAATAAAATTTTTACTTTTCTTACTTCCCCCCAAAACAACCAATTTAGAATATTCCAAACCTTTAGAATTGAATAACTGATAAATTGTACCTCATAAAAGCATTAAAGCAACCTGTTTAGATAGCTTGCATTCTCATTTCAACCATAATACAAGGAAGATTAAATTTTAGTAGACCTATATTCGTTCCTATCATCTTGGCACTGCAAATTCCTACATTAAAATCTCTGATCATGGGGCGCCTGGGTGGCTCAGTTGGTTAAGTGTCTGGCTTTGGCTCAGGTCATGATCTCACGTTTGAGGGTTCGAGCCCTGCGTCGGGCTCTGTGCTGACAGTTAGCTCAGAGCCTGAAGCCTGCTCCCGGTTCTGTATCTCCCTCTCTCTCTGACCCTCCCCTGATCATGCTGTCTCTGTATCTCGAAAAAATAAATAAAAAACATAAAAAACAATTTTTAAATCTCTGATCAAGAGACATTTGGGGCACTCGGGTGGCTCAGTTGGTAAAGCGTCCAACTTTGGCTCAGATCATAATCTCATGGTTCGTGGTTCAAGCCCCGCGTTGACTCTGTGCTCACAGCTAGCTCAGAGCTTGGAGCCTGTCTTCAGATTCTGTGTCTCCCTCTCTCTCTGACCCTCTCCTGCTTATGCTGTCTCAGTCTGTCTCAAAAAACAAATAGTAAAAAGAGAAAAAAACATTAAAAAAGAGAGAGAGAGAAAAACAAGTGAGCAGGGGCGCCTGGGTGGCTAAACGTCCAACTCTTGATTTCAGCTCAGGTCATGATCTCACAGTTCATGTGTTTGAGCCCTACATCAGGCTCTCCCCTGACAGTGTGGAATCTGCTTGGGATTCTGTCTCCCTCCCTCCCTCCCTCCCTCCCTCTCTCTCTCTCTCTCTCTCTCTGCCCCTCCCCCACTCGTGCTCTCTCATTCTCTATCAAAATTAAGTAAATAGAGAGATACAGGTGAGCAGCTTTTATATTCCAATTTGGATAACATTCTACGCTCAGAATAATATTCATGAAGTACACGTGCAGCTAGCTATTCAAAAAACATTACTGCACACCTGCTACGTGCTGGGTGACCTAGGAGTCAGCAAGAATAAGCAGAGAGACCTCTTTTTTCACGGTAGTATATATCTTTACTACTAAAGGGCCTTAAGAACAATACATTAAGCAGAAATTCTCTTTTGTTAATTCAGTTACCCTAAAAACTATTTAATAACAATTTACAGGAATACAATGTTCCAACCTTTTCTCAAGTAGCTGACTTATAAGAAAGGCATCTTTTTAAAGGAATCCTTTATAGAATTAAAAAGAAAATAGAAGCAATCATCTCAAAGTTCCTGATATACTTTACAAAAAAAGTCCACTTGTTTCTCAAAGTCACTGTACCAATTTTCATCCCCACAATGGCATGTAAGAGTTCCTATCACTTTTCTTCTTCTCTAATGTTTTGCCAAACTACTGAGTATAAAATGTATCTTACTGTGATTTTATTCTTAATTTCCCAAGTTAGTCATAAAATTAAGCATATCTTCATTTGCTTATTGTCTATTTGGGTTTCCTTTGAAGTGAAAAGTTCCTGTTTATGTTATTTTGTCAGGTTGTTTTCTTCTTACTCATTATAGGAATGTATTCTACATGATTTTTAGCTGACTTTATGTTGCAAATATTTTCTCATAATGTTCTTTTCATAAAACATTTAATGAATTTGAATGAATCAATGTTCTTTTATGGTAAGCTCTTTTTGTGTCTTGCGAAATTGTTCCCTAACTATAAGGATAAATATTTCCCCTAATATTAGAATTAGTTTTTCCTTTCACATCTAAATACTTAATCCACCTGGACTTAATTTTTATATATTATTTGAAACAGAGAATATAATTTTTCCACATTGATAATGATTTGTCCTACATTTTATTTAATCCCTTCTTTCATCTGGGATCTCCTATGCAACCTTGGTCACGAGTTCTGCATTGTCCCAATGGTCTGTTTTTCTATCTCTGCACCAGCAACACACTCTAACTTACTTTTAGCTTTTATTAAACCTTGACACCGATTAGAACACGTCACCTCAACTTACTCTTCTCCAAGAAATGTTTGTTTAGGCCTTATTCTCAACATTAATTTTACAATCAGCTGAATGAATTCTAATAAATGCCCTGATGAGATTTTAATTGGAATTGCATTTGAATCTACAGATCAACCTGGAGATCAATGACACATTCTCTCCTTTTATTTTATACTTCATGTTCCAGTATTCATTAGTTTTCCATATTGGAAAACTTATAAATCTTAAGATGTATTCTCAGGTATTTCCTGTTTTCTGATGCTTCACATTTAATTACCTTTAATATTTAATTATATGCTTTTATAGTGACTTATCTAGTTTTATGTTTTCTAACTGCATGATACTGCATATAGACATGCAGTCTTTTAGTTGGCCATGTTGCGAAACTGTCATTATTTCTAATAATTTGTCTATAGATTCTCTGGCGCTTTCCACTCAGGTAACTATACAGTATGTAAACAACAACGGTTTGGTTTCTTCCTTTCCCAATTCTTAATCCTGTACTTTCTTTTTTATTGTGCTGGCTAGGAGCTTCATTACTACACCAAATAGCAGTAGCAGTAATGGCATCCTCATGCCACCTTAGATTACAAAGGAGATGCTTTATAACTTTTATTATTAAAAGTAATGCTTGGGGCGCCTGGGTGGCTCAGTCGGTTAAGCGTGTGGCTTCAGCTCAGGTCATGATCTCACAGTTTGTGGGTTCAAGCCCCACGTCGGGCTCTGTGACAGCTAGCTCAGAGCCTGGAGACTGCTTTGGATTCTGAGTCTCCCTCTCTCTCTGACAGTCCCCTGCTCACACTGTCTCTTTCTGTCTCTCAAAAATAAATAAAAAACATTAAAAAAAAAAAGAAAATGGCAATTTAACTACTTCTGTGATTTCCCCCTCAATAGCTCAAAATGACCACATTATCATGACAAAAATGTCAATAGTGGGGCATCCTACAAAATACCTGACCAGTACTCCTCCAGACTATCAAGGTCATCGAAAACGAGGAAAGTCTGAGAAACTGCCACAAAGGAGGCCTAAAAAGACATGACAGACACCTAATGGTAATATTGTATCCTGGAACAGAAAAAGGACATTGGGTATAAACGAAGGACTCTCTAAATAAACTATGGACTTCAGTTAATAAATAAAAGTACCAATAGTGGCTCAATAATTGTTACATGTGTATCATAAGATGCAAATTACAGAAAACTGGGTGTGGGGACTCTGTCCTAACTTCTCAATTTTTCTGTAAATCTGAAACCATTCTAAAACTGTTTGAAAAAAAGTTTGCTAAATAAAGCTTACAAATATATTTCTTGTGAAATTTCATCATTATATGTATACTCTTCTGAGTGCATATAGATTATAACTTAATCAAAAAATAAAGAAAATCAGTGTTTGCTTGTTTTAATTTCAACTAGGCTCCATGCCCAATACAGGGCTTGAACTCACAACATTCAGATTAAAAGTCATTTGGATGCTCTACCGACTGAGCCGGCCAGGCTCCCTGAAAACAAGTGTTCACTGTAGGTTTGGAAAAGGTTATCTTTTACCAGGTTGATAAAGTTTTCTTTGTATTTTATTAAGAATTTTTGTCATGAGGGACACTTGGCTGGCTCAGTTGGTGGAGCATGTGACTCAATCTTGGGATTGTAAATTCAAGCCCCATTTTGGGTTTAGAGATTACTTCAAAATAAAATCTTAAAAAACAAAATAGAGAAAACAGTTTTTACCATGAAAGGGTGTTTGCTAAATTTTGCCCTGCTTTTTCTGCATCTCTGAAGGCTATCCAGTTTCTCTTTATTTCCTTAATGAAGTGAATGACATGTGTTAAATTATGCTTATATATTTGGAATAAATACAACTTGGTCGTGATATGCTTTTTTTTTTACACAATTCTAGATTTGTATGCAAATATTTTGTATAGGATTTTTGCATCTATATTTATGAGAATGGCCTGAAATGTCCCTTTTATTACCTAATGGCCTTAACTGGCTTTGTTATCAAAGACACCAGAGTCCCATTAATACAAACTAAGAAGTACTGCATTTTAAAAAAATGTCTTTGGGACAGTTTACCTTGTATTAGAATGATATATTACTTTTAAGTTTAGTGGAAATCACCTGTAAACTCACAAAGGTTTGTTGCATTATTCAGAATTTAAACCAGTGATAAAACTCCCCTTAGACCTAGTACTGTTCAGGCTTTCTATTTCTTTTTGAATCAGTTTTTTTTTTTTTTTTTTTAAGTTTTTTAAAATAGGGGCGACTGGGTTGCTCAGTGGGTTAAGCGTCCAACTTCAGCTCAGGTCATGAGCTCACAGTTCATGAGTGCGAGCCCCACATCGGGCTCTGTGCTGACAGCTCAGAGCCTGGAGCCTGTCTTCAGATTCTGTGTCTCCTTCTCTCTCTGCCCCACTCCCACTTGCACTCTGTCTCTCAAAAATGAATAAACGTTAAAAAAAAAATCTCCTCCATTTTTAAAAATGAATGTATCCAGATAATTAAAATTTTCAATACATTGGCATGGTCTTTTTATTATCATCCTTCTGTTCTTTACTATCATTTAAAACTGTGCTGAAATTACATTCCCCATTTAGTTATTTATCTCCTCTCCTTTTCATGATTGAACTCAACAAAGTATTTTTTCCCTCTTATCTCAATTATATCCTTCCTGCTAATTTCTTTGGAGTTTATACTGTCTTTTTCTAATCTAAGTTGGATCCTTAGCTCATTAACGTTCATCTTTCTTCAAGGGTGTAAGCCTAAAACTTTTCTTCCAACTACCATATTCAAAGCATTCAAGTTTCACATGTAGTACTCTCATTATCACTACAAAGTACTTTTAATTTCCATTATTTTTAAACCATCGAGTTAAAAACAGGCATGCAATGTTGACTGAATTTAACCTACCGAAATGTCTCCACCATATTTAAAAGAACGATCATTGAGGCGCACCTGGGTGGCTCAGTCAGTTAAGTGTCTGACTGTTGATTTTAGCTCAGGTCATGATCTCACCGCTCATGAGTTAGAGCCCCACATCAGCTTCTATGCAGACAGCACAGAGCCTGCTTGGGATTCCCTCCCTCTCTCTCTCTCTGCCCCTCTCCAGCTCATCCTTCCTCCCTCCCTCCCTCTCTCTCTCTCTCAAAATAAATAAACTCTTCAAAAAAAAAAAAAAAAAGAAAAGAATATTCATCGTAATCACTCCAAGAGATTTAAATAAAAACAGCCTTATTTCCTATGAGTATCGAAAATATACCCAGAAATATATATATACTCTTACTTGAACAAATACTTTGCCCAAACGATGCAATGAATAGGTTCTGAAGGTGTGTTACGAATTGTACAGCCAGGAAAAGTTCTCTGGGTAGGTTTGGGATGACACTCATAACACTCAGTTACACCCTGCAAAATCAGGATATGAGAAAAACATTTATCCCATGATGGTAGTTTTCCAACATTATTGAGTACTATCATCATAAATATTCATTCATCTACATTCCAGCTGGGTTTTATACTGTCAAGGCAAACTTTTAAATATTAGTAACTCCAAAACTCTTACTTCACACATAAGGAACTATAACAAATGTGACTTGAATCAATCAGTCACAGCTAAGTCTAAGCTAGGATTTCTCTGACTCCTGACCCAGTGAACACCACTTACAACAAGCCAGAGAAAATTATTGCACCTGAATATCAAATACAAGCTTACCTTAATCACACTAAAGAAAAATTACTAGAAAAACAAACAACAGCTTTCTAACCAATTATCTGTCAAAGGTGTAGACCTGCGTTATTTAAATATCATCCATTATATTCATATTACATTATAATCTCCTAAAAACTAAGCAAATTAAAAATAATTATTAATTTCAAGAACTACCTAAATACACACAAAATTCCTGTCTATTACCAAACCAAATACTCTTCATTTTGTTGATCTAAGGTTACTTTTTTTTTGCATTTTGTTTTTTTAAATTTTAGTTAGTTAGCATATACTACAATACTGGTTTCAGGAAGAATTCAGGCTTACGTTTTAATTCGCACCATAAGGAATCCTTGGGAAAAGTCTATGGTACATAAGACAATTTTTCAAAACCATCAAGTGAATATTCCTCATTCTCAACCTCAGTCTTAATACACACTAGTATCTTAGGATCATCTGCAATGTCTTTCTAATAATGGTTAAGGAACCAAAACTTGAGGGGAGCCTGGGTGGCTCAGTCTAACTTCAGCTCAGGTCATGATCTCACAGTTCCTGAGTTGGAGCCCTACATCAGGCTTTCTGCTGTCAACACAGAGCCCACTCCATCCTCTCTCTCTGCCCCTCCCCCACTGGCTCACACATACGCTTTCTCACTCTCTCAAAAAGAAACATTAAAAAAAAAAAACACACAAAAAACCTGGCAAATAGTGTTTTAACACAAATGGCAGCAGTTCCAGGGTTTTCTTCATAATACCATTTCTGGTGTCCTCTGCATAAGCTTTCCTGGGGGGAGCCAGCCCTCAAATCACAGTAGAAAAAAAAGAGAACTACTGTTTTGACTTATGAATAGATCCTGAAGGACTCCACTGATTTAACTAAAATTTAACACACACTGACATTTACAAATCTTTGTAGAATGATAAGAATGATAAGCTTCCAAGAGTAATATTATCAGCTAAAACAAAGCATAGTCACAATTTTCAACATGGGTAAAACTGCCAAATAATGGACAAAAATAGCAAATTTTAAGTCAAGTGTAATTCCTTTTGGTTTCAAAGCCTGCAAAATGATTCTTCAAATGTATCTATGTTTAATTTCCTAAAGGAACTAAAAGAAAAAAGATCACAATATTACATTTTACAAAACTGGATTATGAGTCCACAGTTATTTATTGACTCTATTATTCTCTAGTTTAATCTAAACGTTTGAAATGTTCCACAAATATACAATATTTCAAAGTACTCTTCAAATCCATAAACCTAGACTTTAGATAAAAAATAACTTTGCAGAAGGCAGTTTCATCATATATCAACTACAGCATAACATGTAGTCTCAGCTACAATGAATTTTAAAAGGCAATTTTATGTTTAACAGTCTTATAATTTTAATATACAAGCTATAGAAACAAAGTAGCACAGAGCTAAAAAAAAAAAAAAATCTCTGCTTGTAATACTTATTACTCGATACAGTATCTAGTTTTATAAGAGCACAATACCCCTACGTCTTGGATGCTAACCAGGCCATATCATGTAAATTCAAAGTTCATTTCTTCCCTCCTTAATATTGCAAATACTTGGTAAGTAAAATAACTTACTTTACCTTTTTGATGGTAGTTACCTGCCCAAGGTAACCAGCAGTTCCACTCTCAATAAGAGGAACACCAGCTGCCAGACACATCCTGTTAACATGGTTGCGAGCAGCTGGAAGGAATACACTAGTCAGCAGGAGCTGATGTGGGGGAATCAGTTACCTTTAATTAGGATGACATCTACCCAAACTACCAAACTATTTTTTTTAATTTTTATACGCAATTTTCTTATAACTATGACCAGAGTAATAAAAATGTTACATAAGAGACATTTGCTAGCAAAATTCCAAGCATAAGGAATTTATATCACAAATTTACTCCAAGAAAAGCATCCCTATAACTAATTTTTAAATTCCAAAGTGTCACCTCTCTTCTATAGCTGTGCCTATTCTATTAATATTGTTTCAATGTGTTCTGAGTCCTTAACTTACTATTATTCTAATAAAATTATTAGGTAACACATGGCAATGAATGAAGAATGTGGAATATCAATTTGGAACTGTTAAGGCAGTTTAAGGGAAAGGGAGTAAAAAGGAGTCTAGTAAGTCATTTTGACCCTTTCTCTGCTACTCTGTGTCTTTTCTTTGGTATTTCTGGTTCAAAATTGTGACAAACCACTCCACAGATATTGTTCTACATGTGGGACAAGGTCTGGCTATACAATACTTGATAATAAGAAACATCACCCCCTACTGTGAAAAGCTTAAAAGGTCTTAAATGTGTACATCTAAATAGAATCGAGGCTGATACTTTATGGCACCAGCCAGACCTGAAATAATTCAAGATCCATGGCACCTATGCTAACTTTGACACTTTGTTGCCACATTCTCAAAACCATGGTTTTACAGCCCTGCCTGCACTTTAGAATCATGTGGGAAACTTTGAAAAATTACCATGTTCAGTCCCTACTGAGAGTCTGATTTAATTGGTCTTGGTGAGATGTAGGCATCAATAGTTCTTAGATCTCCTCCATGTCAATGAAGGAAGTCACACTGTTCTTAAGTGATGGGATACTCTGAAACAAGCACACACCCACATACCAAATGTGGTCACCCTCTTTAGCAATTTTAACAACTTCTATCTTCACACCTCTTGGTAGAATAGCAGAGTATATGAGAGCTAAATTCCTGCCTGGATCCAGTTCTAGTTAAAATTACAATCAACTGGAAACTCTAAATCTAACCTTACTTTTCTATAGATAATAATAAAAAACTGTAAACAGCCTTGTTATAGGGGAAGGAAAATACTTGTATTAAAAATAATCTCACCTCTGTTATCTAAAGCATTCATAACCAATATAAACTGTCGAAAAAATTCCACATTATAGTCAGGGCTACAAAACAAAACAAAACAAATGTCACCAAAACAACTGGCCTTACACATAATACAGGGTCCTAAAATGCATATTAAAGTAACAATGCAAAAATAACTGATATTAGGGAGGGGTCTCTATCATACATTTGAGTTTTTCCAAACACCGTAAGCAGATTTTAAAGAAATTATTTCCCCCTAATCCTTTTGAGTAACTAGATATCCTTTCTGGCCACCTACCTAGGGCTCAAGAGCAGGATCTCAAACTGGCAGAAAGAGGGCATGACTTCACAGGTCCCACAGGCCCTCTCTGGGCAGCCTGGGAACATACAAAGAACACATTCCCAGGATATGCCTGGCCCCTGGCTTCACCTCACACGGTGAGGATCAGGCAGGGTTCAGGCCTCTAGGGTCCCCACTTTTAGAAGCACTGGGAAAACAACACAGGATAAGGGGCTTACAGGGCTGTGGAAAGGCCTGCAGAACAAACATCCAGAGAATAAAAAAGGTGGCGATATATATTTCCTGAGAAAGTATAAGACTTTCTCTAATTCCAGACCTCAAGTGAGAAGTCATTATTTTTAATACCATATACTTGTAAGCTAGACATCTATACATAGAAGATAATTGAGATCCAGGGTTCCTTTGCCCCAACACTTCCAAAATTATATATTCATGGAGATCAGAGCATATTTATGTACTGTGAAAAGTTTGGCCCCTTCACACCTCCTAGCATTATATTATAGAAGTCACTCCAAATAAACAGATATTTTGGGAAGCAACCTCTAAAACTGAAAAAGACCACAGAAGAAATCAATCAGAATGAGAGCAATATATTTAGAAAAGTCTGGAACATCACATATAAGGATCTTCCATAGTTTACTATGTCTTCATTTAAAACAAAAATAAAGGTCCTTTGTGAGTTTCCAAGTAACTCATTTAAAGTATTAAAATATCTTACCTCTTATCTAACTCCCTGAAATCATACATATAAACTTAAACACAACTTATGTGAGTACAAGCTACTACATTTTAATTTTTCTAGAAAATCATTTTTTCTTGCCAAGTTTTTATTTAAATTTCAGCTCATTAACATCTGGTGTAATATTAGCTATTTAATGACTCAAGACTTACATACACCTGGTGCTCATCATAAGTGTCCTCTGAAAACCATCGGTTTGTTCTTTATAGTTAAGATAGACAAATCATTCTTAAAAAGCAGAATGATTCAAGCTCATGTATCTAATAAAAATACCTTACACTTTGAAAGTTTAACTCACAACAAACACAATTCTGCAACATAATAATGAGAACATACTTCATGATGCTGTCATGGTAGGCTATGATATTAGCTTTAGGGTAAAACTGCAGTACACTTTCTTTGGCCACCTGGAAAAACAAAAACACTAAAATTACTAACTTAATTGCTACATTTCTCTATTTCAAATTTATTTATGGCAAACAATACTGCTATTTCACCTACTTACATATCTCATATAAAAAACTAAAGAAATATAAAAAGTTGACAAGATTTCATTACCATTAAGCTATATACATATTTATAAAATAACAAGAGAGCCAGCCCTTTCCCATATTCACATCTACATGAATGGCAAACTTCAGCAAAAATATAAAATGCAGTAACCAAGTGTTAACCCATTCATTCACTCACATATATTTACTGAGCATCTTCTATGTACTAGGATCTGTATGAAGCACTTGGTGACCCAAAGTGACATTACTCAACATAGATAAACAAAACTACAAACTGATAAATTATACACAGAAAAAGTAGATGTTGTGGGGTGCCTGGCTGGCTCAGTCACAAGGAAGAACATGCAACTCTCAATCTCGGGGTTTTGAGTTCAAACCCCACGTTGGATACAGAGATTACTTAAATATACTAAAAGAATCTTTAAAAAAAAAAAAAAAAAGTAGAAGTTGTGAGAGGAAGGTCTTAGTCTAAGAAGTTTACTCAGAGTGTATCCCTAGAGAAGGAAGCCAGAATCTGAAAACTGAAAAAAAGATAAGAATGGGAGTTTGCCAAAAGTGTTGGGAGAAAAGCAAAGGAAAAAGATGTTTTAAGACCTTGAGTCAAGATGGAACATTCAAGGAACTAAAGAAAGGTCAAGGTGGCTAGAACTTCAGGGACTTTGTCTTTTTCCTAAAAGGGACAAGAGCACGGGCTGTAGGTTCATTCTCTGACCTCCAATACAGGAGCAGCCTATCTGTAGGGAACACAGAACAAAGCTCATCCTAAGCAAACAATCGGAAATTTAAACATGAAGGAGACACTATTTACAGGATTGAGGACAGCACAGTTTCCTTAGAGGATCAAAACAGGAGGATGTAGTCTTTAAATACTTTACCCTACATCTTTTTATTCTTCACAATCTCGAAAGTAAAAAAGAAGTGGCATCCCCTATACTCTCCCTCCTATTGAAGCATCTCAATTAATCTGATACCAAAAGAGAAGATCCATCAAAGTGCAAAGTACAAATCAATAGAAATGGTATAAGAAAAGTAAAGTTACCTGGGCCTTTGATCTTCCAACATGTTTCTTTTGAAACAAAAACTGCCTGTTGAGGTTGCTGACGTCAATAGTATCCAGATCAATCTACAAGTACACAAACTCCAGATAAATCACAAATTTTCTGGTATGTGTGACTAATATCACTATCCTCAGCATCCATAACCCAAAACTTTTGCTATTTGCTACATTAGCAGAGAAAATGCTTTCCCCAGTAATACCAAAATTGTTAAACCAATAAAAACAATTTAATACATATGAAAAAAAAAAACAAGATTTCATTTCAGAGACAACTTTTCCAAAAATATTTTAGAAAGGATGTTTTTTTTGTTTAATCATCTAGATAAATATGTTTGGAAATTCCTTAGATAGCATAAGATCATGTTTATTAAAAATATATATAATTTGTTTCTCTATCTAATTTACTACTCTTTGAAACCAAATAAATCAGATTTAACTGTGACCTGTTTTTCTTAAATGATACCTAACCGATTTATTGAATTTTTGCTGCTCTAGTTCAAAGGTCTTTCTCCACACACACTCCACTTACAATATTACCTAAGGGATATGAAAGGAAACGTCTGCCCACGGTTGAAAAAAGTGTTACATTTTAACTTTTATCTAATTGCTGCTTAAAAATAAACAGAAGAGGGGCGCCTGGGTGGCTCAGTCACTAGGGTAGCTGACTTTGGCTCAGGTCATGATCTCAAAGTTCTTGAGTTCAAGCCCCATATTGGGCTGGCTCTGGATCCTCTGTCACCCTCTCGCTCTGCCCCTCCCCCATTTGCTCTCTGTCTCTCAGAAACAACAAATAAAAATAAAAACAAGAAAACATAAGGGAAGCGCCCAGGTGGTTCACTCGGTTGAGCGGCCGAGTCCGGCTCAGGTCACGATCTGGGGTTCATGAGTTCCAGCCCCGCCTCAAGCTCTGGTGCTGACAGCTCAGAGCCTTGAGCCTGCTTTGGATTCTGTGTCTCCCTCTCTCTCTGCCCTTCCCCGGCTTGTTCTCTGTCACTCCGTTTCAGTTTAAAAAAAATTTTTTTTAAATAAGTAAAGAAAATAAGAATGACTAAAGACTTTCTACAAATTGATCTGAAGAGTCATCAAATGTTCTGTCAAACACCTTACCAGTTTTGGTTATAACTTCTGAAAATTATATAACCACCTAAGCATTTTCTACTTCTACTTCCTAAATTTATTATAAAAATTAAATCAAGTAGGGGCACATGGTAGCTCGACTGAGTTAAGGGCCCACTTTGCCTTGGGTCATGTTCTCACAGTTTATGAGTTCAAGCCCCAAGTCCAGCTCTGTGCTGACAGCTTAGAGCCTGGATTCTGCTTGGGATTCTGTGTCTCCCTCTCTCTCTGCCCCTCTCCCACTAGCACTGTCACTGCCTCTCTTTCTCTTTCTCTCTCTCTCAAAAATAATAAGTAAACATCAAATAGAAAAATCAGCATTTATTGTTTAGATGCCCAATTCACTGTCTTGTCCATTACCAAACAGTTCTTTTCATTTTTAATGTTTATTTTTGAGAGAGAGACAGAGGCACAGCGTGAGCGGGGGAGGGACAGAGAAGGAAACACAGAATCCGAAGCAGGCTCCACCTCTCAGCCAAGACCAACGCGGGGCTCGACCCCACAGAGTTCGAGATCATGACATGAGCCTAAACCGCACGCCCAACCGACTGAGCCACCCAGGCGCCCCACAAATCGGTTCGTTTAAACACGCTGCAGTAGTTGCCAGCTGATGCACAATCATCTTTGGATCTGTGCTACAGAACTGGGAAGAATAATTTTGTAACAGCCCAAGGAAAGATGTGTAAACCCTCCCCACACTCATTTATTAATTCAGTCTGCCATTTTTAACTTTTTTTCCATCCGTGTTTCCACGACACTTTAAACTCACATCCAAGTTCCACGTAACATCGCCAATCTCTAAAAAGTTTAAGTCAATAAAAATTATTTAAAACTCCAACCAAAGAAAAATTACAGCCACTGTCCATCAATGCTAAAGTTTAAATCCAAACCAGTATCTTCACAGATACAAGCGCGTGTACCTATGGAAATAACAAGGACAGTCACACAGACTGGACCCAGAACAGAGGAGCGCGAGCCCAAAAGGAGTCCTGCCACTTGCTTTGCGACTCAAGGTAATTTTCTAAACCCCCATCTAGATCTCACTTTTCGTCTCATCTGTTAAAAAAAAGGGGGGGGGGGAGTAGGGATGGAAACGGCTGTTGCAACCTTGCGGCGGTGGCGCCGATTAGATGCGTTAATGCAAACTAACCACTCCCCGGCGCCGGTCCCCGGACGAGCGCACAGGACGTACTGGCTCCTATTACTGGCCCCCTCTGCTCTGGACCAGTATCTCTGAGTTAAGGGAAACCTCCGAACTGAACAGTCCCAACATCCTCGAGACTGAAACAATCACCTCCTGCCTCCCACTGAAGCGGGGGAACTGCCCTGAAGCGAAAAGACACGAGGCCGCTCCCACAGCCCAGAGCCGCCACGAATTGGCGCTGCCAGGGAGGCAGGGGGCGGCCGCGGAGCGAGACGCCCGGAAGACCCCGGACCCGCGGCCTCTGTGGCCGTCCCGAGCCGGCCAGGCGCGCAGCGAGGCCCGCGCCGGCCACGCCGAACAACGCCCTCTCTGCAGGCAGCCACGACCCCGGGGTTTCCCGGCCTGCTGCCGCCAACCCCATCCCGCAAGTCTAGCCCCGACCCCCGGAGCCCGAGCCCCCGGCCCCGCAGCACGGCCCGCCATTCAGCCCGCGCGCACTCCTGGCCCTCACCAGGTCGATGTGGGAGAAGCCAGTGAGCACGAGGTTCTTGAGGAGCTCGCAGCCGATGCCGCCCGCTCCCACCACCAGCACCCGGCCCCCGGCCACGGCCTCGGCTAGCTCCCGGGGCAGTCCCCGCGACAGTGCCATGGCGGGACGACCACGAGCCGCGGCGGAGGCGGAGGCGCGAGAAATGAGCCGCGACCGGAAGCAGGTGGGGGAAGGGCGGCCCAGCTTCCGTTCATGCGCATTGCGGTCGCCATTTGGCGCCGTGCGGGCGACGCCCGGGACCTGCGGAGCTCGGTGCCTAGGTCAAGTCTCGGCTTTGCGCCAAGAGACCTCACACCTGCAGGTGTGCTCCAGCCTCGTCGTGTTTTTCACAGACGCGCACGGAACCACTATCCGGCTTAAGAAACCTACGGGTCACCTTTTAGCCTGGGTTTGAACTCCCAGCCAAGGCTTGCTTACAGTTTAAAAAATAGATGCCCCTGTATGTAAGGATCTCTTAAATTAACAAGAAAGCAAATGTCCCTTAAACAGCAACTATAGGCCAAGAATGTGAACAGGCACTCATAAACAAGATCAACAATATGATCAATAAACATACTAAGATTTAATGAAATAAATGCAAAATAGTCTTTAGATCCTTTTCACCTGTTAAGCCAGAAAAAGAAACAGTGTAACACTCTGTTGACAAGGAATAGGAAAACAAGAACTCCGATTACTATAGTTATGAATTGGAAAGCAAAGCTTTTCTGGAGGGTGTTAAGAAAATAAACAGGCACCTTAAAACTTTTGTTGGGGCACCTGCTTGGCTCACTTGGTTAAGGCTTGAGTCCATTTTGGCTCATTCAGGTCATGATCTCCTGGTGGTGGGATACAACCCTGTATAGCCAACTTTGCATGGAGCACGGAGCCTACTTGGGATTCACTCCCTCTCTCTCTCTCTCTCTCTCTCAACTCTCTCTCAGAATAAATAAACATTTTCTCTCTTTTTAAAGTTTATTTATTAATGTCTATTCATTTTTGAGAGAGAGGAGATAGAGCACCAGCAGGAGGTGGGCAGGGGCAGAGAGACAGGGAGGGAAACACAGAATCTGACGCAGGCTCCAAGTTTATTTTTTTTGAGAGAGTGTGTAAGGAGAGGGGAGGGCAGAGAGAGAGTGAATCCCAAGTTGACAGTGCAGAGCCTGATCAGGGGCTCCAACTCATGAACCATGAGATCATGACCTGAGCTGAAATCAAGAGTCCTGATGCTTAACTGACTGAGCCACTCAGGGGCCCCAATTAATAAACATTAAAAAAAAATTTTTTTTTTTTGCTGATTTGAGCAAAATTTGATAGGAATTGGGCAGCGTTCTACCTAGCAGATAGAAAGGAGCTCGGAGGAACCCTACAAAATGAAAGATATTTATGGCTAGAAGGGAGAGGGAGCAAAGAAATTATACAAAAGTGGGTTGGTTATTGCAAAGTTAATTTCTTTTAGGGAATCTATCAGATCTCTTACCTAACTAATGCTGATCAGGCAATTCCTGACTGACTGGTTTAAGATTCCATTTCTGGGAGAGCCAGAGCTGTAATTAAGTCTCCACTTGGTGATATGCCAGATTAGCCTAAGCAACTCCATTTTGGGCTGGTCATCCTTTTTTTTTAAACAAGGCTAATTTGAAGATATAAAAAATCCTCAACATTGTTAAATAAAAAAGATACAAAATCATATGTATGAATAAATTTTGTAAACACAAAAATATATTTAAAAAACAGGAAGAGGGGCTCCTAGGTGGCTCAGTCAGTTAAGCATCTGACTTCAGCTCAGGTCATGGTCTCTCGGTTTGTGGGTTCAAGCCCTGTGTCAGGCTCTGAGCCGTCAGCTCAGAACAGCTGTGCTGACGGCTCAGAGCCTGTAGCCTGTTTTGGATTCTGTGTCTCTCTCTTTTTCTACCCCTCCCCTGCTCATGCTCTGTCTCTGTCTCAAAATTAAATAAACATTAAAAAAACAGGAAGAAAACCACAGTTAATATTTTTGTGTATCTATGTTTCTTGGAATTGTGGATAATTTTAATTTCTTCTTTATAATTTCTTCTTTAAATCTTTCTGTATTTCCCAAATGCTCTTGCTCGTCAGAGAAATTGCTAATTCTAAAATTAGAAAAATTTATTATCCCAACCACTAAAAAGAAAGAATAGTTTTGTAATGTGGTAGAGGTGCTTGTAAAAAAGAAATAACAGGCCTAAATTGGAGTCACTTGTGCTAAGGCCCAAGCTAGCAAACCAAGAGTTATTACCTACCCTATTTGCAGTTTCAGCCTTTCCCAGGAGTGGAATTTGAAACCAATCAGCTTGGAATTTCCTGGTGAGCACTAGTCACATAATCAGTCCAATAAGACCCTGGTAAGAAAAGGTAACTTTGCCTGAAATAATCTATTCCTGTTACACAGTCCTCTGCCTATAAAAGCCTTCCATTTTGAACAATTCAGAATTCTTTTGCACTTGCTAGATGGATACTGTTAGACTCATGAATCATTGAATAAAGCCAGTTAGATCTTCAAATTCACTCAACTGAATTTTGTTTTTTAACATGCTAAATATTGCTACAAGAGCAATCATATTACAAGATATAAATGTACGAAGTTAACACATTGCACACTTTATAAAAATAAATGTTTTAAATATTTATTTTTGAGAGAGCATGAGTAGGGGAGGGGTAGAGAGAGAGGAGGATGGACGATCTGAAGCATGCTGTATAGACAGCTGACAACCAGATGCAGGGCTCAAACCCATGAACCAGGAGCTCATGACCCAAGCTGAAGTCACATGCCTAACCAACGGAGCAACCCAGGCACCCCATGCATCACACACTTTAAATTTACACGTTATATGTCAAATATATTCAGTAAAAAAGAATCATTAGAGGGGGCGCCTGGGTGCCTCAGTTGGTTAAGTGTCCAACTTCAGCCCAGGTCATGATCCTGTGCTTTGTGGGTTCAAGCCCCACATTGGGAGCCTTCTTCAGATTCTGTGTCTCCCTCTCTCTTTACCCCTCCCCTGTCTCTGTCTCCCCAAAATAAATAAACATTAGAAAAAGTTTCTTAAAAAAATCATTAGAAAAGATAAAGATAGAAAAATATAGGAAAATGCTTTTGACTTCTGTAGTCTTTCTCATCAGTTGCTCGGTTCACCAACCATACACCAAGCTGGTCTATGAGGTGTATTCATACTGGGCTCCGGTGCATTAGGGAGGAAGTGCCAGAGTGCTAAAGCCAGAGTGGGGGGCACCCCTGTACCATGGGCTGGCTTTTAGGAAGACCCCACCCTAGCAAGCCACCTAAAGGAGGCCCTCCCCAGAACCCTAATTTTACATTTCCTTTCTTATTTATTATTTTTGAGACACACACACACACACAACACGCATGGGGGAGAGGCAGAGAGAGGAAGACACAGAATCTGAAGCAGGCTCCAGGCTCTGAGCTGTCAGCACAGAGCCACAGGGCTTGAACTCACAAACTGTGAGATCAGGACCTGAGCTGAAGTTGGACACTTAACCAACTAAGCCACCCAGGCGCCCTCTTCTTCTTTTTTTTTTTTTTTATGTCATCTCTGGATCTTGAACTCAGGACCCGGAAATTAAGACTCACATGCTCCACCAACTGAGCAAGCCACACACTCCAGGCCTTTGTCTTAATTTATCTATGTCTCCTTCATTCGTTTGTTTGTTGACCTTGAGTCATGTGCTCTTCTGAGCCAGCCAGGTGCCCCTACAGTTTTACATTTAAATGGATTCACACTGGGGCACCTGGGTGGTCCAGACAGTTAAGACTTCACTTCAGGTCAGGATCACTTGAGTTTGAGCCCAGCATCAGGCTCTGTGCTGACAACTCAGAGCCTGGAGCCTGCTTCAGATTCTCGGTCTCCCTCTCTCTCTGCCCCTTCCCCACTTGTGCTCAGTCTCTCTCTCTCTCGAATATAAGTGTTAAATAAATAGGTTCACAGTCGAGTTTTCTCATATCTTGTTTCTCTAACAGCATTTAAAGACCCTACCCTTATTCACTGTGCTTTGCCTGATAATTTCCCATGACTGGTTCTGTGCACCCCACAACATCTTTCGTCTTTGGCTGAAGGTGATATTTGAGGTAATGGCATGGGCCATTTCTAGGAGTTACTCAGTTTTGCTGAGTATCTTCCATCTAAATAGGAGGTACGTATACTTCTGTTTGTTTGTTTGTTTTTTTCCTGTCAATCTTTTTTCTTACAGGGGGCTTCAGCCAACTACCTAGAAGGGTAAAGAAAAAAATTTTTTTCCTCCCCTTTGTGACTCAGGGACCAGCCACTGTCCCTCGGGTCCCTGGGAGGCAGGATCAGGTGGTGTCCTCGGCAGTCACACACTGCCCGGGAGAACCTTACCTCATGAGAATCTGGACCTTGTGTATTGACCCGTCCAGCAGGTCGGTCAACGCAGGTCCTGAGGGAGGGAGTGAGAATGGGGTAGGGCAGGGAGCACAGAGAATGGATGCAAGACAAAGTCTCTGATCAAGCCTCATTTATTGAGAGAACACAAACAACTTATAAAGGGTTCAAGGCAGGAAGCAAGGCAGCTGACCTAGGTCGGTTGCTAGGAAACAGGGTCAAGTGATTAAGGCTAGGGTAAAGGAGGAACCAATCTGATGGTTTAGCGCAGCGCCTGAGGGGCCGACGCTGCGCTGCCTGCAGGTGGTTGATCTTTGTTCTTCTGGCAGCTCCCTACAGTGTATTGTTTACCAGAGTAGCGAATCCAATTGTTTATACCAGTTTCCTCATCTAAGCAGGCAAATGGCAAGGCTGCACACAGCTGGCAGGAGTGTTTTCACTGCTGACCAAGGGTAGCAGAACGGAAGGGGTTGGTAACATAAACACTGAAGGAGAAAGGGGAAATTGGAAATGTGGACCCCTGGAAGGATGCACCATGTCCAGAACAGAGCAGGGGGCCTCCTGCTGTGACGCTGCAGGGGCAGACGGTGGGCAGGGGTGAGGCTGGGGAGCGAGGGGAAGGTCTAAATAGCTAGTGTCACAGGGTGGGAGCCTCAAGAAGCTGGAGTGACCAAGAGGTTTGACCTGTCAGCACACAGGGACGGCAGCGGAGCGCACTGACATGTGGTGGCAGCACGGCCATGAGGCTGACCTGAGCTCCTGGCTCCTCAGAGGCTCGTGCAGGAGGGGAGCCACGTTCTGTGGGTACAGTGCTCAGACACGCCGCTGACCCTGGAAGGGGAGACCAGCCCACAGCCAAGGGGTTCTAAATCTCGCATCAGCCCCAGTGCAGGTGCCATAAAGCAAAAAGGACAGCACTTGAAACACAAAGAGGTAATAATTTGTGAGTCAAAACCCATCAGTCTGCGCAAGGCCACCTTCCCCTCTCTTCCTTGGAGCTGCCTGCAGAGGTGGAAGCCATTTGTTACTTGGCATCATGGCTGCCCTCAGACCTCTGGTGAAGCCCAAGATCGATAAAAAGAGAACCAAGAAGTTCATCCGACACCAGTGAGACTGATTTGTCAAAATTAAGCACAACTGGTGGAAATCCAGAGGCACTGACAACAGGGTGTGCAGCAGATTCAAGGGCCAGATCTTGATGCCCAACATTGGTTATAGAAGCAACAAGAAAACAAAACACATGCTACCCAGTGGCTTCTGGAAGTTCCTAGTCCACAATGTCAAGGAGTCTGAAGTGCTGCTGATGTGCATCAAATCTTACTGTGCAGAGATTGCTCAAAATGTCTCCTCCCAGAACCCTAAAGCCCAGCTGGCCATCAGTCCCAAGTCCCAGCTGCAGGCTGCACAGCGAAGAAAATGAATAGCCAGTTTACATGCACATCACATTTGTGTTAATAACACCATAAGACTACAAAAAGTAATGTGTGAATCAAATGAAGTAAAAATGCACAAATCTGGACATTAAAATTTGCTTTAATTTATATAAATAAAAGGAAATTCTCTAGTTAAATAGTGGTTCATCTGGGTCTTCTTGTATAACACAAAGTTCTTCCATGGGAGTCTGATGATTTTCAGGCCAGCAACTCTTCTCACATGTGTAAATTAGAATTGTTCCAAATTCCACAGAAATACCTGAAAAATACAGCATATTCAGGATTCCAGCGAAGAGAAAGTGTCAGGAGACATACTCAATATCTGAAGGTTTGATTAGCGGACAAAGCCCAGACTCTGGAGCAAGACTCCCTGGGTTCTGACCCCAGCTCTGCCACCTGAGCAAGCGGCTCACTGCTCTGTAATAAATACCGTAGTGATCACGATGATAAGATTGTTGTGAAGACCATTAAATAAACTAATACATGTAAGAGACTTAGAACAGAGCCTGACACTTCTAAGAGATCACTGTAAACAAAGAGGTATGTAACTAGAAGATAATTGAAGGAGAAAGATGATGCAATATCAGGGTACTGGTGCTGCTACAGGAATGATTTTACCCAATAAACTGAACAAATAATTAGGAAAAGCAATAGCAGTGCTCACTAGCTCTCACTCACAACACAGTCCTACTCCTCCACAAAGTAAGGGAATGCTGATGACAAAAAGCAGAATTAACAGAAAAATATATTTTAAAGTCTTTTGTACAAACGTCTAGGATACTGGACACTGAAAACCATTTAAAAACATGTCATGCGGCATCTGGCTGGCTCAGTTTTGTGACTTTTTTTTCTTAAAAAAATTTTTTTTAATGTTTTTATTTTTGAGAAAGAGATGGAGTATGAGCAGGGGAGGGGCAGAGACAGAGGGAGCCACAGAATCGGAGGCAGGCTCCAGGCTCCGAGCTGTCAGCACAGAGCCCGACGCGGGGCTCAGACCCACGAACGGCGAGATTGTGCCTTGAGCCGAAGTCAACGCTTAACTTACTCAGCAACCCAGGCGCCCTTCTTTTTTTCTTAAAAAAACTTTTTAAAACTTTATTTTGAGAGAAAGAGAGTGCACGAGTCAGGGAGAGGCAGAGAGAGAGAGGGAATGCCAAGTAGGCCCTGCACCATTAGCACAGAGCCCAACCTGGGACTCAAATTCCCGTATCTTGATACCATGACCTGAGCGGAGATCTAGTTGGCTGCTTAACCAACTGAGCCACCCAGGCGCCCCTCAGTTGTTTGACTCCTGATCTCCGGTTTGTGAGTTTGTGCCCCATGTTAGGTGTAGAGATTACTTAACAACAACAACAACAACAACACCCACTTAAGATAAACAAAAATATGTCACACGGACACACTACCTCCAAGAAAGGATTCAGGCACCCCCCCCCCGCAAAATTCCTAAGAGTCTCCAGAAATTTATCAATGGACAGTGCCACAAAGAATAACACCAAGAAAATACAATCGACTAGAACTCCGGTTGATAGCAGAACAGGAAAACAGGAGTCAACAGGAGTTGGGCAACTGGTTTGGGACAGCAAAAGAAAAACACTTTGAAAGGAAAATGCAGGCAGGGACGACGGGAAGAACATCGAAGACCGAACTAACAAGGCCAAAATAGAGCTGACTTAGGAGAAATGACCTGGTGAATGTAAGACAATTTCCAATCAGAATGTGCAACACACAGTCTGCAGAAGCAGAAGATTAGAGCCTCAGAACCAGTAGCCAGCAGGGTAGGAAAGGAGGAGGGTCAGGGAGTCAGAGGGAACAAAATACCAAATAGCAAAGCTATGTACAGGAGGCCTGAGCCCAGAGGCCTGCCACAGTACGATGGAGGGGCAGGAGCCAGAAGAAACGGATACGGAGGTCAAAATAGCTCCATTACATATCTAATGAAAAACATCAGAGCCACACAGAGTAGGAAAGACAGGTGAAATGTAATTACAGGTGGAAAGGAGAGGCTTGAAAGAATCTCACTGAATGCAGAGGGAAAGAAAAGGATGTGAATGTAAGAGAGGAGAAAGGTGGCCAATGCAACTGGTCAATGCAAAGATCTCCATGCTGGGTGCAGAGATTAAACAAATAAAAAAATCTTGGGGTGCCTGGGTGGCTCAGTCAGTTGAGCGTCTGACTTTAGCTCAGGTCGTGATCTCATAGTTCATGAGTTCAAGCCCCACACTGGGTTCACTGATGTCAGTGAAGAACCTGCTTTAGATCCTCTGTCCCCTGCTCTCTCTGCCTCTCCTTTACTCATGCTCTCTCTTGCTCAAAAAATGAAAATAAAACAAAAAAAGGAAACTTGAAAAATCTTTAAAAAATTACTAATATATTTGGAGGTGGAGCAGGGCATACATTTCCTTGTTATAGTAAAGAGCCAAATACATACTATCTAAAACTGACAGCTGGAATGAATGTAATTCTCTTAACCTCAGAAGGACCTTTCAGAAGCTAGGTGAAAGAATCCACTGCCTCACACGCACTTACTTTTTCTTGCACTAAATTTACATACATTTACTCCAGTATTTTTAATTAGTATGTAGTGAATTTTCCTATCTTTATATTTTTCTAGCCATCCATCCATCTAAACTTTCTATCTACATTTATGTCTAGAACGAGGACTAGAATGATGTTGATTAGTGTTAATAATGGTGATTTCCAAGGTTCACCAGACATTGACAGAAAACCTTCAACATAGCATTCAGGGATCAGAAAAACTGCAAGAGGGGCGCCTGACTGGCTCAGTTGGTAGAGTGTGTGACTCTTGATCTTGGGATTGTAGGTTTAAGTCCTATGTTGGATGCAGAGATTATTCAAAAGTAAAATCTTTAAAAAAAGTGGCAGGAAATAGGCAACAAGTAAAAACTTTGAGATAGACCACTTATTTTTTTCTTTTTTTTAATTTTTAAAAATGTTTTATTTATTTTTGAGAAACAGAGAGAGACAGTGCGAGCAAGGGAAGGGCAGAGAGAGAGGGAGACACAGAATATGAAGCAGGCTCCAGGCTCTGAGCTGTCAGCACAGAGCCCGACGCGGGGCTTGAACCCACAGACTGTGAGATCATGACCTGAGCTGAAGCCGAACGCTCAACAGACTGAGACACCCAGGTGCCCCAATAGATCACTTCTTATAAAAGAAGATCTCATAAAGCAAAACAAAACAAAACAAAACAAAAACCAAATAGTATGGTAAAGTTTCAGAAAACAAAAAACAGCTTTTGAAAAATAAAAATAGGATGGGCAAACTAAATTCAAAAGGATCAGAATAACAAAGACATAAAGATTAACAGAAGCAGTCAGGCCCAACAGCCATACACCACATGATTCCATTTGTGTGAAGTTGCAGAACAGGGTAAATTCATACAGGAATGGAGGAGACTGATCTCTTGGACAGGGAGAGGTACACTGACCAGAAGGAGGCCCAAGAGGCGTTCTGGGTGCTGCAAACATTCCCTATCTTAATCTGGGAGGTGATGACAAGAGTGGATTTAGGTAAAAAGTCATCAGGCGGTAGGCTTAAGATTGGCACAATTCACTGTGAGCTTGCTTTCTTTCTAAAAAGGAAGTACATGGCAAGCATTTTCTAAAAAGGAAGTACATGGCAAGCATTTCCCACAGATGAAACCAAAACTACAGGCAACAGAAAAACAGACACATTGGACTATATCAAAATTAAAAACTTATGTGCATCAAAGGACACAATTAACAGTGAAAAGGCAACCTACAAAATGAAAATATTTCCAAATTATACCAGATAAGGGGTTAATATCTAGAATATAAAAAGAACTCCTACAACTCAATGACAAAAAGTCAAATAACATGACTACAAAATGAAGAAGAAGACTTGAGTTGACATTTCTCCTAAAATGATACGTAAATGGCTAACAAGCCATTTATAGGAATGGGTGCTCAACATCATCAGCCATTAGGGGGCACGCGGGGCACCTGGGCGGTTCGGTCAGGAAAGCCTCTGACTTTTTTTTTTTTAATGTTTGTTTATTATTGAGAGAGAGAGGGAGACAGAGTGTGAGCGGGAGGAACAGAACAGAGTGGGAGTCACAGAATCTGAAGCAGGCTCTTGTGAGATCATGGCCTGAGCCGAAGTCTGACGCTTTACTGACTGAGACACCCAGGCGCCCCCAAGCATCTGACTCTTGATCTGGGCTCAGGTGGTGATTTCATGGTTGGTGGGAATGAGCCCCACGTCTGGCTCTGTGCCAACAGTGAGGAGCCTGCTTGTTTTTCTCTGTCTTCCTCTCTCTGCCACTCCCCTGCATGCACACAGACTCTCTCAAATCAAACAAACAAACATTAAAAAAAATCATTAGGGGAAAAGCGAACTGTAACCCCAATAGATACGTCACACCCATTAGGATGGAGACTATAAAAACAAATAAACAAAGAAACAAACCCCTCAAAACTGAAAACAAGTATTGGTGAGGATGTGGAGAAAATGGAATTCTTGTGCACCGTTGACTGGGAATGTAAAATGGCGCAGACACTATGGAAAATATTACAGTGGTTCCTCAAAGAATTAAAAATAGAATTACCGTGTGATCCAGCAATTCTGCATCTGGTATATATATCCAAAAGAACTGAAAGCAGGATCTTGAAAAGCTATTTGTACACCCAGGTTCATAGCAGCAATATTCACAATAGTCAAGCAGAGCACCCAAGTGTTCAACAAATGAATTGATGAACCAAATGTGGAATATCCACACAACAGAGCATTATTCGGCTTTAAGAAGGACATTCTGACATGTGGCAAAACATGGACGAACCTCAAGAACGTTATGCTAAGTAAAATAAGGTGATCTCAGAGGACAAATATTATGGTTCCACTTATATGAGGGATCTAAAGTAGTCAAAATCATAACAGAATGGCAGTTGCCAGAGGCCAGGGAGAGGCAGAACTGGGGAGTTGTTAATGGTTACAGTTCCAGTTTTGCAAGAGGAAAAAGCTCTGGAGATTGGTTGCACAAGGTGAAGAAACGTAACATTACTAAATTGCACACTTAGCAATGGTTAATTTACTAAATGTTATGTTCTATACTTTTTACCACAACTGAAAAGATGAGTAAGTACAAAGTGAAGAAAACTCTTGGAAAGCAAAACAAAAATCAGACAACAAAAGAGAACAGAATCTAAATAGGAAAAGAAACATTTCACTAACGGAAGTTCCTGTAAAGGTACAACAAGAAAAATAAAGCAAAATCATCAAGGAAATTGAAGGTCTTGAGTCTCTGAACTGAAAACGCCTACCAGGTAGGTACTCAGCACAATATACACAACTGCAGAATAACAAGGATAAAGGAAGGATTCTAGAAGTGACCTGGGGGGCACTCAGGTGGCTGAGTCAGTTAAACAGCCAACTTCAGCTCAGCTCATGATCTCATGGTTCATGAGTACGAGCACTGACAGTGCAGAACCTGCTTGGGATTCTCTCTCTCCCTCTCTCCAACTTGGGCATGCTCTCTCTCTTCTCTGCCTCAAAATAAATGAACTTAAAATAAATAAAGTCAGAATGGGGCTGTTTTCCATAAGCAGGTTGCTAAAAGAATGAGGTAATGACAGGGCACCGCAAATTGCATGTAGAGAGTACTTAAAAATAACATCTTAATGGGGCGCCTGGGTGGCTCAGTCGGTTAAGCCTCTGGCTTCGGCTCAGGTCAGATCTCACGTTGGTGGGTTCGAGCCCCGCATCAGGCTCTGTGCTGACAGCTAGCTCAGAGCC
Organism: Suricata suricatta; assembly: GCF_006229205.1. Lineage (NCBI taxonomy): Eukaryota > Metazoa > Chordata > Mammalia > Carnivora > Herpestidae > Suricata > Suricata suricatta. The sequence continues at coordinate 40,735,293 of NC_043715.1, read as the reverse complement.
TGGAGCCTGCTTCTGGTCCTGTGTCTCCTTCTCTCTCTGCCCCTCCCCCTCTCACGCTCTGTCTCTCTCTGTATCAAAAATAAATTTAAAAAAACATTAAAAAAAATAACATCTTAAAAAAAATGAGGTCATTAAATCTTTAAAATTCTGGAAAAAATTACTAATGGCTTAGGATTCCATATCTGATTTTATTATGTACAAAAAGATACAATAAACATATATTAAGACCCATGGGGTTCTTTAAATACCTATTTCCTGGGGCACCTGGGTGGCTCAGTCAGTTAAGTGTCTGACTTCAGCTCAGGTCACGATCTCACAGTTTGTGGGTTTGAGCCCCCTGTCAGGCTCTGTGCAGATGGCTCAGAGCCTGGAGCCTACTCCAGATTTTGTGTCTCCCCTTCTCACTGCCCCTCCCCTGCTCATGCTCTGTTTTGCAATCATAAATAAATGCTAAAAAAAATCAATCAATCAATCAATACTGATTTCCCATGATCCCTCTTCAGGAAACTACTGGAGAAAATGCTATATCAAAACTGAAAGGATAAACTGAGAAAGAGGAAGATCGGAGTTCTAGGAAATGGGACCCAGTTGGAAGAGGGGCAAGAGGACACCACAATAAAGATGGAAGGTGACCCAGAGCGAGAACAACACTAGAGGTGCGGAAGGCCTAGAGCTCAGACTAGCTCCGGAGACAGGTCTTCAGGGAAGCAAACATGGAGCCGGGTTGTCTGGAGTTGGATTTGTGAGGAAAATAATCCTCCTCCATGAGGGTGTGAGAAGAATCGGCCACGAGAATGAATCAGGTATTGGGGCACCTGGGTGGCTCAGTCGGCTAAGCGTCCAACTTCGGCCCAGGTTATGATCTCACGGTTTGTGGGTTCGAGCCCCAGGTCGGGCTCTGTGCTGACAGCTAGCTCAGAGCCTGGAGACTGCTTCGGATTCTGCATCCCCCACTTTCTCTGACTCTCCCCTGCTCATGCGCTCTCTGTTTCTCCAAAATAAATAAAAAACATAAAAAAAGTTTTTAAGAATGAAACAGGTTATTACTAAGTCCAAGAAGAACATGTGATCACACATACTGCTTTGCTAAGTACTGAGTAGGTGAAAATCACACACACGGACTGGGAGTATGGGAGAAAGCAATAGGGTGAGGAGATTGGGACGGAGAGAGAGAGAGGCAGGCAGCCAGAGGGAGACACAAAATCTCTGATGCAGGTTCTAGGCTCCAAGCTGTCCTCACAAAACATGACACGGGGCTTAAACTCACACACTACAAGATTGTGACCTGAGTCAAAGTTGGATGTTTAACAGACTAAGCCACCCAGGTGCCCCATTACCAAAGGTATTAAGAGTTTGTAGAGGTGCTCAAATGGTATTTTTCTTAATTGAAATATAATTCACATGCTGTAAAATTTACCATTTTAAAGAAAGCGTACAATTCAGGAGCGTCTGAGTAGTTAAGTCGGTCAGGCTGAGTTCGAGCCCTGCATTGGGCTCTGGGCTGACAGCTCAGAGCCTAGAGCCGGCTTCAGATTCTCTGTCTCCTTCTCTCTCTGCCCTTACCCTGCTCACGCTCTGTCCCTCAAAAACAAATAAACATTAAAAAATTTTTTAAGTGTACAATTCAGTGTTTTTTAGTTTCTTCCCAGAGTTACAGAAACATCTTCACAACCTGCTTCGAAAACATTTCCATCTCTCCAAACGACACCCATGCCCACGCCCACCAGCAGGCACTCCCCGTTCTTTCTTGCCCTTCGATCCCTCGCCTCTGGAAACCACGAATCTACTTTCTGTTCCAATGGGTTTACCTATTTCAGACATTTCATATGAGTGGAATCATATAATTTGCAGCCTCTTGTGACTGGCTTCTTTTCACTTAGCATGATGTTTTCAAGGCACATCCATGCTGTAGCCATGTATAATGTAGTACTTCATTTCTTTTTATTATAATATTTTATGAAGGTACATTTTGTTTATGTATCAATCAGTTAATAGACCTCTGAATTATTTCTACTTTTTGGCTACTGTAAGAATAATGCTCATATGAGCATTTGTGTACAGGTTTTTGGCAGGCGTAGGTTTTCAATCCTCTTAGGTATACTCCTAGAGTGGAAGTGCTAGATTATACACTGACATTTTTAACAATATTCCCCAAACTTCTTCATCATTTTATATCAGATGCTACCAAAGATGCCAAGATAGAAACACTCTTTTACGTGGCTGACAGCAACATAAACTGGTACAGACCTATTGAACAGCAATTTGTTAATGTAATTAAGGTAATACGTACGCACGGCTATTAAAAAGAATGCATAAAATTGGAATAGACAGGAACTTCTTCAATCTGATAAAGAGCCCTGACAAAAAGCCTCTAGTTAACAGGTAACTACTTATTGACTAAAGAATGACTGCTTAATTCCTCTGATCAGAAATGAGACAAAAAGGGGCACCTGGGTGGCTTGGTCAGGTAAGCACTGGACTCTTGATTTCAGCTCAGGTCATGATCTCATGGTTGTGGGGTTGAGCCCAGCACAGGGCTCCTCACTAAGCATGGAGCCTGCTTGAGATTCTCCTTCTTCCTCTGTCCTTCCCTGGCACACATGTACGCTCTCCCCCTCTCTATCTCAAAATAAATATTTAGGGGCGCCTGGGTGGCTCAGTCGGTTAAGCGTCCAGCTTCACTCAGGTCATGATCTCATCGTTTGTGGGTTTGAGCCCTGCATCGTGCTCTGTACTGACAGCTAGCTCAGAGCCTGGAGCTGCTTCCGATTCTGCGTCTCCCTCTCTCTCTGACCCTCCCATGCTCGTGCTATCTCTCTGTCTCTCAAAATTAAAAAGTATATTAAAAAAAATTTTTTTAATATATAAACATTAAAAAAAAAAGAGGGGTAAGTGGGTGGGTCAGTCAGTTAAGTATCTGACTCGTGGTTTTGGTTCAGGTCATGATCTCATATTTCATGAGTTCAAACCCCACATTGGGCTCTCCACTGACAGAACAGAGCCTACATAGGATTCTCTTTCTCTCAAAATAAATAAGCTTAAACAAGTAATAATATAATGCTATGAAAATAATGTTTTTTATTGTAAACTCTATACCCAATGTGGGGCTTAAACTCACAACCGCCAGATTGAGTCCAGTGCTCTACCAACCTAGTCAGCCAGATGGCCCCACCATGAAAATCATTTTAAGGATAGAAAATAGCTCGGCTTCCGACGCTGGATTTCAGCTCAGGTTGTGATCTCACAGTTCATGAGACTGAGCCTTGCGTTGGCCTCTATGCTGACAGCATGTAGCCTGCTTGGGATTCTCTCTTCCTCCCCCTCTCTGTCCCTCACCTTCTCATATTCTCTCTCTTAAAATAATTTCAAATTAGTGCAGTAAATCCAAGAACTCAAATTAATAAAGGGCTATTACCTACGTCAGCACTTCTGAGCGCGCTGACCAGTGCGGGCATAAGCTGAAACTCAAATATCCTTCGGGCCCCACAGTAGCTGCAGGCTGGGACCTCAGTGACTTCTGATGCAGGGCAGGTCAAAAACAGTGGTTCTCCACTCCAGGAATACCTAGGACAAGGGAACAAAGAGCCCTGAATGAGGACCACATACAAGGCACATTCCAACATCAAAGGCCATGCTCTGCAAACTTTGTTTCCTTCTTGCAGAGTACCAGGAGGAAAACCAGACAGCAAAGAAAATCCAAAGGCCCAAAACCAGCAGCAGGCCTGCAGAGCACAGCAAGACACCTGAAGTCTTCTCAATGCTTGATTCAAAGTCTAGGCGAAGGCACGACAACCACTAAAACCAACGAGGAACTGAATCTAACTAAAACTGCCAGTCCAGACTCAGCTCCAAGACAGATTAAAGGGATTTAGACCTCCACTACTACCACCAGCTTTACAGAGAAAGGGGCATGTCCTGCTAGGGAGCAGAAATTTACTTCCTATCTGCTGTTCTTCAACAGACACTCTCCAGTAAACCACACAAAGAAAGGTTATTAGATTTGCAAAGTGGCAGAAAAATTTAACCCACAAGGAAAGTCAACACAAGAACATCCACAGACAAGATGATGGAACTGTCTGAAAAAGACCTTAGAGTATCAAAATAAGGGGCGCCTGGGTGGCCCAGTCGGTTAAGCCTCCGACTTCAGCTCAGGTCAGATCTCACGTTCGTGGGTTCGAGCCCCACGTCAGGCTCTGTGCTGGCACCTAGCTCAGAGGCTGGAGCCTGCTTCCGGTTCTGTGTCTCCTTCTCTCTCTGCCCCTCCCCCTCTATGCTCTGTCTCTCTCTGTATCAAAAATAAATAAAACATTAAAAAAAAAAAGTATCAAAATAAGGCGTGGGATAAAACAAATAATAAAATATCAACCATAAACATGTAAAAGAATCTAGTAGAAACGATCATGCAAAAACAGATAAGGAAATTAGCACAGAAATAAAACTTAGAGACTGAAATAGCAATACTAGAAATGAAAAATGCTGTAAAGAATAAAGAACTTCAGGGGCGCCTGGGTGGCTCAGTCGGTTAAGCCTCTGGCTTCGGCTCAGGTCAGATCTCACGTTCGTGGGTTCGAGCCCCCCGTCAGGCTCTGTGCTGACAGCTAGCTCAGAGCCTGGAGCCTGCTTCCAATTCTGTGTCTCCTACTCTCTCTGCCCCTCCCCCTCTCATGCTCTGTCTCTCTCTGTATTAAAAATAAATAAAATATTAAAAAATATATTAAAAAAATAATAAATCAACATTAAAAAAGAAAAGAATAAAGAACTTCATTCAACGAAAGTTAACAGCAGGCAGGAAACAACAAAAAATATCTGGGAATGTAAGGAAAATAGAACATCCAAAATGAAACAAAAAGTAAAAAGAAAAAAGAAAACGAAACAGAGCCTTTAAAAATGATGGGACACGGAGCGCCTGGGTGGCTCAGTCAGTTGAGCGTCCAGCTTTGGCTCAGGTCAGGATCTCATGGTTCGTGGGTTTGAGCCCTGCATCAGGCTCTGTGCTGACAGCTAGCTCAGAGCCTGGAGCCTGTCTTCAGATCCTGTGACTCCTTCTCTCTCTGCCCTCCCCTGCTCACACTGTCTCTCTCTCTCAAAAACAAATAAAAACAAACAAACAAAATGATGGGACAATTTCAAAGCCTCTAAATACACAAGTAACTAAGGTCCTAGAAAAAGGAAATAGAAATGAAAAATATTTGAAGAGATAATAGCCAAAATATTTCCAAAATTCATGAGAAGACATCAACACAAAAATACAAAAAGCTCAGCAAATCCAAAGAAGGATAAATTAAAGTACACATTCACTGAAGCATAAACAGTTTTAATTATATAAGTATAACAAAGAGAAGAACAACAAAAAGAACTACAGCTAATTTCTAGGAGAAACGCAAAAGGCAAGACAGTGAAACAAAATCTTTTCAGTGTTGGATGGAAAACAACTAAAACATAATTTTTATGTCCAATTAAAATGTCTATTAAAAGAAATATTTTTTATTTTTATTTTTTAAATTTATTTTTGAGAGACAGAGAGAGACATGCGCGCAGTCAGAAAGAGAGGGAGATACAAAATCTGAAGACAGGCTCCAGGCTCTGAGCTAGTTGTCAGCACAGAGCCGGAAGCAGGGCTCAAACCTATGAACCATGAGATCATGACCTGAGCCGAAGTGGGACGCTTAACTGACTGAGCCACTCAGGCGCCCCTAAAAGAAATATTAAAAAATACACTCTTAGACAAAACCTGAGTGGCTATTTCCAACAAACCTGCACTTAAAAAAAAAAAAATTACAAGTTCTTCAGGTGTAGGGGAAATATCAGATGGAAGCCCAGCAGGAAGGAATGGAGAGCATCAAAAAAGTAAATGGGAGGATAAATATAAAAGATATTCTGATCATTATTTTTATTATTAAAGTTTTTTTTTTTCAAGTAATCTCTACACCCAATGTGGGGCTCGAACTCACAACTCAGATCAAGAGTCACATGCTCCAGGGGCACCTGGGTGGCCCAGTCGGTTAAGCCTCCGACTTCAGCTCAGGTCAGATCTCACGTTCGTGGGTTTGAGCCCCGCATCAGGCTCTGTGCTGACAGCTAGCTCAGAGGCTGGAGCCTGCTTCCCGTTCTGTGTCTCCTTCTCTCTCTGCCCCTCCCCCTCTCATGCTCTGTCTCTCTCTGTATATCAAAAATAAATAAAACATTAAAAAAAAAAGTCACATGCTCCACTGACTAAGCCAGCTGGGGGCCCCCAACTGTTATTTTAAATTTCATTATATAACATATAACACGTATATTATGTAGTATAATATATAATATATATATAATCCTTAAAACTATCTTATAAACAATAATTTCAAGAAAAATAAAAATATATTATAGGACATAAAGCATATACAGACGCAAATACATGAAAACAAGATCACAAAGGGCAGGGAAAACTAAATGGTAATCTGTGGTGCGGTTCATAAAGTGGCAAACGACTGTGTCAAGGCAGCCGGCAGTAAGTCAGAGAGCCACATTATAATCAGTTAGGAAACACTTTTTATGGCAGCAGAAAGGGCAAAGAATCATAATCTAAAAATACTCAATTCACTGAAGAGAAGGTTAAACAAAAGGGAAAAGAGGGACCAAAAAATATAAAGGAAAAAAGCCAATACCAGAATGATAAAATTAACCCACTACCAGCAATAATTACATTAAATGGACTTAAGGCTCTACGTAAAAGGCAAACAGTCTGGATAAAACAAGGGCAAGACCCATACATAAGATGGTTAAGAAGCACACCTTAGGTGTCCCCTGACAGCTGCTGGAATGGCGATTGTCCACAGGACAAGAAATAACCAGTGTTGGCCAGGGAGGTCTAGAAAAGGGAACCCTCCTGCACCACTGGTGGGAATGTAAACTGGTGCATCCACTGTGGAAAAACTGTGTGGAGTTTCCTCGAAGAATTAAAAATGAACTACCATATGATACAGCCATCCCATTTCAGGGTATTTATTTGAAGGAGACAAAAACACTAACTCAAAAAGATACTTATCCTCATGTTCACGGCAGCATTACTTACAATAGCCAAGATATGTAGGCGAATCCGTCCACTGACAGATAAATGGATAAAGAAACTGCAGTGTGTATATATGTATGTGTGTGTGTATACATACATACATATATATACATACAACCCACAATAAAAACCTCAGCCATAAAGGAGAATGAAGTCTCGCCATTTGCGGCAACATGGATGGGCTTTGAGGACATAACGCTAAGTGAAACAAGTCAAACAGAGAAGAAATACTGTATCATGTCACTTATGTGCAGGCCCTAAAGAACAACAAAAAAAAACCCAAAACAAACTCATACAGAGAAGAAATTAATCGGTAGCTTCCAGAGAGTCAGGAATGAGAGAACAGGTGAACTGGTTTTTTTCTAAGTTTACTTACTTTTTAAAATGTTTTAAATATTTATTTTTGAGAGACAGAGCTGGAGCAGAAGAGGCGAGAGAGAGAGAGGGGGGGGAGGAAGAGAGAGAGAGAGAGAGGGGGAGGGAGAGAGAGAGAGAGAAAGAGAGAGAGAGAGAGAGAGAGTCAGTCTGAAGCAGGTTCCAGGCTTCTAGCTGTCAGCATAGAGGCTGACATGGTGCTCAAACCCACGAACCTTGAGATCATGACCTCGAGCCAACATAGGATGCTTAACTCCCTGAGTCACCCTTAAAAAAAATAAGGAAAACACAGGAAATCAAACATAACACATTCTGTTACCTTTGGTTAGGCAGAATTTTCTTAGGGAATAAAAAGTACAAACCACCAAAACAATAAAAATGTTAAGTTGAACTTGATCAAAACTTAAAACTTCTCTTCAAAAGAGTGAAAGGCTAAGGCGCCTGGGTGGCTCAGTCAGTTAAGCATCCGACTTCGGCTCAGGTCATGTTCTCACAGTTTGTGGTTCAAGCCCTGCGTTGGGCTCTGTGCTGACAGCTCAGAGCCTAGAGCCTGTTTAGGATTCTGTGTTTCCCTCTCTCTCTTTTCCTTCCCTACTCATGCTGTGTCTCTGTCTCTCTAAAATGAATAAAATCAGTGTTAAAAAAATAAATTTCAAAAAATAAATGGAAGGTAAGCCATAGATTATCAAGATATAAATCATACTGACAAGGACACACTCTGTACTCCAAGAAAAGTCAAGACCCTTGCAGTCCAGATACCAGCCTCCCACACCCCGTTCTCCAGAATGGCATCAACATTCAACCAACTTCACAATCCAGAACCTCAAAAGCCCTTTCCTTTGCTGCTTTCCAATTTTTTCCTCTCACATCCAAAGGTCACCAAGACCTGCCATTATACAAATATCTCCCAAATTTATCCCCTCCTTCCCGTATCCTGTTTTGATCCACGCTCTTTTACGACCTCTCACCTGGATTCTTCCTCTCTAATCTCAGAGTGAGTGACCATCACTCCGCTGGCAACTATTGGCCACAGAATAAAGTACAAATTCTTTAGTAAGACATGGAGTGAAAACATACAATCTCAGCATCTAACCCATGGCAGTGCGAGGTACCACGCATGAGGAGCACCCAGCCTGGCATGCATCCGGTCTGGCCAGAAACACGACAGGGAAGGAAGGATGTCAGGTGTGGCACTGGAGGACAAAAGGGAAGGGGCAGTCTTTCAGCCAAGCTGCTCTCGATTCAGACACCGCCACATCTGTCACGTCCAGCTCACTGAACTGCCATCGTCCCCCTGCTAAGCTCCTGGGCTGTGGTTCAGAGCATACTGGACCTTCAGTCCCTGCAGCAGGCGTAGGGCTCAAGTCTGTCCCTCTCGCACGATGTCTTTCCAAGGCAGAGGCCTCTGATCCCCCCTCTGTTTCCTGCAGACTGTTCACAGCTCCACTGGGCACACCTCAGAGTGCACAGTGTCGTCTGCCTCCCTGACCAGGCTGGCACCAAGGACAGGGATTATGGTCCTCCTCCACCTCAGCACACAGGAACATGGCCCTGCAAGGGGCAGGGCTCACTGCGGGCCGGGAGTCCCACCGGTAAGGGATCCCTCCCAGGGGCTGGTCTCCAAGCTGAGAGTCACTGCCAGTGTTGAGGTGCCATATGATAAAACATTTGTTTAATCTGAAAATTCTGTTGAAGGTATCATAATTTGGGTATGTATGCTGTGAGATTCCTAGCTGTCATACCTAATTAAACAAGATAAATTGGATTTTCATCAATAAAATGAGGATGCAAGAACTAAGAGCAAAAGCTGATTTTGTGCTAAGTAGTAAAAACTATAATCATACAATACATATCAAGAACATTTACATTTCAAACCTCTGATCCTGAACTTCACTTCTAGAACTAGACTTTGGGAAAATGATAAAACATTCTAAAATTTATGATGGGGGTATGTAACAGTATTAAACCTGTGCAAAAGTGAGGCCCGCCTGGGTGGCTCAGTCCGTTAAGCGTCCGAGTCTTGGTTTCGGCTCGGGTCATGATCTCACGGCTCATGGGTTTGAGCGGGTTTGAGCCCCCTCTCATGCTGTGAGCAACAGCACAAAGCCTGCTTGGGATTCTCTGTATCCTTCTCTCTCTCTGCTCCTCCTATGCACATGGGCACATGCGTTCTCTCTCTCAAAAATAAACAAACATTAAAAAAAAAAACTACAAAAGTGAAATAAATTAGATGGAAACAATAAACATCCAAGGATATATCCAGAAGCAAAGACAAAAATCAAACAAACCAAGAAAATTAATCATAATAAAGGCTTAATCTCTTTAATACATAAAGAGCTCCTAAAAATCAAATGGACCAAGAACTTGGAAAAATGGACATAGGATAGGGACAGAAATGATTCAGAAACAGAGAAAGATGCTCATAATAATAAAGAAGCAAAATAAATGATCCCTAGACATGCTTTTTCACTTGCATTGGCAGAAACACAAAAGTATGACGCTCACACCACAGGTGGGGCTACGGGGAAAACAGGCACTGACAGGTGCCGGCAGGAACTGAAGTCCTAGGAGAATCGCTCTGGTACAATCGATCAAAATTATAACTCTATACAGCCTCTTACTCAACCACGCCATTTCGGGGGAACATAACCCACGGATACACCTGCATACATGCAAAATGACATCAGGTGCATAACTGTTCACTAGCATAATGGGTAAGAGCAAGAGGCTGGAAATAATGTCCATAAATCAGAAAAATAGACAAGCGACTACAGTACTAAAAAGTCCATTAAGAAAAAAAAAAAATCAAAGCTCTGTGGGGTGCCTGGCTGGCTCAGTCAGTGGAACATGCAGCTGTTGATCTTGGGGTTCTGAGTTCAAGGCCCATGATGGACTTAGAGATTACTTAAAACTAAAATCTTAAAAAAAAAGTCAAAGTTTTGAATGTACTTAAAGGACACACCTAGATACTGTGCAGAGATGACTTTTTAAAAAAAAATTATACTGTATGATCCAAATTATGTGGGGTTTTTTATTTCAGTTTATTTATTTATTTTGAGAGAGAGAGAGAGACGGAGAGCGAGGGGGCACGAATGGGATCAAGGTGGAAGGCAAGGGAGAGACAATTCCAAGCAGGCTCGGATTCACAAACCCTGAGCGAGACCATGACTTGCGCCGAGATCACGAGCTGGATACCTGGGGTGCCTGGGTAGGTCAGTGGTTTAGTGTCCAACATCAGCTCTGGTCATGATCTCAATTTGTTAAGTTCAAGCCCCACATCAGGCTTGCTGCTGTCAGCGTAGAGCTTGCTTCAGATCTTCTGTTCCCCACCCCCTCTTTCTCTGTCCCTGCCCTGCTCTCACTCCCAAAAATAAAACATTAAAAAAAAAAAAAGAGTTGGACACTTATCTGACTAAGGGACTCAAGGGGTCCTGTGTTTGTTTTTTAATTTTTAAGTAATTCAACACAACATGGGCTTGAACTTTCAACCCTGAGATCAAGAGTCACACGTTCTTCTGACTGAGCCAGCCAGGTGCCCCCTAAGTTATGTTTTTAAAAACATACCATTCCAGGGTGCCTGGTTGGCTCGGGTGGCTCAGGTGGCCCAGTGTCTGACTCCTGACTTCCACAGCAAGCTCTGCACTGACACCGCAGAGTCTGCTTGGGATTCTCTCTTTCCCTCTCTTTCTCACTCTCTGTCCCTCCCTGTGTGTGCACACGTTCATTCTCTCTCTCAAAATAAATAAATAAACTTAAAAAAAATTAAAGCACATAATTTCTGCCTACATGCATGCATCCAAATGCATAAAAACTAAGTGAACATAACATATTAAAATCTCAGCCTCTTGGGGCACCCGGGTGGCACAAGTGGTTAAGCGTCGGACTCTTGACCTCCGCTCAGGTCATGAGCCCACGATGGGAGCTCAAGCCCCGCACAGGGCCCTGCACTGGTGCTGCGGAGCCTGCTTGGGGCTCTGTGTCTACTTCTCTCCGACCCTCCCCCACTTGTACTCTCGCTCTTTCTCAAAATAAATAAACAAACATACACACTCACACACATGTATGCATTAAAAACAAATTCTTAGCCTCTTCGTTTGGGGAATGTTACAGATTTTGGTTTTCTCATATTTCCCAATATTTTCCAAACTAACATGTATTATTACTCTTATAATTAAGAAAAACAATAAAAGAAAATGTGCCTTTACCTCAAAATCTGCTCCTGACAAGCAGCAATTCTCTTCATGAATTTGTAAAATGCCTTATCTCCACTTTTAATTGTGGTCTTCTCATATTTTTCATCACCATCACCAGGAAGACTAAGAAAAGCAGAAAGTGCTTTTGAGTATCTATATCCAGAGAATTACAATGTTTAGAAGAGTAAACAAATTAATGCATACAACTTAAAAATAATAAATTTAATACCCTGTAATATCAAACAGCCCACCATTTTCTCAAGCTCTGCTCCCTAGCCATTTTCAACTCTGGGATAGTTATCTGCAATTTTAAAAGTCTTTATGTCCACTGACGCTCCCCATGTCTTTGTCTACTATGGATTATTTTCAGACCCCAACAGGTCCACAAACACTCCATTATTCTGAAAAGCTTACTAAGAAAACAGCTCTGGTAAAAACAAAAAACACAAAAAAACCACACAGGTCATCTCTCCAAATATCCTATTATAATCCTATTAAAATAGCAAAAATGACCATTCTTATTTCTTTGGAGGGCCTTGGCTTATAAAGCCTTTCAAGATCTACTCTCTCATGTGACTCCTAAAACCCTCTGATGAGGCAGACAACAGAAATACAGACCTGACTCTCATTCTAGTGATGAGAGTCGAGGCTCTGGGAGTGTCTCTGAAGTTCTAGGACAATAAATTTAAAAAAAAAAAAAAAAAAAAAAAAGCATTTTTCTAACTTATCTGTCTGAGCTATACATTTAAAAACAGAAAATACTTTAAGAAATTTAAAAAAAAAGAGTGTAGCACCTGGGTAGTTCAGTTGGTTAAACGTCCGACTTCAGCTCAGGTCATGACCTTGTGGTGTGTGAGTTCGAGCTCCATGTTGGGCTCTGGGCTAACGTCTCAGAGCCTGGAGCCTGCTTCAGATTCTGGGTCTCCTCTCTCTGCCCCTCCCTCGCTCATGCTCTGTCTCTCAAAACTAAATAAACATTAAAAAAAATAAAAAAACCCCAGAAAATAAAGAGACCGTAAACACATGCTCTTCTGTAAAAGTTGGCAACCTTAACTCCTTCGTTCCTTTTCTTGAGGGTATTTACTAACAGAGCAACGTGTTTTCAAGCTAACTCAAGGGCTGGTAAGACCCCCTGTCTCTGCTGCCCTTTCTCATCCAAGAGCAGTGAAGCAGAAAGGTCCCATACTCACGTTCTGTCTGAAAAAGTTTCCCCAACTACCAGAATCAAACCAAAAGGTACCAAGGGTGGCAGTCTTCCGGTGAAGTCAGCGCTCCCCCTGAGCAGCACACATTCTCACCTCTGGGAAAGCAACTGCTCCACACCCACTCCTTCTTTCTGCTGGTATTCCCTCAGGAGGCTCTGAGCATGGTCTAGACTGACCGAGTCCCGGTAGTCGTCCTCATCTACAGCACACACGTAGTAGGGCAGGAACTGTGGCGCCAGGGACGGCAAGGCCATCTCTGCCCCGGGAGATTCAGGAGGAGCAGCGCCCACGACAGGATCCTGCAGGTGGAGATCCTGGAGCTGAGCAGTACAGTCCATGTCTCTGGCACTGTGGGTGTCATTTCCAAAATCCAAGGTAAGCTGTGGTGGCGGCACCTCCTCACTGTCACTTCCCCAGTCATCCGCACCTTCACACCAATCCTCAGCTGCAAGGCCGTTGTCCTGTTTCTGGGAAAATATCCAGTGAGTAAAGGCTGGGCTTACCTGGCTGCTCTCGCCGGTTCCCTTGGCTTGAGCTGCACGTCCCTTCACCTTCCTGAGGGAGCCTTCACACCAGCGCCTTCCTCTCTTGCACATTCGGATTCAGCTTTCTGGACCCTATCCACTCAAAAGCATGTTGGAGGTGACAAAAAACTGCGTTCCCTTCTCAGGGGCAATGTGGCAAATGTAGTACAGTGGTTTCTTCAACCATCGATTCCAAACTCTTCCGGCTGTGCTTGACATACTGCAGAAGTGGGCAGGAAAGAACTATGTTTCTCAGACTCTTCAGTGGTTAGGGTTCCAGATATAATCAGGGGCCCTTTAATCAGGTCCACTAGGGAGACACAAATTTGACACAGAATGAAGTGAAGTGAGAGGCCATGAAGCAAAAGTCTGTAGATAGAAATAAAGCAAGGATCTGGAGGCAGAAGACCTGACAAGGGCAGCTTCCGGTTCAGCAGACCGTGTCTCAGCTTTCTGACTGTAGGTGCGGTAGGTGGTACAGCAGCTCCCGAACAGGCCGTTCTGGAGGTGTCGTTCTGGAGGTCATTCCTGGAGTGGCCCCCTCCAGTCTATCCAATGTTAGTAAAAAACCTAATTCTGTTTCACCTTTAAAAATTCGGTGCTTTTCTACTGCATGCAACCAAGCCCTGACAAATACAGGCAGACAACACACCTTCGTCTTTTCATTCCTGATGTTGCTGGTACTATGCCAGGCACATGTTAAGAACTCAGTGTATATATATCAGGTGACCTCTTAGGCAAAGGGTAGCTGGGTTTTGTTCTGCAGCTACCAACTTGCCTTCCTTTTTGATTTCAATACGTTCAGATTTTTCTTATGTTTTTCTATACACATACACATATCATAGTGAAGGTATGTACTATAAACACACACAGCCATGTAACTGTATGACACCCATACTTTTTCCCCAAACAGAAACTTCAGCAAGTTACATGCCTCAAGGCCCTCAATGTTCATTAAAAGAAACAAGGACAAAATCTTAAGATAGTATTTCATGGTTCAGAAAAGGGAAAAAATCATTCCAACGTACTTCAATGACCACTGTTTAAAGTGTGTCTGGGGGCACCTAAGTGGCTCAGTCGGTTAAGCGTCCGACTCTGGCTCAGGTCATGATCTCACAGTTCGTGGGTTCAAGCCCCGCGCTGGCTCTGTGCTGACAGCTCGGAGCCTGAAACCTGCTTCGGATTCTGTGTGTCTCTCTCTCTGCCCCTCCCCTGCTCGTGCTCTGTCTTTGTCTCTCAAGAATAAATAAACATTAAAAAAAAATTTAAAATAAAGTTTGTCTCAAACGATATTCTGGAAAATACCCTCAAATTGCAGCAAATCGTAATACGCTAGTCACAACCGGTTTACCTGAGCGTCCTGCGCCTCTTTCTCCCGCGTCTGCAGGCACTGGGAGCGGAACACCTTCCAGCTTCAGGGTAAAAATAAATGGCAGTGAGGGTGGTACACAGGCACACGGCCCCAGCGCCCACCTTCCCCGCTCACCATCCGGGAGCGGCTCCCGTCCCCGCCCACCTGCGCGCTCGGCCGCCGCCGCACCGGGGGCGGGGACAGGCGAACACGTGCAGCAGCCGATGAAACGGGGAGCCTTCCAGCGGGCAGTACACCTGCACGACGAGGGCGAGAGGCTGCCTGCAACGTCCACACACTGGCCGCGGCGCTGCCACGGCGGGCACGGCGTCCTGAGGACAGAGGAGGCGCTCAGACCCGGGCTCTGCCCGCGGACCTCGCCCGCTCCCTCGGCCCGCAGCCCACCCCGGCGCCTTCCAGCGCCCCACCTCACCGGGAGGCCGCCCAGCTTGCTAGCAGTCCAGGCGCCCGGCCCCGAGGGGCGGCCACGCACCGCAGTGTCACGAAGCCCGAGCAGCACCGGCTTCCGAACGGCCTCCATGACGACGAGGCGCCCACGTGGAAAGGCGAACTACGGGAAGCGAGAAGGGGCGCCTCTCTGCGCATGCGTCCCGCCACCACTGCGAGGCGGCGCCACCCTCCTGCGATCCTTCTTCGGAAGACGGGACTGTTGATCATGTGGGCTCGAAACCCGGGAGCCCCAGCTACTCTGTGCCTCCAAATGCGCTAAGGTAGGAAGTACACACGATCTGCTTTAAATTGTCTTGCCAAAAAATTTCACCTGAAGTGGAATTATAGCATCGTTGAAGATACACACAAAAAAGTAATTTTTACAGGTTCACATCAAAATGCTTATAGAGGAAATTATGGAGCAGTCCCTGAGTTGATAACTGTTGACATTTGGTGTCAGGCACATAGAGATCTATTATATTGCTTTTATATGTTTGGAATTTTCTGTAATCGTTTTTTCAAATGCCCAGGGCACAACCTGGGTGAATTTCAAAAACATCATGCTAAGTGAAGGAAGCCAGACACAAAAGGCCACATTCTGGAAAAGGTGAACTTAGAGAAAACAAATCAGATCAACTGTTAACCAGGGTTTGGGTTCAGGGGGCAGGGATTGACCAGAAGGGTCCCAGGAACCTTCGAAGTGATGAAAATGCTGTATATTGGGGCACCTGGGTGTGTGTCAGTCAGGTGTCTGACTTTGTCTCACGTCTTGATCTCACAGTTCATGAGTTCAAGTCCCTCGTTGGGCTCTTCACTGACACTACAGAGCCTGCTTGGGATCCTGCCCCTCTCCCACTTGTACATGCTCTTTCTCTCTCAAAATAAATACATCAAACTTTTAAAAAAATGCTGTATATCTCAACTCTGGTGGTTGCATGACTATATATCAAAACTGCACCCCAAAAGAAGGTGAATTTTACTGTATGTAAATAGTACTTCAATAAACCTTTTAAAAACACATGTTGCAAAAGCACGATTTCAGTCTTCGTACAATAATGTGAAAAGGAAATGTAGATGGGGCTCCTGGGGGACTCAGTCGGTTAAGTGTTGGACTCTTGGTTTAGGCTCACGGTTTGTGAGGTGGAGCTCTGCACTTACTTACAGTATGGGGCCTGCTTGGGATTCTCTCTCTCTTTCTCTTTCTCAAAATAAATAAACTTAAAAAAAAAAAAAGAAGAAGAGGAGGTGCAGGTTTTCAATGATTGACACCTTCAAGCAGGATATAAATGCCTCATGATGTCTGCTTCCAGCCCCATCGGATTAGACCTGGAGATGGAACCAGTCTGCTACTGGTTCTTCACTGACACCCTGATAGCTTTAAAAGGCACTGTGAAATCTGACCTTGGTGTTCACTTCAGGTCTAGCCAAATAGGCTGGATGACTTGGCAGATACTTGTTATTTTAGCTATATTTCTCAGGAGATGTATTTTCATTATTGGATAAAGAAACAACCTTCAAAATTGGTATTCCTGCTAACAGAGCAGGATATTGTCCAACAGTTACTGAGTTTTCTCAATGTCAGTCATCTGTTTACATAACACTACCCACTACACTCTCTTGATCATAGTGTGGTCTCGGCATGAAAGCTACTTAAGGATGAATTTTCAAGATGTTAATCGCTGCCACATTCTGGAATTCCCGAGGCAATGTAACATCAAATTTGACAGAGACATTTTTGTGGGATCTTGGGAACGGTGCAACAAGAAGGTGCTTGCATGTGTGGGACTTGGACTTCCCTGACAGATCCACACACCTCACTGTTATGATACAGGTTTTATTTATGTGTGGATATATATGTAATCTCTCCACCCAATGTGAGACTTCCACTCATGACCCCAAGATCAAGAGTCACATGTTGCGCTGAGACAGCCAGGCGGGTCCCCAGTTTGTATTTACTTGAGCAAGGACAGAATGAAGATATTGAAAGCTGCTTGAATCTTACACTGAAGAGCTGTTTATAATGGTTAATTTTATGTATCAACCTTTTTTTTTTAAAGAACTACCTTCTTTCTTTTTCTTTTTTTTTTTAATGTTTTATTTATTTTTGATAGAGAGACAGAGCATGAGAGGGGGAGGGGCAGAGAGAGAAGGAGACACAGAACTGGAAGCAGGCTCCAGGCTCTGAGCTAGCTGTCAGCACAGAGCCTGACGCGGGGCTCGAACCCACGAACGTGAGATCTGACCTGAGCCGAAGCCGGAGGCTTAACCGACTGAGCCACCCAGGCACCCCAATTTTATGTATCAACTTAATTGGGCTAAGAGATGCCCATATAGCTGGTAAAAAGTTATTTCTGGGATTGTCTGTGAGGGTGTTTCCAGAAGAGAATAGCATTTCAATCAGTAGATGGAGTAAAGATCTGCCCTCACCTGTGTGGATAGGCATCCCCACCAAGGCTGCTGAGGGACCTAAGAGAACAAAACGGCAGAGGAAGGGAGAATTCTGTTTCTTGAGCTGAGACATCCATCTTCTCCTGCCGTCAGACAGCAGGTCCTGGTTCTCAGGCCTTCAAACTCCAGACTGAAACGTATCTACCTCAGTTTTCCTGGGTCTCAAGCTTGTAGATAGCATATGGCGGGACTTCTCAGCCTCCATAATCACGGGAGGGATTTGGAGCCAATTCCCATGATAAGTCTCCTTAGATATAAAGCGATGGCCTATTGGTTCTGTTTCTCCGGAGAACCCTAAATAATACACTGTTGAAGAACTCACGAGTGGCAGCCACAGGACAAGCAGAAGCTGCAAGTGCTATGTAGCGCTGGTGGTGGGGGGAGAGGATAAGACAGGACCAAGGGACATGTGAACTGACGTGTGCCAGCTCTTCCTGTGTAGGGCAAGACATGAAGCTTGGCTGCTGGCCTAGAGGAACAGCCTCTGAGACCACTCCTGCGAGGCCTTTCCTGTGAAGCCCAGTGAGCCTGGGGAACTCTACCACCTAGGATTTTATCTCTACAGATCTTTCTGTGCTTGCTCCTTTGTAATAAAGTGCTTCTGATGGAAAGAGGCATTCACCATCAAAAAACTGCTAGAACTGATTACCTGAATTCAGCAAAGTCATAGGATATAAAATCAACATACATAAATCAGTTGCATTTCTATACACCAATAATGAAGCAGCAGAAAGAGAAATCAAAGAATTGAGTGATCCCATTTACAGTTACATCAAAACCTATAAAATATTTAGGGATAAACCTAACCAAGTAGGTAAATGAGCTGTATAGTGAAAACTATAGAAAGCTTATAAAAAGAAAAGCTCGTAAAAGAAAAAAGATACAAAGAAATGGAAGAACATTCCCTGCTTGTGGATTGGAAGAACAAATACTGTTTTAAAATAATATTTATTTTGAGAGAGATAAGAGAGTGTGAGTTGGGCAGGAGCAGAGAGAGAAAGGTATAGAGAGAATCCCGAGCAGGCTCCACCTTGTTAGCACAGATCCCAATCTGGGGCTTGATCTCACGAATCATGAGATAATGACTTGAGCCAAAATCAAGAGTTGGATGCTTAACTGATTGAGCCACTCAGGCAACCCAAGAGGAACAAATATTGTTAAAAAGTCTATACTACCCAAAGCAATCTACATATTCAGTGTAATCCGTTATCAACAGAATACCAAAATTCTTCATAGAGCTAGAAAAATTCTAAAATTTGTATGGAACCACAGAAGACTGCAAACAGCCACAGTAAACTTGGAAAAGAAAACCAAAGGTGATTGCATCAAAATTCCTGACTTCAAACTGTATTACAAAGCTGTAATCACCAAGAGAGTATGGTACTGGCACAAAAACAGACACATAGATCAATGGAACAGAACAGAGAACTCAGAAGTAGACCCACAAATGGATGGCCAAGTAATCGTGGACAAAGCAGGAAAGAATATCCACTGGAAAAAAAGTCTTTTCTGCAAATGGTGTTGGGAAAACTGGGCCCTTTCTTACACCATCTACAAAAATAAACTCAAAATGGATGAAAGAGCTAAATGTAAGACAGGAAACCATCAAAATCCTAGAGGAGAAAATAGGGCACAGCAATTTATTACTAGACAGGTCTCTGGAGGCAAGGGAAACAAAAGCAAACATGAACTATTGGGACCTCATCAAAATAAAAGTGAAGGAAACAATCCACAAAGTTAAAAGGCAACAGATGGAATGGGAGAAGATATTTGCAAATGACATATTGGATAAAAGATTAGTATCCAAAATGAATAAAGGATGTGTCAAACCCAACACCCAAGTAACAAATAATCCAGTCAAGAAACACAAAAGATTGAACATATACTTTTCCTTTTTTTTTAAATTTTTAATGTTTGTTTATTATTGAGACAGAAACAGAGCATGAGTGGGGGATAGGCAGAGAGAGAGGAAGACACAGAATCTGAAGCAGGTTCTAGGCTCTGAGCTGTCAGCACAGAGCCTGACACAGGGCTTGAACCCACAAACTGAGAGATCACAACCTGAGCCTAAGTCAGACACTTAACCGACTAAGCCACCCAGGTGCCCTGAACAGACAGTTTTCCAAAGAGATCAGATAACCAATAGACACATGAAAAGATGCTCAACATCATGCATCATCAGGGAAATATAAATCAAAACCACAGCATGATACCACCTCAAACCTGTCAGAATGGCTAAAATTAACAACTCAGGCAACAACAGATGTTGGCGAGGATGTGGAGAAAGAGGAACCCTTTTGCACTGCTGGTGGGAATGCAAACTGGTGCAGCCACTCTGGAAAACAGTATGGAGTTTCCTCAAAAAATTAAAGAGTTACCTTACAACCCAGCAATGGCACTACTAGGTATTTATCCACAGGATATTAAAAATGCTGATTTGAAGGGGCACACACCCCTCAATACTTATAGCAGCACTATCAACAATAGCCAAATTGTAGAAAGAGCTCAAATGTCCATTGAGTGACGAATGGATAAAGATGTAGTGTATATATACAATGAAATATTACTTGGCGATCAAAAAGAATGAAACCTTGTCATTTGCAATAATGTAGATGGGACTAGAGTTATGTTAAGTAGATTCAGTCAGAGAAAGATAAATTTTACTAGTGAAATCATATAGAAGAAACAAAACAGATGAACATAAAGGAAAGAAAAAGAAGATAAAAACAGAGAGGGAGGCAAACCATAAGAGACTCACACAGAGAACAAACTGAGGGCTGCTGGAGGGGAGGTGGGTAGGGGGATGGGCTAAATGGGTGAAGAGCATTACGGAGGACACTTGTTGGGACAAGTACTGGTATTTTATGTAAGTGATGATGAATCACTAAATTCTATTCCTGAACCATCATTACATTCTATGTTAACTAACATGGATTTAAATTAAAAA
Source organism: Suricata suricatta (assembly GCF_006229205.1). Classification (NCBI taxonomy): domain Eukaryota; kingdom Metazoa; phylum Chordata; class Mammalia; order Carnivora; family Herpestidae; genus Suricata; species Suricata suricatta. The sequence continues at coordinate 40,714,755 of NC_043715.1, read as the reverse complement.
AAAAGGCTTTCAGTGATCAGCTATATAGAAAGGAGGTGGGTTAGCAGGGCCCTCAACAGAGCTAGACCATCAAAGATCATTTTTATATCACCTCTACGAAAGTAGGGAGAGGAGTGGGCATTTGCTTCTGCAAAGAAAAAAAACCCACAAGAAACAAACACGCCACCATCAGAAAGAGAAGTGCTGGCAATTTCCGAGTACTATTTCAAGCAGTTACACCTATATGCTCACACTCCGTCATCAAGGTATTCCTCCCTTTGAATCTTCATGGAGACAAATCTCCATTTGTCTTTTTATAGGAGCTTTCCCTGTCTTGAGGAAGTCGTGTGACCAACCCAGAAATGGGAGACCCAGGAGAGAATGGGGTGAAGGCAGCTGTGATGATGGGGTTGAGGGCAGCAGGGCTTTTGTGAAAGGGGTAGCAGTTTTCCCCATCTTGACCCTATAGGGTGATCTAGGGTGTAGATCCCGGAAGCTCAGCCTCCAGCCTGCCCATCAATTCTGCTCAATGACTCTTTAAGTAAAATTCCCTATCTGCCTACGGGGCCAAAAATATTATTTAATACTTTGAATAGAAGGTAAGAATCTTGAATAGAAGATAAAAGGGTAGTTTGCTCAAAATCCTTTTTTCAACATCTGCCTTCTGAAAGAAAAGAACTTCCTGAGCACATGGCCAGAAGGTAATCATCACCCTTGATCTGGGCTAGGTATTCACCCATAACAGACATAATCTAATGCAGCTTTTTAGAACTAAGTATCCAGTGAACAGAAGTCTACAATTCCTCCAAAATCACTGAGGTAAGGAGTGGACAAAGGAAAAGGATTTGCTTTCAGTGGCCAAGTTGCCTTGTGACTCTGTGCCCCACCCCACCTCCACTCTCTTCCCAAGGGACCATCCTCCCTCCTGGACCTGCTCACCACTGAACAGTAAAGCCTCAGTCAAGGCACAGCCCTCCTCCTGGGGGTACTAACTCCTGTGTAGAGCACCACGTCCAGAGACGAGAAGAGGCTGAGCCTACAACCTCCTTTGTGGCATCTTTATTTTTCTATCTGATACATGAACAAGATGAACATGGCCAGAAATGAGCTGCACTGAAACACTTCAGCCAGTCATAAAACAGGGGGCACATGGACCTGGAGGGGTGATGGTAGCAATTCCAGACCAACTTCCCCCAAAGGGCTTGTGCTCCAAGCACACAACCAGATGATGCTCTGGGAAGGACTGTGTAGTACATCTCTGGTGAGGAGGGACAAGAAGGACCAGTCACAACAGGACTACAGCCGGGCATGAGTTTATTATTGGCTTCTGGCCTCACGCTCCTGCTTGATGAAGTTGATTAGCCCATTGGTGGAAGTGTCGTGAGAGGTTACTGGGTTACTGCCATCAAGCTCAGGCTCGATTTTCTTGGCCAGCTGCTTTCCCAGCTCCACCCTGGCAGGACCATAAGAAAGAATGATAAGAGAAAGGACCCAGCATCCCCAGTGAAATCCGTAGGCCAACCCACGGCATTCTCCACCCTCCCCTTGAGGGAGAGCAACTCACCCCCACTGGTCAAAGCTGTTGATGTCCCAGATGATGCCCTGAACGAAGATCTTGTGCTCGTACATGGCTACAGAGTAGCAGACGGGGTAATTAGGGCTCTACCAGATTCATCCAACTTACCCCAGGCAAGGACCTACCCTGCTCACTCACCAATCAAGGCTCCCAGAATGAATGGCGTGAGCTTGGTGAACACGATAGAGTTGGTTGGGCGATTTCCTTCAAAGACCTTCAGAAAACACCGAGGAATGCCCCCTGGTTAGTTGTGATCCCCAAATAACTTAGAGGGGCTGTGCACCCTGCCCCAGAGGCTGGGATGTGTAGATCTGTGAGGACAGCCCCTCCTACTGCGTTGGACAAGCAAGGCATGCCGTGAATCCTTGCCCTGACCTCACAACTTTATCCTTCCAAATCCAGGATGATGCTACCCACTTGAGGAGAAGTCCTGACCTTATGTGGCAACAGCTTCTCAACGTCCTCCGGCTTCTTTCCAGCGGCCTGCAACTCCTTCCGGGCCTCCTCTGTCGACTTCCCCTTCATCAGGGCCTCAGTCTGGGCCAAAAAGTTGGCCAGGAGGATCTGACAAGAGAGACACCCAGCTCTGCCTGCAAGTTCTGTCTGAGCTTCAGGCAGAGGGGCAAGAATGCCTGGCGATTCTCAGCTGGCCTAGGTCAGGTTGCCAGCTCCCAACATAGAGCTCAGTTGGAGTGAGTGGGGACAGCAGGTCACATGTGATGACATGGTAAAGTAACAACAATAACTACCCTTTCAGGAATACCAATGAGTTGCCAAGGACCCTGCTAGAACTTTATCAATATCTGTCTTGTAAGATTCTGAGGGGGAAAAGCATACTCTCTCTTTCCTAGTTGAGCCTCAGTCTCCCCAAGTAACAGCTGAATCACACAGGTACAGAGGTGAAGAATCAGAATTCAAACCTGGATCTCTGACTCCAAAGCCTGTGCTCACAGTAACCCATGCTACTCTGCACACCCAAGATAAGGTGCACTCAATCCTCTTCAAACACCTTGTCTGGTTGGGTGCTGGGTTTTTCTATTGGCTGCTGTGGTAAGCAAGGTCTTGGCCCCACGATCTTTGTCCCCTCCCTGCTGTTGCACCCTTGTAGGTTACAGGGCATGACAAAAGGGATCTTACAGATGAAATGAAAGTAACAGACCTTAAGATAGGAATAGGTGGGCCCAGGATCATCACATGGGCCTCAAGAAGTAGAAGAGGAAAGCAAAGCAAGAAGTCAGTAGAAGAGAAGCAACAGAAGAGGCAGGACAGAACCAAAGCTGGAGAGGGACTGAACCTACCACTGCTGGTTTGGAGATAGTGCCAAGGGCCAAGGTGGCTTCTCAGAGCTGAGAATGACCCCCCAGTTGCCATCAAGGAAACTGGACCCTGGTCCTACCCTGAGCAAAGACCCAGTGGAGCCTGCTGGCCTTCGGATCCACTGAAACCGAGATAGAAACTGGGTGTTGTTTTAAGCCACTATGATTATGTAATTTGTGGTGGCAGTAACGGAAAACTAGCATAACTGCCAACCAGTGCATCAGCTCTTTAATAGTTTGGGTGTAATGTGAGCCTGACAAAGTGTGAGGAGAGGCTGGATAGGGCTCTTACCTTGTGATGCAAACCCTTCCTTATCGGGTGCTGGGTCTGGACTGGGATGAGGAAGTCACAAGGTATCATCTTGGTGCCTGTAAGAGAGCGCAGCGGTCACCCAAGTGTCTACCCTAGCCCACAGGGGCCACCCACATAGCTGAGAGTGCTGCCCTCTCAGGGGAGAAGTCTCTGCCAGTGGGCTCTCCCCCTCCCCAGCAGCACCCCTGCCCGAGCCAGATGGGCCCTACCTTGGTGGATAAGCTGGTAGAAGGCATGCTGGCCATTGGTCCCCGGCTCCCCCCACACAATGGGGCCCGTCTGGTGGTCCACACGACTGCCGGACTTGGTGATATACTTCCCATTGGACTCCATGTCACCCTGGGACAGGGACAGAAACCCAGCCCTGTATCTGCAGGTCCTGCTTTTCTTCAGGCACCGTGCCCAAATCCTGCCTGAGATGCACCAAGTATACCTGCCCTGCACTGTGGGGTGTCATCAGGCAGTTCGTTTTATTGCCCTGAGGACACAGACTCTTAGCTTTCTGGCTTAGAGCACTGTAGGAAGGACCCAGGACTGGAAGAAAAGGGGGATGGGGTGTGAGGAGGACCTCCCTACAAGCAGAAACCAGTCATATTTAATTGATGTATTCTTTTTTATAAATACAAGTTTATTAAAAACTTTTTAAAATGTATATTTTTGAGAGAGAGCACTGGCTGGGGAGGGGTAGAGAGTGGGAGATACAGAATCTGAAGCAGGCACCATGGACTCATGCAGGGCTCAAACCAAATGGAGCACGAGATCATGACCTGAGCTGAAATCGGACAGTTAACCGACTGAGCCACCCCAGGGCCCCTCACGTTTATTTAGCTGATCTCTACACCCAATGTGGGGCTCAAACTCGTGACCCTGAGATAAAGAGTTGTGTACTCTTTTGGCCAAGCCAGCCAGGCACCCCTCTTTAACGGTTGGCTTAGGGAATGGCTGGCTGAGGTCCAGGGTGTACAGCCTTTGAGGTCTGTCACCTCAACTAGATGCTGGCGCTGGGGGTGGCCTGGCCTCTTCTTCAGTCACCTTCAGGTGCTGCTGAAAGTCTGCTGTGCCTGCACAAGTACGGCTGCAGAGCAAACACTGGATTGATGCTAAACAACGTGGAGACAGGCACAGAAGGACCCCCTGAAAATGGATGTGGACCAGGAGAGATGCTATTTGGTCCCTGGGGGCTCTGGAGATTTGAGGGGCCCAGAAGGCTCTGAGTAGCCCAAAGAGGCACCACAGACTGGGTATAACTTGCTTTTTCAGATGAACTAAAGCAGTGCAAGTCACAGGGGTCCTGGCCGACGGCCCCCACCCTACCGCAGGCACACAGTGATGGCCAAGGAAGAATTGACCCAGCTGAGACCCATGCCCTGAGCCATGCCAGGGTCTGACTGGTCACCATGATCAGTCCTGCCCCTCCATGGGAGTCAAACTTGGCTAACACTCAGATCAAACAGATCCTGGTAACAAAGATTTACCCTGAAACTCGGAACAGAGTGGGCCTTGGCTATACCCAAGGGCAATGGGGAGAAAAGCCCCTGAAGGGGCAGGAACCTGAGCACCTGGGCCTCCCAGGCCCCCTCGCAGCTGGTACCTGCTGGAAGTAGGCGGCAAAGCGGTGCAGGTACTGGTCATAGGGCAGCATGGCCTGCGTCTCACAGCCAAAGCAGTTGATGTACCAGATGCCCAGCAGAGCCAACAGGACGGGGGCATTCTTCTCCAGGGGCGTCGTACGGAAGTGCTGGTCCTGAAACAAGAGCAGGATGGGTGAGAGCCGAGCAGCTGCCAATGGGGGAGGGAGCCAGACCAATGCTGGACCAACTAAATGTCTCTGGGCAGAGAACACAAGCCTCAGCACTTACCATCCAGTGAGCCCCTGAGAGCAGCTGCTCGAAGTTGTCAAATCCTGCGACACAAAAGCAGCGTCAACAGAAACAGTCATGCCCAGTGCCCTCCTGGCAGTGGACTGGCTTCTTCTGGAACCAAGGAAAGGGTGAGGTGCAGCCTGAAGAAAGAGGACCTGGGAAGACCTGGGCCTACAGAAAGCCTTTCTAATCAGGGTCTGCCCGCAAGGCAAAGGCAGATAGAACTTCACCCACCATGGGAAAGGACAGGACGGCAGCTGTGAGGGGCAGAAAGGCCAACCTGCATGCGCAAGAGAAAAGTCAGGCCTGCCCTCCTGACCTGAAAGAAATGGTCCAGCCAAGGGGAGAGAGGCCAGCAGCCTCTGTGGGGTCAGAAAGGTGTTTAGGGAAATGAGACCCCCACCCTGACCTTAGACTACATCATCTCCCAAGACTAAAACACACACTCACCCACATGCAGTGCAATGGAGAGTCCAATGGCTGACCACAGCGAGTAGCGTCCTCCTACCCACTAGGAGAGACAGGAAAAGGTGCTGAAAAAGGGTTGGCACACCCCGCCCCCCTCCCTCCTGCCACAAAACTTGCCCCGAGAACAAGGCTCTTCCACAGGTATAGCATGGAGGGCCAGGCCCAACCCACCTCTGGGAAGCAAGACAGCAGGCCAGGCGCTGGCAACTCTGTGCTGACCAACAGGGTAGACTACGTGTGGGACTGACCAGAGCCACAAGACTCAACCGAAGACCTTACCATGGCTGGCCCTGTCTCCTCAGACACAGACAGACCCAGCGCCTCATACCTGCGCCAGGCCCGGCCTCCTCAGACACAGACCCAGCACGTCATACCTGGTACCAGGCCCAGCCTCCTCTTCCTCTGACAGACCCAGCGCCTCATACCTGCACCCGGCCTCCTCCTCAGACACAGACCCAGCACGTCATACCTGGTACCAGGCCCCACTTCCTCAGACACCAACAGACCAGAATCTCCTACCTTGCCAGGTCCAGCCCCTCAGACACTGATAGACTCAGCGCCTCATACCTGTGCCCCAGCCTCCTCGACACTGACAGGCCCAGCACCTCGTACCTACAGCACGCCTGCACGTCTCAGACACTGACAGACCCAGCAGCTTGTACCGATGTGTGGTGGTGCCGCGTGAGACACGGACAGAACCGGGGCCTCGCACCTGTGCCAGGCCTATTCAAATACCGACAGAGCCAGGCCTGCACATGTGTGCCAGCCTCGCCTCCTCACACCCCCACAGGCGCAGCTCTGTACCAGGTCCTGACCCCCCAGACACAGACCGACTTGGTACCCATACCAGTACTCAGCCTCTCTGAGCACTGACAGACCCAACATCTCGTACCTGTGACGAGCCAACCTACCTGGACACTACCAGGTCAGAATCTCATGCCTGCGCCCGGCCTGGCCTCCTTGGGGAGTGGACAGCCCCAGCACCTCCTACCTGCGCCAGGCCCTGTCCTCAGAAGCACAGACCCAATGCCTCATACTCGTGCCCAAGCACACTTTCTTGAATAATGCAAGACCCAACACTGCCTAGCCTTGGCCCTGCCTCCTCAGATACTAACACACATGGGTGTGGCCTTGCCCCTTCAGACAGGGACAGACCCAGTGCCTCATACCCAGTCAAGGACTGCCTCATGGGACAGTGACAGGCCCAGAGCTCATACCTGAGAGACCTCCTCAGCCTCAGCCCCAAGACACATATAGGCCTACCACTCACACTCGCAGACTCCACTCTGGTTCTTCATAACACACTCAGATCTTCCTAACCGCTACTTATGGAGCACAGGAAACAGAAGCAGCCCATGGCGACTCCACAGATGTGTAAATGAAATAATCATGCCAATAAATGTGATGTGAGATGCAAATGCTTGGGAAAAAGGAGATACACCAGTGAAACCAATTATAAAAGGAATCTGAGGAGTGCTTGAGCTTGGATCTTAAGAATGAGCAGCCATTACCCAGGAGAGCACTGAGTGGGGAGAAGCATTCCAGCAGCCAGCACAGCGTTAAGTGACAGTCCTGCGGCAAGAGCAGCCTTTCTCAATAGTGAGAGAATTAAGCCCCACAGAAAAAACTTTCAGTGACTTCACCTCTCAATTCTCCCAAGGATGGTGCAAGACTAGTACCCTCCCAGAAGCAAAGAAGAGATGATGATTCATTACACCCCCTGGATGCTTTGGGGCACTAGGGCTTAATTCTCTACTGGAAGCCCGTTGAGACAGGCTGGGCAAGAGAAGCAGAGCACGGAGGAGCAGGAGCTGGAGGGTAGAAGCTGAGAGGCAACGCTAGAGAATGCAGCAGGGAGTGCCAGTGGTCATCAGGAACATGATGGTCCCCTGGATGGGGGTGCAGAGGACTGATTCAGGGAGAATTGAAAGAATGAGAGAATCCAATGAGGCCCAGAGGTTTCTGGCTTGGGTAATGAGATGGACGGTGAGGCCTTTCACCTCCCCCAAACAGTCCAGGTTTGGGGGAACCTTACCTGACACAGTCCCAGGGGCCAAACTATGCCTGACACAGGCTCTCAGATCTCAACAAACAGACTCAATTCTAGAAAGTGGACTGCTAAGCTGCTGATTTTGGCTGAGGCACATCATTAGACCTCACTTTTGGGAGCCTGGCAACGCCAGTGTCTGACCTCCCCCTACACACACGGGCTCTAGAGCTCACTTTCCCTGCAGTGGCCCTTCAGACCACACCTTACAGCTCCTCAGTCAGGTCAGCGTTCTGTGCCTCTCCCACCACAAGTCTCGCTTTAGCTAACTAGTCATAATTCTATTATTTTCCTCACCTGAGTAACTCAGGCCCCGATGCTACAGACCACACCTGGGACTGGCTAGGGAGCCTCCAGCCTCTGCAAGACCATGAGCTCTGCCTATCATGCCTGACCAGGGTACTGAGAACAGAACGCTGACCTGGCCAAGGCATTCCATTTGTCCTACCTGATCCTAAGGGTCCCCAGGCAGACCCAGGAACACATACCTATGAGGACTCTGGCTTTCCATTGAGGGTGGCCCATGCTACCAAAACTATACCTGATCCTACCACCTGCCCCTGACCCACATTCTCAGGTCTCTCCAGCCACACCAGTTATGCGCTCCTGGGCTACAGCTTCCCTACTCATTTCACCTAACAAGCCCAGGAATGCTAACTCATACCTGAACCCAGGTGACAAGAAGCACCTGAAATCACACTTAAATACCTCTGCCCACACGATTCTGGATCCGTGGACGCACGACATTGCATGGATGCAAGGACTTCGTCTGTGACGTTAGCTCTGCCTGTGTCCCTCCAGTACCTCGTACTACAGGGTCACACACCTGTCAGAGACAGGCTCTGGAAAGCCTGGCAGATGCACCCAGCTCTTCATGTCTATCTGTGGTTGACCCCTCACATCTCAAATGCCAGACTCGGGTGCACTTCCCTAAGCCCAGCTCAGACTCCTCACACCTTCCTGAGAGACTCAGCTCCATCTAAACAGGCGTGATCTTAACTCCCAAGCCTAACTTGAAAACCCCAGCTCTGTAGCTTGTGTCTGATGTGGCTTTCTGCATCTTGCAGACAGATGCAACATTAGCAGCCACCGCTTGACCTGGCACCAGCCCCTCACTGAGGAGCCTCAGATCGCAGTGGACACAAGTATCTCTGTATACCAGTGCTCTAGAGACACCCTCCCCATCCCCCCCACCTTGAGATGTGGCTCTCCCTCCCTGTGACTATCCCATGCTCTCCAAGCTTCCCCTCTAAGACCCGGGCCAGGATACCTGAGCCAGACCTATGTTCCAAGGACTTTACCAACAAGACTCAAGTGTAGGTCTCTGGCTCCGAAGTCCATGTTTGAGAGAGCCACATCTACGTACTCAGATCTAACTTAGAGCTTACAGACCTCCCCGAACCCCACAGTGTTCTGTCTACCTAAAGATCCCAATGCTATGGGACTCCCCGTGGCCACTCCACCTACCAGGCTTAACCTTCTTCCGGCCCCACCACAAAAATCCAAGGTACACACCTTCGCCTGAATCCAATATCTGAAAGTCAACTCTTCCTCCCTCACCTTCCTCCTCAGACCACACCTGGCAGGCCAGCTCTGCCTACTGGTGCCTGACCTTGGCTCCTCAGCTCAATCCGAGTCCTTCAGACCTTTTCAAGACATTACACTTGGCAATGAGCCTTGCCTACCTGCCTCTGACCCTGGCAGGCCTGCTTCACCCACCTTTGCTTGATTGTGGGTCCTCAGATCACACCTGGCAGGGCAGATCTGCCTGTGGCTCCTTATACTGCAGTTGTGGGCCAGCTCTACCTACCTCCATATGACCCTGGCTCCTCAGACCACAGCTGACAGGCCAGTTCTGCCTACCTGTACTTGACCTTTAGCTCCTCAGACCGTATCTGGCGGGCCACTTCTGCCTGTGAATGACCCTGGTGTTTAGATCACACCTGGAGGGCCATTTCTACCTACCTGTGCTTGACCCTGGGTCCTCAGACCACACATGGCAGACCGTATCTTGCCTACCTTGCATCCCCCTGGGTCCTTACACTGCAGCTGGTGAGGCAGCTCTACCTACCTGTGTTTGACCCTGGGTCTATACATAGACCATACCTGGCTGGCCATTTCTACCTACCTCTCTCTGACCCCAGTTCCTCTAACTTGCTAGGCCAGTTGTGCCTACCTGTACTTAACCTTGGCTCCTCAGATTGTACCTGGTGGGCCAGGTCTACCACCTACCTGTGCTTGACCCTGGCTCCTCAGACCTCATCTGGCAAGCCAGATCTGCCTACCTGTGTTTGACCCTAGTTCTTTGGATTTGACCGGACAGGCCAGTTCTACCTACCTGTGCTTGACCCTGAATCCTTAGACCATGGCTAGTTCCACCTACCTGTACTTGGCCCTGGATCCTGAGATCTCACATGGTAGGTCAGTTCCACCTATGTTTGACACTGGTTCCTCAAGCCTCACCTGGCAAACCAGATCTGCCTACCTGTGTTTGACCCCAGTTCTTCAGACTCGACCTGACAGGCCAGTTCTACCTACCTGTGCTTAATACTGGCTACTCAGACCTCACCTGGCAAGCGAGATCTGCCTACTATATTTGACCCCCATTGACCCGGTGGGCCAATTCTACCTACCTATGCTTGACTTTGGCTCCTCAGACCACAAATGACTGTGCAGTTCTACCTACCTATACTTGACCCTGGTTCTACAGACCTCACCTGGCAACCAAATCAGCCTACCTGTGCTTGACTTCAGTTCCTCAGACTTCACCTGACAAGCTAGTTCTACCTACCTGTGCTTGACCTTGGATCCCCAGATCGTACCTGGTGGTCTAGTTTTACTTACTTGTGCTTGACCTTGGCTCCTCAGACCATTCGTGGTGGGCCAGTTCTACCTACCTATGCTTGACTTTGGCTCCTCAGACCACAAGTGACAGTATAGTTCTACCTACCTATGCTTGACCCTGGTTCCTCAGACCTCACCTGGCAAACCAAATCTGCCTACCTCCAGTTCCTCAGACTTTACTTTATAGACTAGTCCTACATACCTGTGCTTGACCCTGGTTCCTCAGACTTCACCTGCTAGACCAGCTCTGCCTACCTGTGTTTGATCTTGGCTCCTCCAACAACCCTTAGTGGGCCAGTTCTACCTACCTGTGCTCGACCTTGGCTCCTCAAACTGTACCGGGTGGGCCAGTTCTACCTACCTATACTTGACCCTGGCTCCTCATATCTCACCCAATGGGCCAATCCCCTACCTTTGCTGGACTTTGGCTCCTCATATCATACCTGGTGGTCTAGTTTTACTTACTTGTGCTTGACCCTGGCTCCTCAGACCATAACTGGTGGGCCAACTCTACCTACCTGTGCTTGACACTGGTTCCTAGGACTTCACATGATAGGCCAGCTCTACCTACCTGTGCTTGACTTCAGTTCCTCAGACTTCACCTGACAGGCCACTCTATCTACCTATGCTTGACCTTGGCCCCTCAGATCGTACCTGGTGGTCTAGTTTTACTTACTTGTGCTTGAGACTAGATCCTCAGACCTCACCTGGTGGGCCAGTTCTACCTACCTGTGCTTGACCCCAGTTCCTTAGACATCACCTGATAGGCCAGTCTACCTACCTATGTTTGACCTTGGCCCCTCAGATCGTACTTGGTGGTCTAGTTTTACTTACTTGTGCTTCACCCTGGCTCCTCAGACCTCACCTGGCAAGCCAGATCTGCCTACCTGTGCTTGACTCCAATTCCTCAGACTTTATCTGATACACCAGTTCTACCTACCTTTGCTTAACCTTGGCTCCTCAGATCATACCTGGCGGTCCAATTCTACCTACCTGTGCTTCATCTTGGCTCCTGCAACCACTTTTGGTGCACTAATTCTACCTACTAATGCTTGATCCTGGCTCCTCAGACCATACCTAGTGGACCAGTTCTACTCACCTATGGTTGACCCTAGTTTCTCAGACTTCACCTGACAGGCCAGTCTACCTACCTATGCTTGACCTTGGCTCCTCAGATCATACCTGGTGGTCTAGTTTGACCTACTTGTGCTTGAGTCTGGCTCCTCAGACCATACCTGGTGGGCCACATCTGCCTACCTGTGCTTGACCCTGGCTCCTCAGACCATACCTAGTGGACCAGCTCTACCTACCTGTGCTTGAGCTTAGTTCCTCAGACTTCACGTGATAGGCCAGTCTACCTACCTATGCTTGACCCTGGCTCCTCAGATCGTACCTGGTGATCTAGTTTGACCTACCTGTGATTGAGCCTGGTTCCTCAGACCATACCTGGTGGGCCAGTTCTACCTACCTGTGCTTGACCTCAGTTCCTCAGACTTCACCTAATAGGCCAGTCTACCTACCTGTGCCTGACCCTGGCTCCTCAGACCATACCTGGCGGGCTAGTTCTACCTACCTATGCTTGACACTGGTTCCTCAGACTTCATGTGATAGGCCAGCTCTACCTACCTATGCTTGACCTTGGCTCCTCAGATCGTACCTGGTGGTCTAGTTTGACCTACCTGTGATTGAGCCTGGTTCCTCAGACCATACCTGGCAAACCAAATCTGCCTACCTCCAGTTCCTCAGACTTTACTTAATAGACTAGTCCTACATACCTGTGCTTAACCTTGACTCCTTAGATCATACCTGGTAGTCCAATTCTACCTACCTGTGCTTGACCCTGGTTCCTCAGACTTCACCTGCTAGGCCAGCTCTGCCTACCTGTGTTTGATCTTGGCTCCTCCAACAACTCTTGGTAGGCCAGTTCTACCTACCTATACTTGACCCTGGCTCCTCATATCTCACCCAATAGGCCAATCCCCTACCTTTGCTGGACTTTGGCTCCTCATATCATACCTAGTGGTCTAGTTTTACTTACTTGTGCTTGACCCTGGCTCCTCAGACCATAACTGGTGGGCCAACTCTACCTACCTGTGCTTGACACTGGTTCCTAGGACTTCACGTGATAGGCCAGCTCTACCTACCTGTGCTTGACCCTGGTTCCTCAGACTTCACCTGACAGGCCAGTCTACCTACCTATGTTTGACCTTGGCTCCTCAGATTGTACCTGGTGGTCTAGTTTGACCTACTTGTGCTTGAGCCTGGCTCCTCAGATCATAACCTGGTGGGCCAGTTCCACCTACCTATGGTTGACCCTGGTTCCTCAGGCTGCACCTGACAGGCCAGTTCTACCTACCTGTGCTTGACCTTGGCTCCTTAGATCGTACCTGGCGGTCTAGCGGTCTAGTTTGACCTACTTGTGCTTGAGCCTGGCTCCTCAGACCTGTACCTGGTGGGCTAGTTCTACCTACCTGTGCTTGACTCCAGTTCCTCAGACATCACCTGATAGCCAGTTCTACCTACCTTTCCTTGACCTTGGCTCCTCAGATCATACCTGCTGATCTAGTTTTGCTTACCTGTACTTAACTCTGGCTCCCCAGACCATAGCTGGTGGACCTATGGTTGACCCTGGTTTCTCAGACCTCACCTGCTAGACCAGCTCTTCCTACCAGTCCAGACTTCACCTTGGTAAGTCTGTTCTACCTACCTGTACTTGACCCCGGCACATCAGACCATACTTGGTGGGCCAGTTTTGCCTACCTGTGCTCGGCCTCTGGGTCCTCAGACTGGACCTGCTGGGCTAGCTCCACCTACCTACTATACCTCTCCGGTGCTCACATCTCCTCTGAGATGTTCAGTTGTCACCCTGGCTTGACCATGACTTCGCACTTACTAGAGAGAGAGAATGTTGTGAACCTGCCCTGATCTTGGCCCCATAGACCTTACCTGACAAACCCTGCTGTACTCACCTGTGCTTAACTCATTCTGACAGTCTCAAGGATACAGACCTGTGCCAGAAACAGTCTCCATAGACCTTTCTTGAGAAACTCAATTCCATATGCCTGTACCTGGCCACAACTCTTCAACCTTGCAAAACAATTCTATAAGACAGGCAGAGATGTTCTATCTGCTAATCTTGACCTTACCTAGGAAATCCAAATATAGTCACTCGTAACCAATCCTGACTACTCAGATCTGACCTGAGAGACTGAGCCCAACCTCCTGACTTCGTATCTTCAGAGATCATCTAAGAGATACAGTTCTTTCTGGATAAGTCTAACACCAGCTCCTTATGCCTCACCTGCCACACCTGGTCTACCTGACGTATGCCGAAGCTTAATGGTGAGACCGAGCTGCATGAACCTAACCATGACTTTTCAGGTCAATCTATCTCTGCTTGCCTTTGGTTTCATAGATGTCACCTGAAAAACTCAGCTCTATCCACCTGTGCTTGACTCCAGCTCCTCAGATTCAGAACACAAACCAGAGCCTGACTTCAGCAGTTCGGCCCTTACCTGGTAGAAACCCAATACAATCCTGTATCTCACCTCAACTCTTCACGCCCCACCTGACAGACCCATACCTGACTACACACCTGAGCCAGACTCAGAATTCATGGATGCAGGTCCCCTTCCCTGTGCCTGACTCCAGCTTTTCAGTCTTTACCCAAGGGACCCAGGGCCACCTCCAGGATCACTGAGTTGCGCAAGACCAGAACTGCTGGATGCCACCTGACGACTCAGTTCTGACCTGCACCTGATCATGGATTCCTAGTCCTCACTTGTCAGACTCAGCTGTCGCTGCCCTTTCCCGGCTCCAGTGTCCTTACCCGAGCAAGCCCCGTCTACCTATATGTGCCAACTCTTGGCTCCTCAGGCCTCCCTAAATAACCTAGTTATACAAACCATGTCTGACTCCAGCTCCCGAGACCTCAGACAGACATGGCTCTACAGACCACCCCTGGCCGACTTCACTGTAGAAACTTCATCTGAAGAGATACTTCCCTCAGGACAAATTCCTGGCTGCTTACTTCAGCCTGAGGGTCGACTGGTGAGAGCCCCTTGGTGCTTGAGTGACTTGGGCCTCAGACCTCTCACCCTATAGTCCTAGGTCTCTAGACCTTTATCTGCCAAGAGCCTCTCAGGATGTACGTACCTTACCAACATGGCTCCTGTCTCTTCTTCACATGCCCCAACTCGCCAGTCCTCACTTTGTATGACTTCTCTTCCTAACCTTCCCTCATCTGGGCCATGGAACCCCACTGCAGCCAGAACCCAGTGCCAGAACCCGGGGCTGGTTGCGGACCTGCAGAGGCCTCTGCAGCCCCCTGAGCTCTGCTTATCACACCTGGTCAGGATGCTGAGAGCCAGGTAGCCGACGTGGCATAGGGGGCTCGCATATATTTGTCTAATTCTGAGTTTTAACCACCTCACTTGAGTGATCAGACACCTATGACCTGATGTTCATTTTGCAGAGCCAGTTAAGAAAGACCTGATAAGGAGCGCCTGGGTGGCTCAGTCGGTTAAGCATCCGACTTCGGCTCAGCTCATGATCTCACAGTTCATAGGTTCAGGCCCCGCATCGGGTTCTGTGCTGACATCTCAGAGCCTGGAGCCTATTTCAGATTCTGTTTCTCCCTCTCTCTCCCTCTCCCTCTCTCTCTGCCCCTCCCCCACTCATGTTCTGTCTCTGTCTCAAAAATAAACTATAAAAAAAAAAAGTGAGAGAGACCTAATGTATACAACTGTCCTATGCCAGGGACTTCACCTCACAGATCCAGGTTAAAGTACCAGCACATGACTTTGGCCCCTCAGACCTCACCTGATAGAACTATATGTACTAAATACTGGGATCTTTTCCAGAATTCACAGACCTCATCAGTATGTTTACCTGTCCTAGCTCCTCCTCTGAACTCACCTGTACCTGTCCTAGCTCCTCTTTAGACCCCACCAGCCACAGTTCGATTTTCCAATGTGAGCTAACTCTGGCTGAGCCTGGAGAAACCCCACAGTTTGCCACCCTACCTCTACCTGGTCCTGACACACGAGGCTACCCCACGACTGACCCTAGCTGCCCAGGCCTCACCACTTCTGTGTCCCCCTGTCAGACCAGACTCTTCTGATCTTACCTCAGAGCCAGTGCGGTATCCCCTGTCTGTCCTGACCCTCTGTCTCACCTGAGAGACACTAGCTCCAGAAATCTTACCCTCCCTGGCTCTTGATTCAAAGCAACACACACCCTTAGTGACCCAGGCAGGCCCCTCTGCAGCCGCTGTGTATGTGGCATGCCTGGCCGGGCCCAGGCCGTCACTGTGCCCACCTCAGTCACACAGGCCACACTGCCCAGCCCCAGCCCCATGCCTTACCTGGGAGACCTGGGCCTCTCCCTAAGCCACACCCCCCTTCATCCCTGCACGCTGTGCTGTGAGAGCCAGGGAAAACCCACACAGGGGAGACTGGCAGGAGACCCACTCGTTCCTGACCACCGCCTGTTCAGGCTCCAGATCCCAGGAAAGAGGTAGAAGGCGCCTCCCCTACTTTATCAGACATGCAGCGTTTGTTAGAAGCTGCACGGGCTCTCTCGACCAGGGTTCCTCATCTGAGCCACAGGACGCAGAGAATGATTTGAGGGACTCTTCTCAGTTCTTCCAAGGATGGCACATAATCAGTCCCATTCTGGAAAGAAGTTAACTCATTACACACAACAGATGCCTTAGGGCCTTAGGGCTTCATTTTCTCCCAGGCTCCGTGGCCTTCAGAGCTTTCAAAGGAGATCACATCTGTGGATGTACCCCCCCCACCGCCCCCAGCAAACAGCTTCCAGTCTTAAGGCCTGCAAACAGCTCCAGTGGGAAAACTCCTATTAGATGATGCCCCCTTTAAAGGGTGCACCTGCCCTGGTCACGTGTTAGAACAGTGCCCACTGCATTCATAGCACCCACACTGCATCCTGCACCCAAGCCTCCCCTGCATTCCACAGCCAGAGCCCTTCCCCAACCAGGGCCATGCTCGCTGCCTGGCACCAGCTGTGGCTGTAGCAGAGATGAGTCTCTGATCACCTGCTGCTAGAGCCGCTCAGGCGCCGTCTGCTCTGCCGGCTGCCTGACAAGGCCCCGTGCAGGCCCGAGGCCTGGCACCCCCCCTCTGCCACCTAGCGGCTGTTTCTGCCCCTCCGGAGCAGGCCTGCCCAGGCACACCTCCTGCCTCACCCTGCCCCTTGGCCTTTACAGACTGTGGCTGCAGTTTAGAAAAAGGTCAACACTGAGAATAACTCACAACCTCAAGTTTAGAGAAGGGGGGTAGGGGTGGCTCCAGTTACCCTGCGGTGGGGGCCACTGGCAGGCACCCAGGGGAGTGTCACCCTGGCCTTGCAAACTCATCCTGCCCTCGGTGGATGCGGAGCCTCATCCTGGTGGAGCTGCTCCTGCCCCACAAGCCTCTCTGAGGGCCTCTCGGCCATTTCCCAAAGCTAGGCATGCAGCAGGCGCTCAGATCACGTTGACCTGACCTCACAAGCCCCTGATCTGTGGCTCGGTGGTCATGCCCGGCAAAGGACACACAATTCACCCAGCGCAAAAAAGGGGCTTTACTTACATCCCAGAACTCGAACATGTTTTGAGGGTCAATCCCAAACTCCTTCACTTTGGCCTAAAAGGGGCAAAGGGAGGGAAGGAAGGAAGCTTACATTAGCCGGATGGGAACAGGAGCTCCTGGGTACCAGGTGTCACACCCCAAGCTGTGGGCAGACGGGCAGGGCTGGAGCAGCCTGTCCCTGCCAGCCAGGAGCCAGCAGCTTTCAGCCCCAGAACTGGACACAGGCCGGCTCATACCCAGCAGCAGCTGCAGCCTGGCGCCTGCAAAGCCCTCCTGTGAAGGGAGGCCATGTGCCAGGCACAGGGACGCGGCCCACACACTGCCCTGCAAGACCCACCTCCCAGACCCGTCGGGGTGCAGACACCAACCCATCCAGGACACACAAGGGAAAGCCAGGGCGGGAAGCACTCCCGGGCCAGGGGTCACACAGCCAGGACACCTGTCTAGCCCTTCCAGTATCTGAGATGGTGACCCTTCCCCAGGAAGCCTTTAGGAGATGGCCAGTCCTATTCCTCAGGCGCTCTGTCCCCTGTGTACACAGGTTCACCAACGCTTCTGTAGTCCCACAGGAGGGGGACGCCCCCACTGAACAGTCTGAACTCCGCCGCCTGGAGGCGCTCTGGTCAGCCAATGTGAAGAGGTGCTCCTGCCTCCCCTCCATGGGCAGGGTAGCCCTGGAGGCAGGAGTGGGGGGCGGACAGGAGCGGCAGAGGAGATGGGGGACCAGTTTGGAAAACCTGAGTGTGCTTCCAGCTCTGACACAGCCCCGTGCAAAGCCCACCAGGCAAGTGCTCATGAGGTTTGTGGCTCTTGGCACACAGCCCTGCCCCTACCTCGCACAGCCCGGGGCCATGCAGAGTGTGAGAACTGGCAGGCAGGAGACCCGAGTTCTAATCCCAGCGTCACTGACTCATGCAGTCACTGGGCAAAAATCCTTCACCGGGGCTTAAAGTCTTTATGTAAGAAATGGGAGCCACCCCCCACCCCTACCCTGTACATCCCAGGTGGGGACAGGCCAGCGGCAGGGTGGCAGAGGCCAAAGGAGGTCACATGTGTGGAGTGTTCTGGGCATGAATCAGGCCTCGGAGGCAGGCAGGGTCACTGGGATCCCTGTTTGGAGTTGAAAGGATGTGATGGCGGGAGGCAGAAGGGATGCTGTGCGACTCACATCCCTTCCAGGTACCGACCCTTCCATCCCCTCAGCCCAGCCCAGATGCCCGGATGCGCAGATCCCATCTCAGCTGAGTATGATGATAGGCGAGGACCCTGACACCTTGACACGACCTGGGCCCTCCCACGGAGGAAGTCTAGGAGCCCACACGGGCACTTACTGTGTTGGTAGACAGCGCGACGAAGTGCTTCGCAACTGCAGAAGGCTGCAAGAGACAGAGCCAGGTTACACCAAAGCCAGGTCAGGGGGCCACCTGAGGGTAGTGAGCCTCCCATCTCTGGAGAAACTGAGGCCCTAGGTGGGACTGACTGCTCCCAGTCCTGGGCTCTGAGGCTGTTGGAGGAGCCCCATGTCAAAGTCAAACAGACAGAGGAATCAGAGGCCCAGCCTACCTCACAGACACACAAAGCCCAGGGTCCCTCCCCTGTAAATAAATGGGTGTGGCCAGGGGGAGAGAGGATCCTGCAGGGACAAGGGACCTTAAAGTGCCCTCCGCTAGTCAGAGCAGGTTCTGGCACACTTGCCCTGGCTGGGACTGGCCAGGATGTCTTCATCAGAAAAGGTGGGCACTGAGAGAGCCTGCCCCCTGCTGCCAACTTGAGAAGAAAAGGGCCACACGCAGCGTAAGGCTCGGCCCCTAGCTGGACAGGGAGGCCCGCCATGTCCTTCCCACCCCACGCAGCACCCACCGCCCACCCCTGCACTCACATCCTTGGCAGACAGGAGAAACCACTCCTTTGCGGTCTCTGCATTCGTGATGGTCTCCTGGGTGGTAAAGGTCTGTGGCCGGAAAGTACAGCAATCAGCCCCCAGCTCAGGGTCGCTGGGACCCAGAGCCAGGGCTCAGGAGCAGAGGCCATGTGGGTGCCCAGTTACCACAAGGAGCAGTGACAGTCACTCCACCCAACCTCCACCCACCTGCCCACAAAGCCACAGTGAGTGGTTGTGGCTGGGGCCAGGGCCTGGAAGTGGTCATGATCCTGTGATTCAAGGACTTCCCAAGCAGAGGAAGAAGAATCCTAGTGAAAGCCACATCCCCCCCCTCCCCCCCACCCACACACACCACTCCTCTGCCACAGGCCAAAGGTCAAAGCATCTTCCAGGAAAGGGGCTGTGGCCACTCTGGGGTCTCCCTTTGGCCCAGGCTAGGCTACAATCACAGAACTCAGATGGAATTCTTAACATTTTATGTGCACTGATGGGAGTAACCAGGGCATAAACCCTGGTTGACCACAAACAAACCCCTCACGTTATCTGGGCATGGCTCTGGGATCAGAAGGGAGCAGACAGTAAGGACAGATCTCTCAGAAAGACAAGAACAGTCCTAGGCTGGGCACAGTTCCCACACAGCAAGCAGATGTGGCCTTAAGACAAAGGTTCTAACTGACCAGTTTGGGTTTCCACCAGGTAAACCATGTTTGTCACCTGACGAGGAACAGTCTGAGGGCAGCCGCCGACCCGATCCACGAAGCATGATGCACTCAAGAGGGTCCCCCTCAACACACACAGGGCCAGGTCAGGTCCAAGGCCCATACCTTGGAGGCAATGATGAACAGGGAGGACTCGGGGTTCAGGTTGGCCAGAGTTTTGGCAATGTGGGTCCCATCGATGTTGGAGACAAACCAGACCCGGGGACCTCCTGAAGAATATGGCTTAAGGGCTTCAGTCACCATGAGGGGTCCCTGTGGGGGGACGCAGTATCAGAAAACAAGACTCCAGGGCCCACAGAGGTGGGGAAAGCTAGCCAAGTCTCGCCCTGGAAAAGCCAAGACCCTCGGTAAGACCCCTCACCCCATCCCAAGGGAGTCCTTCTTACCAGGTCAGAGCCGCCAATGCCGATGTTGATGACATCCGTGATGGACTTGCCTGAGTACCCCTTCCAGTCACCGCTTCGGACACGCTGGCAGAGCGGGGACATGCACTCAGCCCAAATCCCCACGACCAAAGTGCTGCTCAGAAGCATCCTGACATCTCAATCCCAACAGCTAGGCCCTCACAGCATCCTACTCAGACCACACTAGCAAATCCCTGCCACACTCACCGCCCCCACCAGCTAGACCCTATTTCATCATTAGCAAAGTGGGGGACACCCCACCTCTCGGTAACATTGTCAGAATTTGCCAAACAAACTCTCAGCAGAATCTAATGTACAAGAGACTGAGAGACGACGTGAAATGGGGAAGGTGCCAGGGACAGGACCATCACACGAACCCCAGTGACTCCCGTCTCCAAGTTGAATAAGGGACCTGTGCACCCGTCAGGATCCGGTAACCCATTAGTCCTGTTAAAGGAACTGCCTGGAGGCGTCTGGGTGGCTCAGTCAGTTAAGCGTCCGACTTCGGCTCAGGTCATGATCTTACGGTTTGTGGGTTCAAGCCCCGTGTCGGGCTCTGTGCTGACACCTCAGAGCCTGGAGCCTGTCTTCAGATTCTGTGTCTCCCTCTCTCTGACCCTCCCCTGCTCACGCTGTCTTTCTCTCTCAAAAATAAATTTTAAAAAAACATTAAAAAAAAAAAAAAGAACTGCCTGGCTTCTTGGTGCTTACAATAAAATGCAAAATAAATAAATAAATAAATAACAGAAAGAAACTAAAGGAAAAACTTTTAAACAAAGCCAGGGATTCTTGGGCCTAGAAATTCCCAGCTTCCCCAGGCAACAACAGGTGCTAAAATTAAGAAATGACTCGCTGGCAAAGATCAATTCCAGGGCACAGTGAGGCAGTGAAACAGAGAGTGTGGCTATAAGATGCTTTGTTTAGATCTCAGAAAAGCTAATGAAGTAACACAGAAAAGCTTCTGGTCAAAGATCAGGCTTCTGAGGAAACTCAGTCTCAAAAACAATGGTAAAAAAGGCCTCATCTCAAAGACATTTGTAGGTATGGCTTCTGCCTGATGGAATGAACTCCCCACTCTCAGTAAGCTTCACAGGAGACCCACAAAGTTTGTTAGAAAACTGAATTGTCAGAAACTACCAGCCTGGACTGAAAGGGACAGAGATAGTGCAAAAGGAAAAGAGGGCTTTAGATAGCCACATTTTTTTTTTTTGAACGCTTATTTATTTTTGAGAGAGAGAGAGAGAGAGAGAGAGAGAGAGACATAACCCAATCAGGGGAGGGGCAGAGCAAGAAGGAGACACAGAATCCGAAGCAGCTCCAGGCTCTGAGCTGTCGGTGCAGCGCCTGATGGCAGGGCTCAAATTCACAGACCACAAGATCATGACCTGAGCCGATGTCGGAAGCTTAACCAACTGAGCCACTCAGGCGTCCCCAGTTACCCACATTTCTACGGGCAGTAAGAAGGCTGAGAAAACTATGTCGCTGGAAACACAAACTACCTTTCAGGTAAAAAGAATGAACGAGGGCAAGGTCAAAATCCTTAAGAAATGGTTCCTAGGCCTTGAGTCCTAATCAAGCAACCACCAGTATATGTCCTGCTGGATTTCAGAATGGTTTGGACCAATGGCTCCTGTGTGCCTCCCATTTCCCCTCTCTTTGAAAAGGAATTCTCCTTTATCGGTTACCCTAAACCCACCTCACTGTAGTAGGTTGGGTGTGTGAGGCGCGAATAGATTGTTTCTTTAATTCGCATATCTTCACGTCAAAAGGAAGTGTATCTGAGCTGCATTAAAGGAAATGCAGGTCCTGCTACACCTCTACCTCATTCAGATGACGAGACTTTCAGCTCATCCTGTAATGGGACATGGCTGTAGGAGAAAGTGAGTAGGGTGTTCTCCATGCGGAAGAAATATGAATCTCTAGGAGCCAGAAGGCAGACTGTGTAGCCAACTCCCAAGATGGCTCCTAGTGGTCCTCACCTCTTGGCATTACATTTGTGTCCTTGTGTTGTCCCCTCCTCCTTTGATCAGAACTGACCTGTACAACCAACAGGGTCTTAACAGAAGTGACAGATGTACTTGCACATGCTAGCTCAAGGTGCTCAAGGACCCCGAGGCACTTGGTCTTGCTCTCCCTTGGATCACTCACTTGGGGGAACCAGCTGTTTTGTCATGAGGACGCTCTGCTGTACAGAGGTCCCCAGGTGAGGAACTGAAGCCTCCCCAAAGCCTGCACTAATCACTAGTGAGTCATCTTGGATGCAGATTCTCCAGGCTCCGTCAAGCCTTCAGGTGAGTGCTAACCTTGGCCAACATCTTGACCACAACCTAGGAGACCAGAACCAGCCAGCACAGCCACTGCAAATCCTGATCCATAGAAATGTCAGTCATGGTTTTCAGCTGCTAAGTTTTGGAGCAATTTATTATACACCAATAGAAAACTACTATGTATCTCTTTCCCCGAACTAGTAAGACCCAGCAAATTTCTTTTTTTTTTTTTTTTAAATAATCAGGCAATCGTCATGGGAAAATTTCCAACAATATAGAAATAAAGTTCTTCAGTTTCTCAATCCTTCATCTCACCATGAAAGTTTTGTTACAATAAAGCATCCGAGAGAAGAAAGCTTGTATGTGTTTAATATGACGACACACATTCGACCAGATGGGGTTTCACAACACATGCCAGTTTGGCAAGTTCCATTCCCAACTTCGTAGCACATCCTGAGCAGTGGGACAGATCAAGGTAACCATAGCTCCCTCATACCTAATGGTACCTGGGACTACAATATATAAACATATATTGGTTTTACTACTTAGTCCATTGATAAATGAGCTCAGATAATCTGTGCTTTTTTTTTTAATTTTTAAAAAAAATTTTTAAAGATTCTATTTTTAAGTAAACTCTACAGCCAACATGGGACTCAAATTCATGACCCCAAGATCAAGACTCGCATGCTCCACTGACTGCCAGTCAGGTTGTTTGTGTTTTTTGCCACTATAATCAGGATCATGGCGAACATCCTCAACCCGACCTTGGCAAACTTGTAACCTCGGCACAGCCGTGGGGAGTGTTCCTCACCGTAGAATTGCTGCCACTCAAGCTTTTTTTGAACTATAAATACCCCATCAGCCTGAGTCAGGGATCCCACAGCCAGCTCTACAGGAGTGCTTTCCTGGAAATAGCTTCCCAGACGGCCAGGACCACGCTCTCCACGCGGCAGGCCTGAGCGTGCACGTGCTGACGCATGTCAGCTCCACCACTCACCCCTGATGGCCGGAAAGGCCCTTCCCTATACCCAAAGCCCATCACGAGTACCGACCACTATTAAGGAACCTTCTGGAATCCAGAGTCCCATCAGGATGCCAACCTTTCTTCACCCTACAGAGTGGCTAGGCCTCCAGGACTGATGGCCAGATCACTCCAGCTGTCTGAGATCTGAAATGGCTCTTAGCCAAAGCAAGCAAACTTGGGCCAGCCACAGGTGGGGGTCACTGCCCCCAGGAACACGCTGACCGGAGCCCAGATGATCACTCCCAGAGCACACATAGCGCATACAATGTGCAAGTGTGCGCACGCGCACACACACGTAAATCACCCCTGTACCCCAGGCTTGAGGATGTCCACGAACCCTTGCAGAATCACCCCGGAGCAGACACTGAAGCAACAGTGGTTGATGTGGGGAAATCTCTAGCTGATCGCTGAGGCAACCTCTACACCACCCACCACAGGAAAAGGAGGCACCGTTATGTGCATCTACATGGACACAGGGACACTTCTTACTTATTCACAAGTACAAATAAGCTGCAAAAAATGCAGCTAAAAGCGAACCCACATGTGTGTATGCACGTGTACATACATGTTTCAAAGAGGAGGAGACAGATGTGCGTCTACACATGGCATATGCATAGGAAGCTTTCAGAAGGTTTCACAGCTGTAAATGCTGCCTCTGGAGAGCAGGCTGGGGTCACCGTCAAGGAAATGTTAAAATGAATTTATCAGGGCACCTGTGTGGCTCAGTTGGCTGAGTGTCTGACTTTGGCTCAGGTCATGATCTCACAACTGTGAGTTCGAGCCCCGTGGTGGGCTCTGTGCTGACAGTTCAGAGCCTGGAGCCTGCTTTGGGTTCTGTGTCTCCCTCTCTCTCTGCCCCTCCCTGATGCTCACACGCACAGGCTCTCTCTCTCAAAAATAAGCAAACGTTAAAAAAAATAAAATAAAAAAGCCACTGAATTTATCTAGTTCTAGACTAAAACATAAGGGCCTGTTGCTAAAGAGTTGAGAAAGAGCGAGTCTCTCCTCCACCATCCCGTCCCTTAGGAACCTCACTTTTCTGGCCAGACTGGCCCCCGGAGCCCCCCGGGGACAGCAGTTCAGCAGAGAGGTTACTCGGTGGCTGCCAGTGGGGGGCCGTCACGAGCAGAGTCCCCAGGCAGTGATCGCACAGACCGCCTCCACCTCAGCCTGCGAAGAAGCCTTGAGTTCTCTCCAAGCAGAATGGAGCGGCGGCCCATCAACGCCCCCGGAGTCTCAAACACATGCGTGCACACACGGCCAAGGGCAAGTCCAGCGCAGCAGCAGCTTACCTGGCAGAAAGACTTCATCTTCTCCAGGACTCTGTTGACCTCTGGCATCACATCCTTGCCGTCCACCAGAATGGGGGTGTTTGACTGGTTCCGCAAGGCCACGTGCAGCACTGCCCGATCCTGGGGATGCAATCGGCAGGTGAAGATCCGCCCCCACCGCCCCCAGGGCAGCCACGCCCCCAGCAGGGCGAGGGGCAACACGGCCCAGGAGTCAGCCCAGCCCTTTCTCCACCAGACAGGAGCCTGGAGGTGTGCTGGCACCGCAGTCTCATACTGAGAATCCACTGTGTGCTTCTGGGAGTAGAGGCTACTCCAGGGCCTGGAGGAGGAGGGCGTGGGCTACTCCCCTTGGACTAGACAGTCACACAGGTGGGAGACCAGGAGAAGCCCAGGGGGCCCCTGGATGTTCAGGGCATGATAAGCCAAGGAAAGAGGAACAAAGTGCGCAAAGGGAGAGAATGGGCACAACACAGGTGAGAGACAAGCAATAAACAGGCTCGGAGGCTCAGGGCTCATTAAGTCTCGTCCTCTCCACGAGTACATGCTGTTTGCTGGCACATTCTGAAGAGCACCCCCGGCCCCCTGGACGTGGAGCAAAGCAGGCGACTCAAAGGTCCCTCACCAAGCGGCCCCACCACACCAACTGCCAGAAACCAAACCAGACTGTAGGCCTGTGACAGGTGCCAAGAAGCTGTCCTTGACATGTGAGACCCACACTCCCATCAAGTGGAAGCCGACAGAGGAGTCCTTGAAGGAAACAGGTCTATAGACCCCAGGTGGACAGGAAAGAGAAAGTCTCTGGACTCCAACCCAAAGAGAGGCTCACTAAGGTGGAACACATCATGCTATCTGCCCTCACCCTGCTGCCCAATCTCACTCCTGTCAGATATTCCAAAAGAAAATGCACTCCTCCAGGAAGCCCTCCTTAACTGCAGCCTCCCTCAGCGTAGCTCAGCAGTGAGACAAGTTGTTCGAAACCTGTTCTGTCTCTTATAGAAGTGACGTCTAGAAGTGACTTGCCCTCTGAGTGTCGGATTCCTCGTGTGTAAAGGAAGATAGTAACACTTGGAGGATAAGCCTCTTAGCACTCCGTGATTACTACTGCCTCCAGGCTTCCACAGCAATTCAGGAAAGGGCCCCCAGGGCCTGGCTTTATCACTGCTTCTTACTGATGCCTACTTGCCACTGAGGAAATTGATCTTGTGTCCTAAAATTCCTCTTTTCACTAATAAAACTTAGAGCAGAGACAGACCGGAGTTAAGTTCTCGGAGCACGTGCCTCGAGAAGCCATCTCCTGGCAGGCCTGAGGCGTGCCCTCCGGGCAGACCCAGGAGCCACCCAACCCGCAGCAGATCCAGGCCAGCAGTCTTGGGGAAGGCGCACCCCGCAGCGCCGCAACCCACTCAAGGAAATTGGCTTACAGGCCCCTTGTTAAGCAAAACCACTGCGTAAGAGGAGAGGTGAAGCCACAGGGTGATGCTCTCAGATGAACCCCAAGGGAAGGAAGAGGCCCTGGAGGAAACGGAGGGTCTGCCATTCCCAGGCCAGCTCACCTCTGTGAAATTGATCTTCTCGCCATTGAACATGCGCTCCCGGGCGGCCTCCACACCCCTGGACTTGGCCTGGGAAGAGAAGATACTGAGGCCTGATCCCATTCACACTGGCAACCAAGAGCCCAAGCCATCTAGTTCTAGACTGGACGCAGCCCCAGTGGGGCTGACAGACAGCGGCCGCCTGGTACCCCCCACCCCGCTGCCTGTGAAGGGTCTGCTCAGACCATGGGCACTGAGTCCCCTGGGGTGCTGCTCAGAGTCGGAGTGGGGGAGGGCAGGAGCTCAGAGCCCTGTGTTGGCACAGAGGCAGTGACTGAGGGGTGCTGAGAGGAGGAAATAAAACTGCTCAAGGACCTGTCGGCTCCCAGGAGCCCGGCTCAGGTGCCATGCTCCGGGTCACAGGTCCAACCCCCCGCAGCAGGACGTTACCAGGTCCACCAGCATCTGCATCACTGTGTCTGTCACAAGGTTCTTTGAGTAATCCACCAGAATACGCCCATGGTTGGTGTTCAGGGTCAAGCTGCAAAAAGATGGCGGAAGCCAGTGACCACACCCCATTTCTCAGGAGAGCCCGCTCCCTGACCAGAGCTGCAACCAGAAAAAACACCCTCCCTGAGCCACACCCCACACAAGCCTCTCGGCACAGCAGCGCTGTCACCAGTCTGCCCACCAGGCTGACATGCAGCAACACCAGCACAGCAAAAGGGGCCATCCTCACACAAAGGAGCTGCAGACCCTTCGCGAGGAGCCACTCCTCTGCTAAAGCGCGTAAGACAAACAGCGGGGTGCACTGGCCCTGCCTCCCCCGTGGAGGGACCGTTGCCTCCTACGGCTTCCACTCTGCGACTCCACTTAACCGGGAAAGGGCCCAGAAGGCAAGGCTAGCCATGGGGTTTCCAATCTGGAGCCACAGACCTCCCCTCCCCAACACACCTGTACCGGTCACGGGAGCACCCCGAGATTCCTGCCTCCCATGATTTCTTCCCACTGATTCTATTCCATTTCCTGGTCGTGCAGAGGTCTGCACACCGAGCCTCCTTCGCAGAAATCATGCCCCAAAACCACCCTTTCTCCGCGGTTCCCCGCAAATCCCCCAGGCCAGCCCACCCAGATCGCAAACCGCCCGCGTACCCGCCCGCTCTGGGCCCGGAGCTGGGGTCGGGAGACAGGCTTTCCTCGCCCGCTGCGTCATCTAGGGCCCCAGCCCACTACTGCGGAAGGAGTCCCTTCCCAAAGGCAGGGGGTGGGGGGCGGGGGCAGAAGGAGGAGACACCGATGCCCCTGCGGAGGAATAACGGCGGAGGGGCCTGCTTCTCATGACTAAGCGGCCGGCTCCGAGACCTCCGCGAGCCCCCAGGAACCTACTTCAAGGAGACGTCAAGGACAAACTGGGGCCTGGGCCCCGATCCGTGGCCGGGGTCGGCCGAGGCCCCCCGGGGAGCGCCGGCCCGGCCGGCCTG
>NC_043715.1:40619580-40687056 GCF_006229205.1 Suricata suricatta | reverse complement strand
CCGCCCCCCGCCCTCAGCTGTCAGCGACCTCGCGGCGACCTTGGCAGCCGCCGCCGCGCTGGGCCTCAGCTTGTCTCTCCCTGCAGCAAGGCCAGCCTGTGCCTGGAAGTGACTGGGGTGAAGAGGCCGAGCTCTCAGTTCGCCGGCCTGCTTCCTTCGTCCATTCATTCACTCAGCACCTTCCGCGTCCTAGGAAGTGTTCCAGGTGCTGCAGATACATAAGTAACAAATACACAGATGGTGGCTCATAGGCTGGTACTGCTACTGAGAACTGGGAAAGCTGGAAAGGATGCTGGAAGTTGGGGTTGCAATTTTGAATAGAATGGCAAAAGCCTGAAGAAGGTGAGGAAGCCAGCCACTTTAGATGTCTGGGGGGAAAGTGTCAGGCAAAGGGGAGAACAACTGGAAAATCCCCAGCGAACATGCTTAGGTGTTTCAGAAGCAGAAGGAGGCACTTGTAGGGGCGCCTGGGTGGCTCAGTTGGTTAAGCATCTGGCTTTGGCTCAGGTCATGATCTCACAGTTCGTGAGTTCGAGCCCCACGTCGGGCTCTGTGCTGACAGCTAGCTCAGAGCCTGGAGCCTGCTTCAGATTCTGTGTCTCCCTCTCTCTCTGACCCTCCCCTGCCCACGCTGTCTCTCACTGTCTCTCAAAATAAACAAAAAACATTAAAAATAAAAAAAAAAGGAGGCACTTGTGGCTGGCGCAGAGTGAATCAAAGAAGCTGAGATCAGAGAGAGAGGGAAAGCAACAAGACCACAGAACTTACAAGTGTTTGTGAAAACTTTGGTTTTCTGAGAGAGATAGAAAGCCATCGAAGGTATCTAAGCAGCGGAAGTCATTTGACATGTTTTACAAATTACAGTCCCACAAGGTAGCAGGAATGGAAGTGAGGACAACAGATAGGAGGCTATTGCAACAGTGCACCCAGGAAGGAAGGTGGTTTGGGTCAAGGTGGTAGGAGTTGGGTATGGTGATCTAGACACACTGAAGAACTGAGAGACAGAAAAAGAACAGCCAAGGGTAACATCCAGTTTTTAACCCAAGTTCCTAGAAAAATGGAATGGTCAGTACATCCTGGAGAGATGAAAATTTGGAGAGGGGGGATCACTAACCTTATTAGACTTCTAAGTGTAGGTGTTGCGTTGGGTATTCATGACTGGAATGCCAGGAGAGAAGGTTCCAGCTAGAGGAAAGACTTAGGAGTCATTTGGGACTAGATTGCATTTGAAGTCATGAGTCTAGATGAGAGTTTGGATGAGACAGAGTTAATACAGCCAGAGAGAAGAGGTCCAAAACTGGGTACATTGCCTGGTTCCCCCTAGAAAGGGCAGCCATGCAGAAATGCAGCCTGTCCTGCCGCTGCCCAATGCCCAGGTCTTCCTCCAGCCCACCTCCCCGCTCCGTGCAGTCACTGTCACTTCTGACCTCTGCAAATGGCTTTTCTTTTCCTGCCCAGAATTATTCAGTGAAAATAAAGGTGAAGAAGGAAAACAGGCAAAGGCCGAAGGCTGAAGAAATGAGGGGTCAACAGGACTTTACAAGGAACAGCCCTCTCCGCATGGCCCTTGTTTACCCTCAGTTTCAGGTCAGCAGTTGACTCAGATTTAACTGCGGTTCCCATACACAGCACACCCCTGACAGTGATCACCAGCATCTGTCCTACTGGAGTCCCTGAGAAATACTCCAGCCCTGCAAGCCAGTTGTCTACACAGAATGAGCACCTAAACCCTGCATTTTGTAACCTCATCCGAAAGGAAGGCCGGTCTCAGTAGCCACTGCCCCGTCATCCCTTGCCCTATGAGTCCCCCAATGACGCGAGCCCAACAGTAGCCCCTGACTCCCTGTTGCTAGTAGGCTCTTTTTGGTGACCGCAGTGGATGTCTGTTGTCTTGATCCCTGGCTGCATCAGAGAAAAGGCAGCCGAACAGGTGGCAGCAGGAGAAAGTCCATGTTTTGCAGTGTGGTCTTTTTTTTTTTTTTTTTTACTGTTTTTTATTTATTTTTGAGAGAGAGAGAGAGAGAGAGACAGTGCGAGCAGGTGCGGGTCAGAGAGAGAGGGAGACACAGAATCTGAAGACAGGCTCCAGGCTCTGAGCTGTCAGCACAGAGCCCGACGCGGGGCTTTAACCCATGCACCGTGAGATCATGACCTGAGCTGAAGTTGGACGCTTACCCGACTGAGCCACCCGGGCGCTGCTGTTTTGTAGTGTTAAGTTGCCTTTCTGAACGAGCAGACCTGATGATCAGTCTCCAGTGTCAAGGAAAACAATGCAGAGTGCGCCCCAGAGAGGTGCCAGAGATGGACTCACAGAGCCCCAAGTTCCTGGGGCTCGGCGTCCTCTGTCTGCGGCTAGAGCATAAATCAGTAATTTTCCATGGTGTTGATGTTGTTTGCAGCTGAGGTGTCATTTACAACTCCCAAGTCTTTCCAAAGGTTCTATGGGTGTTCACCTAAGCACTGCCATAGTCTTTATCTAATGTCTCCCAGCCACTTGAAACCCACAGGTGCTGCTTTGGTTACTGAAGAAGAGGCTGGAGGTGAGTCCTGATGATTGTCTTTTTGGAGATTTCATCTTTTTTTTTTTAAGTTTATTTAATTTATTCTGAGAGAGAACAGGGGAGGGGCAGAGAGAGAAAGGGAGAAAGAGAATTCCCAGCAGGCTCCACTCTGTCAGCATAGAGCCCAATGCAGGGCTCCATCTCACGAACAGTGACATCATGACTTGAGCAGACATCAAGAGTCAGACGCTTAGCCTACTGAGCCACCCAGGTGCCCCTCATCTTGTCTTTTTCACCTCCAGGAGTTTGGCCTCTGTGATTCCCAGCAGGTTCAATTACTCCAGATTTCCCAAAAATATTTTAACATTGTGCTCTAAAAACCCAGTTCCATGGATTGTCTATATTAGCAGAATACTATATTGCTATCCAGAGAGCCACAAGGAAAGAAAACAAATAGGAGTAGACGAAGGAGATCGTTATTACTTGCCAGCCATTCATCCTCCGACTACTAACACGGCTGCTACTTCCCCAGCTTCCTGTGTTTGGAGCTCTGCCGCTCAGCGCTCTCCCATATAATCCTCATAGCAGCCCTGCTATCCTGTTGTCCTCCCCGTTTAACAGGTTGAGAAATCCGAGAACAGCCATTCTGTTGCTAAGTGCAAAATCAATCCAAGATTGCCAGATTTTGAGCCCTTTTCTTTATCACAGTGCTGTCCTGCCTGCCACGTTCTGGCAGTCCCCCAACATCCCAGTTTTGTTTTAACATCAATTAAGCCTCTATGATATAAATTCTGATTGACAAATGGCCAAGAATGGCATCTCAAAGAGAAAGGACAGCAGCATGGGTAAGGGCAGAGAGATAGGAAAATTCAACCATTTGTAGCCCGAGTCCCTTTGGACCAGATTGAGGATTTGCATAGGCAGCAGGGAGAAACCCACCAGGAAAGGTGCAGTGTGTGTGGGGGGTGATCAGTCACTGTGAGGTTAGCATCTCTGATCAAATCTTGGGGGATGGTTTGGGATTTGGGAGTTTGTAAGAAATTTCAAAGTAAGGTTAATTTTACATTCTCACAAAAGCTAAACCCTACTGTTTTCCACTACCATGACCACCATTGCTACCATATGTTGTGCCAACCCCTGTCTGCAACCACCCAAAGTATGGCGTTCAGATACCTAAGGATCCTGGGGGCAGTGAAGCTGGGAGGGTTTGACTAAACCCCAACAAAAAGAAAATCTGGCTCAGAAAATTTAAGTGACATCCCTCGGCGCCTTCAACGGCCCTGAGCAAGATAGACTGGTCAGGAGAGTAGATTTGACAGCGGAGGCAATTTAGGAAGTCAGGGACAGTCCTACCTCTGCAAAAAGATTTAGTTTCAAAGCTTAGCGCAGGCTTGGAAAACCAGTTGGCTCCCAGTGAATATCTGTGCAACTAGCACTGCTCCAAATAAAAGCCCTGTTTTACAGATGGGGAAATTGAGGCATGGACATTTAGATATGTCAGGCCTTAAATCGGGGTAGCTGGGCAGGAGTCAGGTAGGACCTGGAGACAAGGAATCACCCGCGTTGAGTGGAATGACAGGCGGGGGAGGGGAGAGGTGAAGGGAGCGCTCATTCTGCTGCTGAGTGGAAGGAGCCCACGGGAGGGCGGGGGCGGGGCGACCCACGCGGAGGAATTTTTTCGAGCTGCTACGCGGCCGTGCACCCACTGGGATGCTGAGTCACGGTGACCTGGCGAGGGATAGAGAATAGCGCCTTCAAAGACCTCCGCGAAGCTCCTAGCGCGGGACCCACTCTCGGGAGAGGGCGGTGCGCACGAAACTGGGCGCTAGTAAGGCTGGTTCCGCGCAGGTTCGGGGCGCTGATCGCACGCATCTGCGTGTGGGCTCGCACGTCCGAGAAGCACACGTGCGCATGTCCGCGCGCCGTTTTAGGAGCCGGGGTGCGGAGGAACCAGCAAACGTCTCGGTCTGCACGTCTGGGATGGACGTGGGCGCGCATGTGCGCAGTCTGAGCGGGGAGGACATGCGCATGCGCACGCTAGCAAACACCGTGAGTGGGGTCGTCAGCGCCCCCAGCAGGCCGCGAGGTTATCCTGCGTCGTGGTTTTGCTAGCAGTGTTTTGTCCCTTCGGGATGTGACCTCCAGATTTTGCCTGTAACTCCACAGTTAGGTGTTAAAAAAAAAAATTCCGTACTGCACAGAGGCGTATTTCCTCGAGAATGGAAAACTCTACTAGAGTTTGTAAAAAGCTGCATAAACCTACTCACAGTTCCTAATGTCAATCTCACCTGGTTATCATGTATTACTCTTTTATTTTGATGTAAGAGCTAATTTTAAGTCTAGTCTAGAGGCAGGAGTCAGGTGAAGACCAGGTTGCTGGCAGCATATTTAAGAACATATTTAGAATTCAAATGTGCCTTGGGGGCCCCCCGGGTGGCTCAGTTAAGCGACAGACTCTTGGTTTCAGCTAGGGACATGATCTTGAGGTTGGTAAGTTTGAGCCCTGCATCAGGCTCCACACTAACAGTGCAGAGTCTGCTTGGGATTCTCCCTCTCTTTCTCTCTGCCCCTTCCCTGGTTGTGCACTTCCCCCCGCCCCCGAAAATAAATAACCTTAAAAAGAATTCAAATGCCCTTGTAATGATAGGCTTATAGGACTTGCTGGAAGAGGAGAGTAAAGGAAAGAGGAATCAAAAATGAATGTCTTTTTGGGGCGCTTGGGTGGCTCAGTCGGTTGAGCATCAGCTTCGGCTCAGGTCATGATCTCACAGTTCGTGGGTTTGAGGCCCGCATCAGGCTCTGTGCTGACAGCTAGCTCAGAGCCGGGAGCCTGTCTTCAGAGAGAGAGAGAGAGAGAGAGAGAGAGAGAGAGAGAGAGAGAGAGAGAGAGAGTGTGTGTGTGTGTGTGTGTGTGTGTGTGTGTGTGTGTGTGTCCCTCCCCTGCTCACACGGTCTCTCTCAAAATAAAAACATTAAAAAAAGAGAATCAATGTCTTTTAAGAGTCTTGCCAGAGCGGCTGGGTAGATGAATGGTGGCCTTTTAACAAGGATGGGAAAGACGGGGTTGTCTCTACTAAAAGACTGCATTTTCTTCTCCAAAGAAGACATACAGATGGCTAAGAGTGTACACATGAAATGATGCTCAACATCACTCATTATCAGGAAAATGTAAATCAAAACCACAATTAGTTCATATCTGTCTGCTAAAATAAATTACAGAAGCACTCTAAGTGTCCATCAGTAGATGAATGGATAAAGAAAATGTGCTATCTATATATACACTGTGGAGTACTATTCAGCCATAAAGAATGAAATCTTGCCATTTGCAACAAGATGGATGAAGCTAGAGAGTATGTTGCTGAGTGAGATGAGCCGGTCTGAGGAAGACAAATACCATATGACTTCACGCATATGTGGAATTTAAGAAACAAAATCCAGACTCTTAACCATAGAGAACAGATGGCTGCCAGAGGAGAGGTGGGTGGGGGGATGGCTGAAATAGGCGAAGGGGATTGAGTACACTTGATGTGTGTGGAGTGTGGAAGTGTCGAATCACTAAGTGGCACACCTGAAACAAACATAACCCTGTATGTTAACTACACTGGAATTAAAGTAATTTTACTTGTTTTTAATTTTTTTTAATGTTTATTTTTGAGAGAGGTGAGACGCAGAGAGATAGAATCTGAAGCGGGGGGCGGGGGGCGGGGGGGGAGGGGGGAAGGGCAGAGAGTGACGGAGACAGAGAGGATCCCAAGTAGGCCCTACACTGTGGGGCTTGAACTCACCAACTGTGAGACCATAACCTCAGCCAAAACCCAAGAGTCCGATGCTTACCCACCCAGGCACCCACCTACACTCTTTGAGCTGGATGCCCTCCTTTCCCAGGATCCTCTTGAGGATCCTCACAAGGACCCTCTTGCTGCAGGCGTCCCCTCTGTTCACCCATCTGGCACACAGCCCGGCCACAGCACTCTTCTGTCTCCACTGCTGCTGTGAACTGAAGCCAGTGAACAGACCAGGTACTGGTGGTGAACAGAGCATGCTGGAATAAAATACTGGCATCTTAACAGGTACTTCTAGTGTGTTTCCTTTCCACTCATGCAACATAGTGGTTACTAAGTAACCTTGTCCTGAGGTGTGCTTGCAAGGCCCTGGGTCTTTATCCCCATGCTCGGCTGCTGGGCGGCTCAGCAGAAAGAAGGCTTAGTATTTATATTGGTAGGTTATAGATTAATGCTCATATCTTTTCCTGAGGTCATAAAAAAAAAAGCTTCAGGGGCGCCTGGGTGGCTCAGTCGGTTAAGCCTCCAACTTCGGCTCAGGTCAGATCTCACGTTCGTGGGTTCGAGCCCCGCGTCAGGCTCTGTGCTGACGGCTAGCTCAAAGCCTGGAGCCTGCTTCCAGTTCTGTGT
Organism: Suricata suricatta; assembly: GCF_006229205.1. Lineage (NCBI taxonomy): Eukaryota > Metazoa > Chordata > Mammalia > Carnivora > Herpestidae > Suricata > Suricata suricatta. Next base: position 40,680,143 of record NC_043715.1, on the reverse strand, counting down.
CTCCTTCTCTCTCTGACCCTCCACCTCTCATGCTCTGTCTCTCCTGTATCAAAAAAATTAATAAAACATTTAAAAAAATTAAAAAAAAAAAAGCTTCAGTCAAGTACTGTCTTGCTGTAAATGAAAAGTTGAAATTCCCCTGTAACCCACCCCGCCTTTGTGGTTCCCACTGAACAAGCTTCCCATTTGCTTAGCAGGACAGCGTTCTCCAGTGAGACTAGTCCTTGTCCCTGTGCGGTACGATCTCTTTGCAAAACATGGATGCCTGGCGGAGCGGGGGGTTCATCCCTGGGCTGCCCCTTGGAAAGGCTGGTTGGGCAGTGCACAGTGCCCCTGGCTGGTGGATCGTGGGTACTGGCAGACCATAGCCCAGGGAGAGAACTGGCATCCCTCCAGGCGGTCTCCCCCACCATGACATTGGCTCTGTCCTCACAGAGATCTGTCCCAGCTTTGGCCTGAGGGATGCCGGCTGGAGAGGGGTGGCAGTTGTCTGCTTCCTGCCCACCCTCCCCAGCTCGTCCCAACACTCCCAGGGTCCTTCCCTCTTGCAAGGTTGCAGGAACAGAGGGCAACCTGACCTCAAAGGCAATGTGGGTGTGGCTTTTCAAAGGAAGGAATGAGGCGGGCTTCTCACATGTCTGCTGCAGTTCATTTTAAACAGAGATACAAAGTATTATTAAATGTATATTTTTAATAAAGCCAATAGTTATTTTGCTTATAGGAGCTTTAAAAGTAAGATACAAAATGTAGAGTTCCAGTTTGGAAGCGTTGTAACTATTCACACGATGTCCTGCTGATGCCCGAGCAAGGCGGCCACGCCCGGCCATGCAAAGGACACACACACTCACACACGCACACACATGCGCTTTGGCGAGAGCCCTCTCCCGAGCGCAGCACCTGAATCACCAGTGTTCAGAGCAAGCGGTGCTGAGAACACAGCACCTACAAGGAGACCACACACACAGTTTCACACAGTCTCACAGCCTGTGGAGATGCAACTACAAAATGTCCTGCTTCGTCGAGCAAAACGGACTGGAAAGTGACAATTAGCGGTGTCGATGTCACCTGCGCTGGGGTGTCAAGGGCTGACCTCTGTCCAGGGTGAGGTCCTTGGGGAGGCACTATTAAAACAAGAGTACTTCAGGATAATAGAACTTGAAATACAAGGTACTGGGGACATGTCACTGAAGGGAACGGAAAACTATCTTACGAGGGAAACGGCCACAAACGACTCCAACAGAGATCAGAGCACACACTGACAGCTCACACGGACGAGGGCCACGCAGGGTGGGTGCAAAGCACGTGCCTGGAAAAGTCTATGTACAAAATAGTTCTCTGTAAACATGGTGAGGTGAATGTTCGGAACCCGCGGTGAAAGGATCCGGCAGCAATGGCATCCCCCACAGCACAAGACAGCCCCCAGGCCCGGGAACAGCCTGGCAACACAGCGCTGACAACCCGGGCGGCTCGGCTCAGACACCCTAAGGGTCCTCCGGAATCGGTGTGTATACACACATATACATATAGCTTTTTTCTTTTTGGTATTTTTAAATATAAATTTACTTATATCCGTAGAAAAATGAGAACATAAATGTGTTATTACAATCTTCGTTGGAAAAGCTTATGTGGAGTTAGAAAGAATAAACCATTTATTAGTAGTTAACATATATATTAAAATGGTTTAATGATTTAAGAAAATATAAAAAAAAATATTAATACTGTCAAACTTTCATACCAGAAAATATTATGGATTTTTCTCAATTAGACTTTTTCAAAGATGAAATATGAAAAATTTAAATAAGTTTTATATAAAGAACTTCTGTAACCTCAATTAATATACAGTGGGATATGTCTATTCTATATATATTTATTATTATCATTTCTCAATTTAAGCACCATTCAATTCTTCTGGATCCACTCTGGCTGGAAAATATCCTTAAATCCACAGGACGTCATCTACTTAATGGCACATGTTAACTGAAAATGAGGTGGTTTTCTGTTTTTTGTTTTTTTGAAGAAAAGAGTTTGGATTAACCCCCATCTACATCTTAGCGGGTTTGTCTTGAGCCAGCTCACACAGGTTACTGCAATTTCAAGTGCAGGGGTCTCTGGGCAGCCTCTTGACCACACCCCCACGTCCTGAGACGTGTCGAGGCCCCTGGCTGCGTGCGGGTCTGCGGGCCGCGGGTGTAGCCAGCTCCTGCGCATGGCCCGTGGCCCGCTGGCTCAGCCCATGCACATATGCCTCTGGCATCAGTTTTGCGATCCTGCTTTTGTAAATCCAGTAAGGACTGCGCCCGTGGGTGCTGCTGGGGCGGCGAGGGGCTGCCCACCCACAGAGAACCCCAGGTGATTGCTTCCGATCACAAATATTCTATACTTCGCCCATTTTGTATAAGCTTAAATAAAGATAGTGTTGAACAGACCTCCAGCCTCTGTATTTGTTATCTTAAAATATTTGATGCATTTTAGGCAGGAGATGTTTTAACTAAAAACCTATATGAAAAATAGCTATAAAATACAGTGATTGGTGTGGTCATCACTCAACGTGTTAAGAAGGGGAAGGGGAGGGTTTCAAAAGAATGGTCAGTTTTGCTCTCGGCTTTTAGGCTTGATGCCTTCCCAGCACGCGCAGTGGGACTACAAACTGAAGAGCTGTGTTTCTCAAAGTGTGGCCTCTGGCCCACCTGCAACAGAATCACCGGACAAGCTTATTAAGCTAGAGGCCCCCCAGCATCCCTCTGCAGTCAGACACCTCTGTCTCCAGCTAGCCCTCCAGGGGTCTGATGCCTCCAAAGTTTGAGAAGCCAGGCCTTGAAGGCGTGGAGCTGCCATCTACCCCCATCTCCAAGGATCCCTGCCTGGGACAGGGGCGCACTGGTCCTCTGGGGGGCTGGTTCCAGCTAGTCAGCCCTGGGGTGGGGGCGTGGGCCCCACAGCTCCGGGCGGGCCGGGAGGCTGGCCCTGGGTCAGTACTGCGGCAAGTAGGCCGGCCGGCGCTCCGCCTTCCCAGGGAAGGCCTTGAAGGCCTTGGGCGCTGCCTTGTGTGCTGGTGGGGGCGGGGGCTGCGGCGGGGGCTGCACGTAGGTGAAGGAGGCGGCGCCGCAGTCGCTGGCCGCGGCCCACACCGGGGACTGCAGCATCTGCAAGGTGTCGTTCCACTGGCCGCCGGGGCCGGTGACCGAGTAGAGCGGTGCGCTTGGGCTGGGCAGCGCGCTGGGCAGCGGGGCAGGGTGTTGCCAGGGTGCTTTGGGCGGCCACGTTTTGGTTTTGTTATCCTGAGAGACAGAAGAGGGTTCTTAGTGGCGTTTCTGGCAACTTACTGTCTTTTCCCACCTCCCCAGGTCTCTGGTCCTGACGCCCACCTAGGAGACAGGGTGCGAGCCCCACACCTCCCCACGGTCCCGGAGCAGCCTTGTCCAACTGAACCTGCAAGGCCAGAAATGTTCTGTCTGCGCCGGTCAACGCAGGAGCCACTCACCACATACGGCGAGGGCCACTAAGGAACCAAGGACTGCTGCGATTCAAACAGCCATGTGTGGCTACTGTCACCGTGGATGGCACAGCCCCAGAGCTTCCTGTACCCTTGGCTCTGAGTCAGCTGTCATTGCTTTGAAGCCCTCTTAAAACGGAAGCTTTGGAACTTTGCTCACAGTCTGCACCCCGGAGAGCCGGCCCTCCGCGGCCAGATCAGGGCCCACGATACCTGGTTCACGTCCTCCACGGTGGTGAGAAGAGGCGGGGAGGGCAGCGTGCCGGTCTCCTGCTCCCCACTGCTGTGCTTCCTGGAAGAACCCAGAGCTCAGCCCAGCGGGCACCTGGCTCCCCACCCAGCTCGCCCCCCGGGATCACCCTGGCCACCTGGCTCTGGTGGCTCTGGGCCTGGTTCGAGGTGGGAGTGGCACGTGTGAAGATGGGCACTGGCCGTTCTACTGGCTCGGGCTTTTGTTGATCTACTCAAGGATGCTGAGTGCTTACCGTGCCCTGGGAGAATGGGACTTAAAAGACTGTCAGTTTGAGCCACAAGCACGAAACCCGTCTGCTGCAATGCTGAGCGCAGCAGTCAGGGCAGGGCGGAGCAGGCCCAGAGCCCCGTAGATCAGCCTGTCCGTGCTCCTGCCAGGGGACAGCAGTGCCTGTGGAGGGGGTGCCACACACTGATGTCTAACTGGCCTCCCCAACGTCCCCTGTCTAAAACAGACACTTAGACACTGCCCCTGGTCCACCCTGCTCCTCTGGCGGCCTTCTGTCTCGGTCATGGCACCCCCTCCTAGAGACGCTCTGGCCACACAAAAACTTCTTCCCTCTCACACCTACCCCACTGCCAATTCCTCACCTTCCTTTTGTTCAGTCTTTTGCTCATGAGAAGCCTCCTTGACTCCCACAGTTTTCTTCATCATCTCCAACCCATCCTGACATATTTGTTTGTTTATTTATTTTGAGAGAGAGAATGAGCAGGGAAGGGACAGAGAAAGAGGGAGCGAGAGAGAATCCCAAGCAGGCTCTACCCTGGCAGTGCAGAGCCTGACTTGGGGCTTGAACTCATGAACCATGAGATCATGATCTAGACTGAACCCAAAAGTCAGATGCTCAACTGACTGAGCCGCCCAGATGCCCCTCTTGTCTTTTCTCTCTCTCTCTCTCTCTTTTTTTTTTTTTTTTTTTTTTGAGTAAGTGCCATGCCCCACCTGGGGCTTGAACTCATGACCCTGAGATCAAGAGTTGCATGTTCTACCGACTGAGCCAGCCAGGCACTTCTACTTTTAAAACTTCTTGGACCTGAATATACTCCATTATTATTTTTTTCACCACAGACACAGGGTCAGAGAGGGCCCGGCCACTGTCTGGAGCTGCCAAGCCTGACTGGAACCTGGCTGGCCTCGTCCTGGTCCTGCCCCCCGGGCGGCGCAGTCCAGTATCCGCAGACCCCAGAACCCTTCTTTGCCGCATACTGGTGTTTTGGGCTACCACTTGCAGGAGACTGTCCTGCCGGCAGAACCCAACCCAACGTTAAGTTACCTGGGCTACAAGCCTGCACGGTAGCCAGAGAGGGCTGAGCAAGCCAGCAGTGGCCGGGGCCCTCTGCCTTTCCCACACCAGGCTGACCGGGAGCCAGGGCATCCCCGAGCTTTCCAGAGGAATCAGCTGTGGATCGCATTCACGTGCCCCTCTGTCCTCTGCACTCAGAAACCTTTTTATACCTTCTCTGCTTGACAGCAGCGACGAGGTCGGGCCCTGAAAACATGGAGAACAAGCTGTCCCCGTTGGCGGAGGACGTCTCATCACTTGAGCTGGCAGAGTCTCCCTGAGCACCCGACCAGCCGCTGTGCAGGCTGTCCCTGAAAGCCAGAGAGAGGAGGTGGACCCGGGGCTCCCGCAGTCTGCCCGGACCCCGCCCGCCCCAGCCCCGGCGGAGCAGGCTCTACCCCGCAATCACCCAGCGGCCGGGCAGCGGTCTCTCATCCCCCCTCTACACACCCGAGCTGTTCTTATCTTAAAAGTAACATGTACTCATCGCTGCCCCTTAGTCTCCTCCGAAGACTGTGCTCTGCATATGAAATTCATTTTAGAGCGACAAGGTGAAATGATCTTTGGCCGTTCGGACTTATTAACCAGGCGGCAACACGAAATGTGCGAAATTAACCTCCAGTTGTCTTTAGGATGAAAGTCCATGGTTGTCTCACTACACTGGCCGCTGGATCACACACCTCTGCTCTTCGGAGGCTACAAGAGCCGCACTCCATAAATCACATGGGCGTTGCAGTAAACATGCAATTACCTCATAAACACTAGCTAATGAGTTCCTGGTTTAGGGCAGAAGAGCCATGTGTTGAAAATTATCAATTTATACTGATGGTGCTTACAGGGACACATCATGCCAACTGGCATCTAAAGAGTCCGTCACAGAACTCTGATCTGAACATTTGACCAGACGTCACTCTCACGTGGGGCCTTGGGAATGAACTGCTGGAAAGAGTGCACGAGGGCCCCATGGGGGATACCCAGGGCCCACACTCTGCCCCTGCCACACGCAGCACTCACCCTTCTGTGAAGAACTCTGGAAAAGGCCAGGTCCGATGGGCATCATCCATGGGTGGCCAGTGGCCCCGGGGGTTGCCTGGGCGGCGACCGTGTTGAACTTGCCTTTTCTGCTGCATTGCCTGGCTCACTCCTGCCACGTAGCGTGCAAACTCAGGGTCCGAACCCACTGCGTCAAGACAAAGGGACAAGTAGGGGTTAGGGTCACACTGGCCTCTCATTTCCTGCCCCGGCTTCTGAGGATGTGCTGGTCACACACACAAGGAAAAGTGGCAAGGATTGCCCGGCAGCCCGCCATGGTGAGATGGGATTTCAGCCACAGATCTGAGCTGGGGTGTGGTGTGTGCACAGGGACTGTCGGGAAGGGTTATGCCTAGGACAGAGGCAGGCTGACTGTGAACGAAAGACAGAACACGCAAGCATCCATGAATAAATGTTAAAGACAAATACCAGATACTTAAAAAATATCCAGTGTCTGGTGCTACGTACTTAACAACTTAGAAAAGCAGACGATGTCTTCAACGAACTGATAACCCGAAAGTTATCAAAGCATCAACTCGAATCCAGGATTTTCCTAGATATTGGATGGCAGACCTAATCGTTCAGTCTGAAGATAACAAGAGTGGAAATGGAGGAGACAAGGCTTCAGAACGCATTAAGAGGTGACTCGAAGCATACTGGACAGGGCCATGTAAGGGTGCACAGGAGGGAAGACAGAATAGAAGGCACGACAGAAAGAGTCAGACAAGTTACACAAGGAGACTGCCCAGGATCACAAACTGAATTGGACTCAGCAGTGACATACTTTTCGGCTTTAAGCTGGCAAAGATATCAGTGCACAATCGCATTATTGGCCTGTCCTCAGGGCCCTGCCATAGGATTGCTGGGTGAGACTCCCCTGTGGGCACTGCACAAAGACGCCCACACCAGGGCAGTGGAGGGGCTGGGCTGAAATCGAGGCCCCCTTCTCAGTGAGTCAGGCCACGCCACCAGGGCCGAGAGTGCCTGTGCAGGGGGCACTCCACTGTCCCAGGCCCTGCCTGAGAGGGTGCCTTCTACGATTCATCTATCCAGAGGGGTGCCCTTCCTAAATTCAGGAAAAGGACTAGAGACCTTATGCTCTCAGGCAGGGTCTGCGGGAAGGTACATCAAGGACCTGCAAGTCAGAAAGGAGTACCTGAAGAAAAAGCTCAGGGTTCTTAGGCTAAAGGCATAAAGGCTGCCTCGGCCTCAACACAAATCAAAGATGACAAAATTTTGCCCGAGCACTGTTTATACTCTGGATTTAATTACATGACCATCAAAAATGTCCAGACTGTTGAACAGCAGCTGAGAAAGCGTGCTGTGCCCACTCCGGTCAGGGGCTCCTCTGTAGCAGGGTGGGGCTGCCTGCGCCCCGGGGCAGGGCTGCCCGCATCCACCCCCCAGCCCCGCCCCAAGACAGCAAGAGCAAGCAAGGAGGAGCAGCTGTACGAGGGATTTTTAGGAGATGTAAGAAAACATTTCTTTCCATTAAGAGTTAATGGCAGGTTGTTTTAGCAGCGAATCTCCTCTTCTGTTGGTTATTTCTATAAATATTTGCTGTAGTTATTTATATTTCACAGTATTCTCCTTGTGAATGAGATTATTTTCTACTCTGTACACATTTTCCTAAATGAGAGAAAACAGTAATAGATTCTATGTATTTATCTTCTTTCTACCTGCCTTACCGACTCACTTACTAATTTTAGAAGATTTTTTTATTGAGTATTTTTTTTCCAATTCTACTGCCAGCAAAGAGATGCTTTTTTTTTTTTAAATTTGTTTATTTATTTTTGAGTGAAAGAGAGAGCGTGAGGGAGGTGGGAGGGGCAGAGATCCGCACTGACAACAGAGAGCCTGACGTGGGGCCTGAACTCATGAACTTGAGATCATGACCTGAGCCAAAGTCGAAGCTTAACTGACTGAGCCCCCCAGGCGCCCCCAGAGATATGCCTTTTAATCTATCTTTCCCTGAAGCTTATACGTGTCTTGCTGTATTTGCTGGAAAGTCCAAGACAAAGTTACGTGCTGTTGGTAGTAACAGCTGCCACCCTGTCTGCGTCTGGATTTTAACTGGAATGATTTTTGTTTCACTGTACAGAGTACTACTTGCTACTACTGGCTACCGGCTTTTGGAATCTTTTTTTTTCTTTTTTTAATATATATTCAAGAAATTTCTTTCTATTCAGCTCTTACTTTGAGCTTTTTTTTTTTTCTTTAAGGAATTACTGGTGTCTTTTATCTAGAGTCCTTACAGCATCTGTCGCAGGAGTTCTTCCCATTTGCCTGGTCGGCACGGTGGGTTACTCTACAGCGGCAGCGTCCCTGACCCCGTGCCGCTTTCCGCCCCTGCCGTGTGCGTGCGCCGGGGCGGCATCGCCACTTCTGGCGCACTGCGGGACTGTCTTGCCCCTACCTGCGTTCATGAGGAGATGACTGTAGTATGCTTTTTCAACAATCCTTGTAGAGTTTTTGTGGTGAAGTCATGTTGGCGTCGTAATGGCCGTTCTGACCTTCCGCTGACAGGGGCCCACGCAGGCCTTCCACTTCTTGGTACAATTTTGGTAAATGTGTATTTTATGAGGAAGAAGCCATTTTCCACTCAGTTTTCTAGTATGCTGTCATTGAGTCATATGTAGTCACGTCTTACACTTCTTTCAGCCTCTCCTATTTCTGGAGTGACAGCTCCTTTCTCTCTCTTAATCCTGTCTCTCTCTGTCTTCCCAAGGCTTACAATAAATTGGTGTGTCTATTTGCTGGTCTTCAAGAGATCCTTCTCTCAGATTTTATTTACAATTTCTACTATATTCTTCTTTGAAATTTAATTAATTTTGGCTTTTTTCCTTTATTAGTTCCTCTTCCTAGTTTATTTTTGTTTGTTTTAAAGTTATGTTTCTAATTTCCCAAGAGAACTCTGGTGGTATTTTCAGTACTCAGGCCCGAAGCCTTCTATGAAGGCAGGAAGGTACTCCGCCACCTGCCACAGGCCCGAGAGTCTAGGCAAAGAAGAGTCACCGAACAGGTTGTGTAATCACAAAGGACCAGCCACCTTGGCTCTCACGAATGGGAGGACCCAGACTGGAGCCCACTTGAATTATGGGACTTGGAGCTATTCAAGTAACTTCTCTTAGCCTCAATTCCATCCTCTGTGTAGTGAGAGAAACCTCATTCTCACCACTGCTGCCTACCTTTGCTGGAGGTGCCCCATGATTACCAACCGACAGTGAGAAAGGGTCTTTGAAAGGAAATTAAGCCAGTCCCCCCCAAGTAAGATTGTGTCAGGCCTTAGGAAGTCCTCAGTGATTTCATTTATCTGAAAACCCCAAGGAGTAGGGGCGGGTCACATACCTGCAGGATCAAAAGGCAGAATCTCTCCCAACATCCCAAAGACTCCATCACTTTGGTCACGGTTTGGCCAGGTGTTATTTCTAGGTCCCTGTGGCTTCTGCCCCAAAACCTCCGACATCACATTATCCATATAGCTGCTCACCAGACCCAAGCTGTACAAGTCAGAACTGAGATCAGATATGCCAGGCCACTGGCCAAGAGGAGACAGACCTGCTCCGACAGGCTGTGCGGGCTGCTGGGATGAGCCATGGACCCATTTCCCAGGGGCCCGAGGCTGGGATGGGGGCTGCTGAGGTCCAATGGGTTGGAGCAGGTGTTGGTAGTATTGGACCTGGGGCTGCTGTTGCTTTGGGGACTGCTGCTGAGCCGCCAGGCCTGGCTGGGGTGTCAGAGGTGTGTGGGCCCCAGCCTGGGGCAGCCGTGGTGGAGGGGGCACCGGCAGTGGTGGCTGCTGTGGCTGCATGGCTCCTGCCTTCTGTTCAGTCACCATGGCTGTGGCAGCAGAATTACGCCTCGTCACCAACGGGGAGCCCTGATGTGACTGGCCCATGTTAAAGCCCGAGAGAAAATCGATCACTTCCTGCATTTCCTGATCAGTTGGTAAGTTCATACCCTTCTCATCCTTGCTGTCGTCCGTTTGCAGGAAGGTGTCATGCCTCTCCATGAGAAAGCCGTTGGCCATCTGATTACTGGGATTCTGAGCAGGCTGCGAGGGGTCTGTAGTCCTGGGGAAGTTACCAATGTTCAAAATGCTTTGTAACCTTGAGTCAATGTTACTGGGCATTTTGACCTTCTCTTCTGAACACCCAGCTATGAGGATGTTTTTGGAAGGGGTATTTGGGATGGAGTAATTTGTGCTGCTGCTAGAGCTGGTACACGAAGTTTTCTTGGTGAGCCGGGAGGTCAGTTTGGAGAACGTCTTCTGCAGGCCACCTGAAGATTTGTTTCCATTCCCAGAAGGCAGGTCAGCCTGATTCCCAAAATCACAGATCTCCCTCTGAAGCTGGATCTGTATGCAGGGTAAAGCTTGCTCCCTGTTTAAACAGAAGTGTATTAAGCATTAAAAAAAAAAGACAAATATACAGATTGGACAATGAAATGATCTCTATGCCTTTAAGGACAAAAACAATATCTCTGATTGGTATCAGGTTCCCTTACATTATAGATAAACGAATACCCAAGGCCTTTAAGGGTATATAATTTAAGCATTTACTATCTGTATTTATTATAAACATAACTGACAGCGTCTAACACGAGGTTGTGAAAAGTACATTCAGATTCTGGCCGGAGGAGTCTGAGTGAAGCCCTCTAGCCACAGCACCGAGTGAAGAGGGGGCGGGTGGGACGCGCAGGTGGCAGAGGCCAGCTTTGTGTTTGGAGGACGAGGATAAAGCCGCACAGCAGACAGGGTGATGGAGCGGACTCAGCGACACTGTGCAGCATGGCTGTCATTGCAAGTGACTTAAAGACACTGCTAAGAACAGATGGTTGTTGCTTCCAGGGTTTTCTGGGAGCTCTTTCTAGTACTGACAGCTCCAGAGACAGAAAGGGTACAGAGTGGAGGCAGGTGACAGCCGGTGGGGCCAGTGTCCTGGGCCTCAGCACTGGCGAGTTAAGGAAGGGGGCACATGGCTAGATGTTTAAGATCCCAACCATTCTAATGTCCATAATTCCCAGAGACAATCTTGCGACTGTCAGCTGCTTTCAGATAAAAATAAAGCTGACGCAGGAGATAAGTAAATTTTGTAAACATTTCTCTGCTCATAAGGTGTAAATGAATTGTGTTAAAATCCTCTTGATGGGCTTACTCTCGACTGATAAAACAATGAAGGCAGACATGTGACGTAACGCGACTCTGGGTAAAGGGCAGAGAGCAATTCTTGGTATTATTGCAACTCTTCTGTAAAACTTGTTTACCAAGAAATTCACTTTCTTGCCTTCCTGACTCACACACTATCAGCGACGTGTGCACACGTGAAGCCACCTGTGGTCACTGTATCCCTAAGTGTGGGCCTGAGCGTAATGCACGTCAGGTGACTGGCGGGGACACCGACCTCCCTGCCCTCCAGCGGTTGAGGTCCAGCACAGCGGTGTAGAGCACGTCCACCAGCCCCAGGGTCTTCTCGGGATCGAGGCTTCTCTGCAGCAGGGACATGGTTGCGGGGTCCTCTTTCAGGCACCTAGGCATGAATCGAGCTGCGTCAGTCTAGGCTACACTTCCCTGAAAAAGTGTTTCAAGCAAGTCTCCTACTAAAGGCGACCACTTTTACATGCTTTTGGCGCCAAATAAAAATCGAGCAATTGAAGAGCAGTCGGAGAACGCCAAGGCTGACGCTGGAACCTGCTGCCCCGCACAAGGAGGAGGAAGCCCTCGGGGCCGATCTCCCTGGGTCTCTAACCAGCTGCTTCAGAGGAAGGGAAGGTCGGGTGGGGGGGATGCCTTCTGAGCACCCTACTGCCCTCTCGCTGCCCACACTGGTCCTGGACCTGCCTTTCTACCCTACTCTGTGCAGACTCTGAGATTCCACACAGTGGCTACTCCTTTGCAAACCCTTTCCAGAACACTCTGCTCCCACTTTCTCGTTAGTGCTTCACTCCTGCACCCAGGAAACTACAGATCCATGGAGGAAAAACCCTCACCCTCTGCCACCCGGACTCGCTGCAAATTTCAGCAACAAACGGCCTTCCCATAAATGAATGCTTTCCTCTTCCAATACGACAGCCTCAGCCGGTGTCTTCTCTCCCCAGAGCTCTGCCATCCCTGCTGCCGGCACCCCTCCTGCCCCATCACGGCTCTCAGATAACGGAGAAGACACGCGGGACGAGACCTCCTCCTGTCCTCCCGCCACGCGCCCTCTTATGACTGCTCCACTCCAAGAAACGCCCGGCAGCTGTGTCTCAAGACCACCCCCGCCCCGCCTCCTCCCCCACACAGCCAGAGCGGGCCCTTACAGCACAGATCAGAACACATGGCTCCTTGCTGAAAACCCTCCAGGGCATCCCCTCATGACCATGACCGACATGAATTCAACAGCCCTCAGGGGTTCTGTGACCTGCTCCCTCCTGCCTTTCTGGCCACATCTCTCTTCACAGTCACCTCCGTTCACCTTGTCTCGGACACAAGGCCTTTGCCTGCTCCCTGCATATGTTGGATTTGCCCACATCTCAGGACCTTTGCTTTTGCTGCCTCTGCCAAGACCGCTCTCCTCTGAGAGCCGCTGCCCTCACTGCCCATTCAGGGAACCTCCTCCAAGAGGCCTCCTCGGAGAGGCAGAACCAGGAAGATGTGGTCTGTCTTTTGCTAAGCACTCTGGGAGTTAAATGGTGAAATCACCCCTTGTGAAGACATCTTAAGCGGGTAGCGGCACTCTCCAATGGGACTTAGGGCTTGAGAAGAAATACGTTTGTGAGGACACGAGCCAGCCAGCTTCAGAAATATGGCAAAAGGCAAGCTCTGCCAGTGCGCAACCAGAGCCTGGGTTCTGGGGAGAGAATGCTGGCCAGTGGACCTGGCAGGGTCCATGCACTGGGTCCTCTCAGCCTGGAGCTGCTGATTATTAGGACCTACTTGCTCTGTGCTCCCAAGCCACTCCTGGCTGTCACTCGGCTGGTCACAAATGTTTGCCCACTAAGAGAGCAATTGCTGCTGGTCATGCAGAAAGAAGTACTACACTTGCTGGTGAGAATAATTTCTCTTTCTGAAAATTAACAAATTGGCACTTTTATTGTATCCATCAGTCTCAAGAGTTGATCACTAATATCCCCTTCAAGAGACTAAAATCATTCCTTTGGTAAATCATGTAGACTTCTACTCTGGATAAAAATCCAAGACCCTCAGGGACCCTACAAATCCTGTGTCTCTTCAAGACCACCTCCCACATCTCCAGCCGGCCAGGTCAGGTCATCCCACCCCGCAGCCTACCAGGCTTTTGCATCGGCTGTTCCTTCTTCCTGGAAGAAACCCTCTCCCCTCTGTTCTGAGCATGCCAATGCCGTACCTCCAAAGCACTGCTCACGACTGACCTCCTCATCCAGAAGAGCCTTCCCTCCCCCAGCTTGCCCGTTATTCTCCATTGTACACCATTCTGCTCTAATTCCCCTCACGCAAGGGGCACGACTGGAACGGAACTCGTAGCGTGTAGCTGGCCCCTCGTGCTCCCTGTCTAAGGGGGCAGGGGCCCTGTCTGTCTTCCTCACACTTAAATTCCGAGAGCCAGACAGTTTTTGCCACAAGTAGGTATTCAGTGAGTACTTGTTGAAAGAAAGACTGGATACCTTCTACGGGGCAGAAAGATGGATAGCTTAAATAGGACAATTAAAACATCTAAAAAAGGTATTATGAAAAACATACTATCTGGCAGTGGGACACTCCATTTTATTAAAAGAAAAGCATATACTAAATTCTTGACTGGCTTTGCTAATAATTTTATTTTTCCGAAGGTGGAGTAAAGAAATCGCTTCTGCTTGTGCTCTTCTCAACAAACAAATACTTTATACTTTGATAGAAACAAAAATGTGTATTTTAAAGACTTTGTATTTTTACCAAAAGCAACCAGCAGAGGGAGCCTCTCCAAGAAATTACAGTCCATAAGGTCTTTCCTGGAGGCGCAATGAATTACAAAGGAAATCAATCATACATGGAGGGTTCTGGAACCAATGAATTGCAATTAACCGTTTAAGTACTAGCTGTTTATTTTCACCCAATTATTCAAAAGTTCAAGCCTTTTTCTGTAAAATGGGAATCCTGGCTAGATTTAATCTTTTTCAATAAGAACCTGGGAGGGGCAGCGAGGAAGAACTTGAATTGGAAAACAAATTCAGGAACACAAAAAATCTTATAGAAAAGTGAGCTTTCAGTTTATTGTTTGATAGGAATGAAGATGCATACACAAGTTAACAGTATGCCACCTCAGTAATAAAAAAAATTGGGAGGGAGAGGGAGCTCAAACAAGGGAGGTTTGGGGACATGAAGTGAACCGCCAGCCTTCACTCGGTGTATTAGCAAGCTCTAAAGCTCTGGGCGGGGTCCCCACTGTGCTCTCACATTTCCAGGAGCAACGGCTTAAACACACTTGACTGCGTTACCCAGCTCCCATTTTAGTCCACCGGGGCACCAAGAGTGCTGTCACGCCTCACCATCTCCATCTCTTCCTACCTAAATGTTCTGAAAATGTTCTGTATTTTCATTCACACCATAATCTGAATAACAAAAGTCTGCCAACACGTGCTTGGTTTTTGCCATTAATACAGTTGCGATGCTGATCCTTTAGCCGAATTTCTCTGCACATCGCTGGGAGCAGCCCCAGAGGGGGTACTGTCGAGCTGCTGGGGTCAGATCTCTTCTTTCAGGGCTCCTGACACACTGAGACGCCCTTCTGAAAGGCTGTGTGACTTATTCACTTTCTGTGCCCCTTTTTGTATGGTCTGGCTCAAACCTTTATTTTTTTATTTTAAAAGTTTATTACTCTAAAACAATATATCAACACTATGGGGCAAAATGACATCATACTGTTTCTTTACTCTCCCTTTATTAGGTGAGGTGACACATTTTCTTCATCTATTTGTTGATTACCTATTCATGCACCTGTCCATTGTCTTACTGATTTGCAGGAATTTTAATAAACTAAGAATACTTTATTATAAGTTCATAAATGTAATTAAATAATTAAAAACAAAAATGGCTCAGTCCGTCCCCAGATTTGTAATGGCACGAGCTCAAGATCATCAGGGTTGTTACTGGAACAAACAAAAGGAGAAGGAATTTTATGTTCCTTACTTAGCTTTAGAGACGCACTGGTGACTTAGGGAAAACGATGTACTCTGCTCAAAAGCTATGGACTTAGTAACAGAGAGAAGATCACACTGCTCACTGTCACCCAGGAGCACACAGCATTTTGTTACATTACTGGTCAGTAAGACGACTTTCCAGACACTCTGGCTTCCTCATCATGACTGAAAACCATGACCCACGGTGTGGACACCCCACCGCTGCCCATGAAGCCTCGCGAGGAGTAAGACCTGACGAGTCACCTAACACGGGATTTGTCCAAAACAAAGCAACCTTTTCAAAGATGTGCAAACTTCAATCAGAGCTTAGGCTTGAGTTAATGTAAGAGACACCTTACCACGTGGACGGGACTTGAACCACAATTCTGGAACCCTCTAAACTGATTTGGGGGGCATAGGCTTCTTTATTTTCAATCTGTGCTGTGTCAACTACCACCTAAGAGAGAGTGAGAAAAACAACGATCAGCTTTCAGAGAGGAAAATGGATCGCAAACAAATCCAATCCGAGAGCCTGCTGACACTGAGGGGCCCGGGCCGGAACCACGCCCGGGGCAGCGCAGCTACAGGAGGCCACTCGAGAGCCCTGGGAAGACAGAGCAAGTAAGAAAGATGACTGAAGACAGCAACGCTCAGTAAACAGAAACCGAACTCTGAGTGCAAGATGTACCGAACTTTGCAAGACTTTTAGTACTTTTTCCAAGCTATAAATATGTTAATTAGGAACTATTTTGTTTCTTCTATTTTTTTTACTTCATGCAGTTGAGAGAAGGAAAACCGTCATTGAAAGTAGAACCTCGGCTTCAGGAAAGCCCATTTGTGATGAGTGAACACAAGCTAGAAGGGGTGAAGCTTTTGTTTTTAGAAGATCATTTTGTCCTCAACCATCGAGAAAAACAGTAGTAGTTCAGCAATGCAGAGCCGACTCTTCTCTCAAAGATTTCTTCTTATTTGGAGGAGAGTCTTCAATATTACACAGATGATACAGAAGCTCAGTAAATTAGACATTTTGACAAAATGATGACTATATTTTCAAATAACTAAAAGAATTTAAGAAAAAATCATAAAGCATTTTAAAAGTAATCTGTTACAGGGTGCCCGGCTGGCGTATTCGGTAATACGCCTCCTGATCTCAGGGTCCTGAGTACATGCCCCGTGCGAGTGTAGAGATTACTTAAAAAAAAAAAAATCCACATCTATCTATCTATATTTCAAAGCCACGCAGAGTTGCTTATGATGATTCCAAACTCAGTCTCTAATGGAGCTGATTTTCACTGCTGTAAACAGGGTTCCCACAGCTGGACCGCAATGTCCTTTGGAAAAGACTTCCTGCCCAAGTAACAGCCATTGTTGGACCAGGCAGGTGTTTCCTCTCCCCTTCCATCTCCAGAACCATAATCTAAAGTTTCTTTGTCCGTCACACACAAAGGTGCCCTGGGAGCAAGGAGTAAGGAACTGGAAGAAGTTTCTGCTCTCTCAATAACACAGGACTTGTTAATTTTTTTTAACATACAATGTTTTCCCCAGACAGACTGTGCGTCCTTCTGGCTTGTTTGACCCACTCCTTTCTGGACAACTTCTCCCCAGGGCTCTTGTAGTTGCAGCAGACATGATCTTTGGGAATATGGATCAATTTCCTGAAGCCAGTGGGCTCTCACATACGTCAGTGGGGGGTCTCCAGCTTACTCCTCCTTGTTGTCGGGGTTCCTGTATTGAGGGCCAGATCCTAAAGGAAGCCTAACTCCCCACTGTGGTTGGGCCTTCAACCCAGCCCTGCACAAGGCAGCGCCACCCTGAGCTGGACCACCTGAGCCTTTACCCACATGAAGCAAAAGAACAGCATCCTCTCAACAGCTCCATTTACGAATAAAGTAGGAATTAAAGTAATGAACATTTTTAAAAAATTTTCTTAATCTCTAATTAGCTTCCATTAACCTCTGACTGAAAGCTGTATCTTTTCAAAAATAAGTCATTTAATTCTAGAAAGTGGGATCAAGGTTGTGCAGTTATAGGAGTCCCAGGTGCCAAATAAAAGGATAAATGGTCGTTTCAGAGGTTGATCTCCCGATCCCACCTAACTTTGACTCTTCTCTCCCCAGGTGAAAAGACTAAACATATTTCTGAATTGATGTTATTTCATTGCTAAGAAGGAGATACACAGAGTGCTGGGATACAAAGTGACTGGACTGCCTATACCATTGAGGTTTCTTGGAGGAGGTGGTGTCCAAGCTGGAAGACACAAGACGTGACACATGCAGATTAGACAGGAGTCTTCTCAAGTAAGAGGAGCATCGAGGGGCGCCTGGGTGGCTCAGTCAGTTAAGCATCCGGCTACGGCTCAGGTCATGATCTCACGGTTCATGGGTTTGAGCCCCGCGTCGGGCCCTGTGCTGACAGCTCAGAGCCTGGAGCCTGCTTCGGATTCTGTATCTCCCTCTCTCTCTGACCCTCCCCTGCTCATGCTGTCTCTCGCTGTCTCTCAAAAATAAATAAATAAATTAATTAATTAAAATTAAAATTAAAATAAAAAAAAAAAAGAGGAGCGCCGAGGGCAAAGGCCCGAGACAGGAAGAAGCTCGGCATGTGAGCGCATCCAAGAGACGCCACAGCGGCTCCAGAGCGGGCGAGCTGTGCAGACAGGGCCCCCATCAAGTCCGCGCTCGTGGAAGCTTCCTTTACAGGAAACCTGCAACATCACTCTGCAACTGGCTTCCCTGCAACTACCTATTCTCAGTCTACAAAAGAAAACAAAAGGCTTTGTAATGCTGCTTTTCCTCCACCCTTCTCCACTTGCTCTAAATGCTGCAGCACCGAAGGACTTTGAGAATTAGTCAGCATTTCCACACTTGAGGCTGCACCACTTCCTCCCATGCGGGACGCCCGGCTCCCTGCTCTCCCGGGGGCGACCCGCACGCTCACTCACCAGCCCAGCCTGGCCAAACAGCAGCTGCACGGCAGTCTTGCACGCGCCCCGCCACGTGGACGGGCACACCTGATTCAGCACTTCGGTCACAGGAAGGTCGTCCCTGGGCGTGATCCCGTTGTAGCAGCCCGCCTCTTTGATCAGCTGCAGCATCGTATGCTATGGGTTGAGAAGACAAGAGTTCACCCCCAAGATCAAGCTGTCCGAGATCCTACAATGTGCTCAGATGAATTTACAGGTACACAAAAGTCCTCAGGAAAAGATCACTTTGTTTCAGTGTCCCCCCCAGATCACGTCACTTTCATTTCTTAGGTAATTATCATCACACACCCTCCCTCAGAGAATACGGATACACACGTGTGATTTCTATACTCGCAGAAAACACAGCATTCTGTTTGCTGCTACAAATTGCCTGAGGAATTTTGAAATTCTAAATCCCTCTAAATAAGGAGACAGAGGGAGACAAAATCATCTGGAAAAAAAAATACTGATGAAAACCTCAACTTTATTTTGGATGACCAAGTGGTCAGGTATGTGAGCTCTGGAAACAGACTACACAGCCTCAGATTCCAGTCTCCTACTCTGTAGCTGGGTGACTTTGGGCCTTAGCTCCTCTGTCAAATAGAGAAAAGAGCAGTGCCCACCTCTGGGTGAGGCTTAAATGAGATGCACATGGAGCCCCTGGCACGATGCCAGCTCACGCGATGCCACACAACTGGTCGTAACTACTGTGGTACCACGACGAGTTTCTTATCTAGTTCATAAAAGTCCCCTAAAACCTGAATCATAAATAGTATTTTATAGTGTGCTTTCAATGCTTTCAATACACTTTATGTTAAACATTTGAACAAAACTAGGAACAGAACTTGGCAAATGCCCATTAAAATAAGTCATAACAGTCTGTTCTGAGACACCAGTTTACTAATACTTCCTGCCTTGACTTCAGTTTTGTTTTTTAATCTATATTCTTTACAAGCCCTTAGGCTTCCCTTAAGAACTGTTTCCGAGTTCACGCCAGTCATTGGAACCCCATGGATAGCTACCGTCTTAAGTTTCAGGTTGTCGGCGGCCGACTCGTTGAAGGAGACACCCTTCAGGAAGTGGGGTCCGATCTGCACGGGGACAGTGGGGAGCTCGCACTGCATGGGCTGCGGAGGGGTCTGCCTCCGCCCTGTCTGCTGCGCCTCAGCCTCGCTGCAGCAGCCCTGCAAAAGGTTTGGACAAGGGTCAGGAGGTGACCCACGGCACATGTGCCAAGACAACCCGATCCCCTGGCGTGGTGAGACTGCCCTGCTCCTGAGAGCTTCCAGAAAGACAAGCATACCTGTAAACTGGCTTCAATGGCCTTTGGATTCAGGTGGAAACCAGCTTTCACTGCATATTCACAGTGGCCTAAGCTTTCCAGGGCTATTTTATATGCCTGAGAAAAAAATGTAAGAATAAAGATTATAGGGCAGATTATAGAATGACAAAGTCTAGTGACAACAAAGAAATTTAAAATTTCTATAGTTATTGAAAGACTTCAGGCCAACTATCACCTTACTGTTCTTTCCAACTGGTTCAGCCTCACAACTTGAACACCCTTCCCTTGTTTCTATCCGTCCTCAGATAACAACACCTACTTGCAAAGCGCTGTCGATTTTCAAGTTCAGTTCCTTAAGCTGGTGCTCGGGAATGGCCGCACTCTGAGAACAGAAGAGCTGCTGCACCTCAATGCCCGCCAGGCGGCTGCCACAGCCTCTTTCCCTCAGTCTGGACGTCGCCTGCAATAGTGACAGTGACTGGTGCTAAGTTTAACACATAAACAAAACAACTGACTTAAAGCCAGACACGATCTGAGCATCAGATACACACTAGACATTCTGAATTGTCTGTATTACCAAGTGAGACACCAGAAATCCAGGAAGACTAACCCAAGCATCTTGAAGACAAAGCAAACCTGACACAGAACTACTTTATTTAAGAAACCCAGGGCAGGGGGTGGGGCGTGCACCTGGGTGGCTCAGTTTGTTAAGTGTCTGACTCTTGATCTCGGCTCAAGTCTTGATCTCAGCATCATGAGTTGAAGCCCCACATTGGGCTCCACGCTGTGTGTTAAGCTACTTAGGAAAAAAAGAAAAAGAAACCCTGGAAAAAAAAACTTACCTTCCTGTTGTTAATTTTTCCTATATGTAAAACGTTCACATTTTAAAAATGTAGCTTTTTTTGAGAAAGAAAGAGAGCGTGCATGCAAAAGTTGGGGAGGGGGCAGAGAGAGAGAGAGAGAGAGAGAGAGAGAGAGAGAGAGAGAGAGAATCCCAAGCAGGCTCTGTGCTGTCAGTGCAGAGCTTGATCTCATGAACCATGAGATCATGACCTGAACTTAATGTTTTTGTTTTTTTTATTATTTTATTATTTTTTTATTTTTGAGAGACAGAGAGAGACAGCACCAGCAGGGGAGGGTCAGAGAAAGAGGGTGTTACAGAATCTGAAGCAGGCTCCAGGCTCTGAGCCAGCTGTCAGCACAGAGCCTGACGTGGGGCTCGAACCCACGGACTGTGAGATCATGACGTGAGCCGCAGCTGGACGCTTAACTGACTGAGCAACCCAGGTGCCCCTGTAAAACCTTCAAATTTTTAATTTCTCTTTTAAAGACAGATTAACTAAAATATTGGCACTTGGAGTTTCCAGAATAAGAACGATCAAGAACATATAAGGTTAGGTGTCCTATATACCACAGTAAAAAGCCACACCAACACAGAACAAGGAAAAAACATACCCTGGAATGTTAAAGGAAAAATAAGACTTCAGAAATCTGCACAAAAAAATTAAATACTTATTGTTTGGTCATTAAATATGTTCCTGAAGACCATATAAACAAGACAGAGAAACAAGAAAAAAAACCTAATCAATGTGTTATTCTGATGAAATGTAAGTTATCTATACATATGGGTCAAGACTAGAGAATACAGAAAACATATTTAATTTCTCAAATGGGAGGAGGAATTCAGGATGAACTTTCACTTTCTCTCTCTCTCTCTTTTTTAATGTTTTTATTTATTGTTTTGAGAGAGAGAGAGAGACAATGCGATCAGGGGAGGGTCAGAGAGAGGGGGAGACACAGAACCCGAAAACAGGCTCCAGGCTCTCAGCTAGCTGTCAGCACAGAGCCCAATGCAGGGCTTGAACCCAGGAACTGCGAGATCACGACCTGAGCTGAAGTCAGCTGCTTAACCGACAGCCACCCAGGCACCCCTCCAACCAGTCTTAAAGTTTAAAACTATTTGACTCTCTAAGATTCTTTTCTTTTTTTTTCTTTTTTAAATGTTTTTTATTTATTTTTGAGAGACAGAGACAGTGTGATCAGGGGAGGGTCAGAGAGAGAGGGAGGCACAGAATCTGAAGACAGGCTCCAGGCTCTGAGCCAGCTGTCAGCACAGAGCCTGACGCGGGGCCCAAACCCACGAACCACGAAATCATGAACCACGAAATCATGACCTGAGCCAAGTCAGACGCGTAATCGACTGAGCCACCCAGGTGCCCCGACTCTCTAAGATTCTTTTACTCAAATATTTAGCCCAGAAGACTAGGCTAAATGGAGCACAAAAGCTGGTGCTTTCCATTTTGGAGCAGACTGCCTCACGGGCCAAACAAAACACTTAAAATATTTAAAATGGAGAAAAACACACCAAGGAATACAGGGAGAACTGTAACAGGGCGTACCCCAGACACTCAGAAATCAGCGTTTAGGTTAAAGGTGGAGGAGGAAGTCAGCAGAAGTGTGGGGTGGGCCAGGGTGCCTGGGTGGCTCAGTCAGTTAAGCATCCAACTTCAGCTCAGGTAGTGACCTCACGGTTCATGAGTTCACGCCCCGCATCAGGCTCTGTGCTGATAACTCAGAGCCTGGAACCTGCTTCAGATTCTGTCTCCCTCTCTAGCCCTCCCCAACTTGGGCGCTTGCTTGCACGTTCTCTCTCAAAAATAAACATGAAAAAAAAAAGAAAAGAAATGTGGGATGGGTAAACAGACATGTCAGCAAAGAAACTAGAACCCAGTGAGCAAAGGAGAGAGTAGGCACAGATGAGGCTGGGAGCAGGGAAGGAACCAGGCCACGTGGGACTAGGTAGGTCATGGTGAAGGGTTGGTACTCCACCCTAAGGAGACAGCAACATCATCCAACTTTAAATAACAGGAGATGAAGGATGGCAAGACAGGGAAGGGAGGAGGGAGTCTGGCCTCTGCAGGTTCAGGGGGAGAGTAGGGATTCCCTGAGCCAGAGCAGTGACAGAAAGGGACAAATGTGGGGTAATACTTTGGGGGTGAGACCTACAGGGCTATGGACTGGATATACATGTGATGGAAAGACAGGAGGATAAATCTTCAGTTTCATGCACGGATGACCCAGAGTGGGACGGCAGCACTTGCTGGTATCGGGAAGATTTGGGGAAGACTAGGGGTGTGGGGGAAAGCTAAGGCTCAGCTACCTGAAAACCTGGGGTCAGCAGCAGCTGAGTACAGGGACCTGAAGGCCACAGAAGTGGGCTGGTTACACATATCTGAGGGCCCCCAGAACACAGACAGTTCTTAAAGTCCCAAGGCTATTTGGAGACCCTACAGTAGGGAGGGCACCCAGAAATGAGCATTGAGAAACTGATATTCATAAGCTGTGTTGAAGAGAAAAAGCTAGCAAAGTAGATGGAGAGAATGGCCGAAGAGATTAATGCCTGGCTGACAGATGCCCCAGGAAGAGAAGGTCTCTAAAGGCCCATGTGAGATGCTGAATGGAATCCAACGGCTCCCTGGATTTGGCCACACAGAAAGCACTGGTGAACTTGACAAGAGAATGCCTGTTCTTTCTTTTTCTTTAATGTTTATTTACTTATATTGAGAGAGCGAGAGAGAGAGAGAGGGAGCGAGTACAAGCTTGAATGTGAGCAGAGAAAGAGAGGAGAGAGAGAGAGAGAGAGAGAGACAGAGAGAGAGAGAGAGAGAGTCCTAAGCAGGCTCTGCATTCTCAGCACAGAGCCGTATGCAGGGCTCAATCCCATGAACTGTGAGATCATGACCTGAGCTAAAATCAAGAGTTGGACACTCATCCAACTGAGCCACCCAGGCGCCTCTGAGAATGCTCGTTCTTATGTAGGAGCAGAAGCCAGATTTCAGTGAGGTGAACGACGCTATTTATATAAA
This sequence comes from Suricata suricatta, assembly GCF_006229205.1. Classification (NCBI taxonomy): domain Eukaryota; kingdom Metazoa; phylum Chordata; class Mammalia; order Carnivora; family Herpestidae; genus Suricata; species Suricata suricatta. The sequence goes on along the minus strand of NC_043715.1, from coordinate 40,656,859 downwards.
GTTTCATACTGTGCAAAGTAATACTTTATACTATTTATAACTACATGTATACAGAGTAAAAATATAAAAATAAGCACAGGACTCACAAACTCCAAATTCAAAAGAAGTTATCTCTAAAAAGGAAGAGATGTGAGTAAGACGGTAAAAAGGTACAAAGGAAATTCAGCTGCATTTATAAATAATATTTCTTCTGTTAAAAATAAAAAGCATGAACGGGATACATGGCTGACTCAGTCCGTACACTATATAACTTTGATCTCGGAGTTGTGAGTTCAAGCCCTACACTGGGCATGAATCCTACTTAAAAATAAGTGAGCAAATACATACATACATACATGCATACATAAATGGTATGAAGCAATTGACAAGAAGATTCGTTTGACAAAGCTAAAAGGCAGACAGAGGGTATGTGTGACATTTCCTATACACTTGATATGTTGCATAATAATCTTTTTTAGAATGACTCAAAGGTAAGATGGACAATTCTTCCAAGACATGGCTGTGAAAAGAGCAGAGAAACAGGGCAGGATAGCAAGGATTTCTGGGTTTATACGCGTGTTTACGTGGTGTGTGGGGGGAGGGGACGTGCTGTAGAGGAGGGAGAGAAAACGCAGGGCCCCACCGCAGAGGCCCTGAGGGTGAGGGAAGGTGGGGACAAGGCAGACCCCGGACTCTCAGCACAAGGATGTCAGCAGAAGACTGTGAGCCCGGTACTAAGGGTATGAATAGGGGCATGAATGAACTCATGAAGGGTCTGAGCTGCATGATCAGAGGCTGGAGCCCAGCACCTGAGAGGACACAGGGCTGCAAGGGGACAACAGGCCACCTGCAAGGGGGTCAGCAGGTCCCACTTCCACATTTGACCCCAATTAGCATTTCAGGGCTGCTCTGACAAACACTGAGAGGCAGAGGAGGTCCTTAACATGAGAGGCCAAAACAAATAAGAAAAAGAAACTGAAAAGAATTCAAAAGAAACAACAATAGCATAAAACCGAAATAATAAGAAAATTAGAGAATGTACAACGTCAAAGTATGTCAATCATATTTAAAATTTTGAGTAAAGGAGATTTCTAAAACATGAAATGAAATACTTTGCCAACTTAATTATGGAAGGATTCAAACTAAACATTATATAAAAAAATCAGTATTATACTCCTTAACTATAAATTATCTTTTTCACTCTGTAAAATGGATCAAAAAGTCCTAGATTAAAAAACTCTTACTTGGAAGATTTTCCACCTGCCCCCCCCCCCCGCACCGTGGAAACACCTAAAAACCCCCCAAATAATCCAGTGAAGAAATGGGCAAAAGACACGAACAGGCATTTTTCTAAAGACGACGTCCAGATGGCTCACAGACAGATGAAAAGATGCTCAACATCACTCATCATCAGGGAAACACAAATCAAAACCACACTGAGATACCACCTCTCACCTGTCAGAATGGCTAAAATTAACTCAGGCAACAACAGATGTTGGTGAGGATGCAGAGAAAGGGGAACTTCTGCATTGTTGGTGGGAATGCAAACTGGTGCACCACTCTGAAAACAGTATGGAGGTTCCTCAAAAAATTAAAAAAAGAACTATCCTATGACCCAGCAATTGCACTACAAGGTATTTATCCAAAGGATACAAAAATGCCAATTCAAAGGGGCACATGCACCCCAATGTTTATAGCAGTGCTATCAATAATAGCTGAAGTATCGAAAGACCCCAAATACCCATTGACTGATGAGTGGATAAAGAAGATGTATACACACACACACACACAGGAATATCATTTGGCAATCAGAAAGAATGAAATTTTGTCACTTGCAACAACATGGCTGGAACTAGAGCATATTATGATAAGGGAAATAAATCAGTGAGAGGAAGACATATATATGATTTCATTCATTCATGGAATTTAAGAAACAAAACAAATGAACATAGGGGAAGGGAAGGAAAAGATAAGATAAAGACAGAGAAAGAGGCAAACCATAAGAAACTCTTCAATACTGGGGCACCTGAGTGGCTCAGCTGGTTAAGCATCTGACTTCAGCTCAGGTCATGATCTCAGTTCATGAGTCTGAGCTCCATGTCGAGTTCTATGCTGACAGCTCAGAGCCTGGCGCCTGCTTCAGATTGTGTCCCCCCCAGCCCCCTCTTTCTCTGCCCCTCTCCCACTCACATTCTGTCTTTGTATCTCTCAAAAATAAATAGACATTAAAAAAAATTTTTTAAGAGACTCTTAAATACTAAGAACAGGGGTGCCTGGGGGTGGCTTAGTTGATTAAACGTCCGACTTTGGCTCAAGTCATGATCTCGCGGTTCATGGGTTTGAGCCCCACATCGGGCTCTGTGCTGACAGCTCAGAGCCTGGAGGCTGCTTCGGATTCTGTGTCTCCCCCTCTCTCTGCCCCTCCCCCGCTCATGCTCTGTATCTGTCTCAATAATAAATAAAAACATAAAAAAATACTGAGAACAAACTGAGGGTTAATGGAGGGATCTGGATGGGAGGGTGGGCTGAGGGAGAGGCACTGACGAGGGCACTTGTTGGGATGAGCATGGGGTATTATATGTAAGTGGGGAATCACTAAATTTTACTCCTGAAACCAATACCACACTATATGTTAACTAGCTTGGATTTAAATACAATTTTAAAAAAAATTATAAAAAGAAGAATATATGGGGTGCCTCAGTCAGAAGAGCATGTGGCTCTTTATCTTGGGGTTGTGAGTTCGAGCCCCATGTTGGCTGTAGAGATTACTTAAATTAACAACAAAACAAAACAAAAGTGCCTACAGAAAGGTGCTGTCACTGACCGCGTCCCTGCCTGGCTGCCTGGCTGCGCTCACCCTCGGCGGGCGGCTCTGGCCTCCTTCCAGGCTTCGACTCCAGCCTCTTCCCCCTGGCCCCTCTTCCTGAAGCTTCGCTGCACTGCTCCTAGCTGGAGGCAGGGCCCTTCCTCTGGGCTCCCGCACGCCTCCGCTGTCGCCCTTTAACCCTGTTTCTGTAGGCCCCTCCGCGTAGGAGGCTGTGGGCAGAGGCTGTCACCCCAATGCGTGGCACATGCCTGGGCGTTCACAAAAGCATTCACTGTTAAATGAATGAGCAAGCTAATGATAACAGTTTAAAACTAACATTTCTAAATAAAATGCCTCTTTAGGAACCAACAGACAAAGGTCCTCTGGAGCCTCTCCTATTGGAACACAGGGCCCCCTCTCCCCCAGGCAGGGTTACCTCGGCAGCCCCCCGCCAGGATCGCACGGCTTCCTCCAGTTCCGGTGTGTGGCTCATGCCGGATAAGCTGCCGCCGCCGTTCTTTTTTTCTGGCATGACAACCTCAGCAAAGCATAAGTGAGCCACCGGCTGGACCTTCTGTAATGCCTGGGTCAAAAACTGGAAATGGACCTGCACCACTGTCAGGAAACACCGCCCCAACACCTGTGAAAACACGAAAGCCGGGGATTTTTAGGTTGTGGGTTGCTCCTGCATTAGAGCAATAAATTCTCAACTCTCAACGTGAGCAGAAGGTAACCACACTGGAAGTCTGAAGTCACAGGAAGTCAGAAAGTCACTGGGCTTTAGAAGGAGCTTTGTTCTCCTGTTTGCACCTGGGTGCCTGATGTCTACAAGTCAAAATGCTGCCACCATAGCAAACCCCAAGGCTCAAATGGGCCTTCCCAGGTCCCAGCTAGCCCCCCACTCCTGTCCTCCACTCCACTCATGTGGACTCGGGCTCACACCAACCCTTGGTCGTCTTTGAGCTCCCAGAGCTAGAGGAACCCACAGTTTCAGTTGTGTCCACACAGCATCCAGAAGGCAGAGTGAAAGCCACGTGACTGATAATCTGAAAGGTCAGTTTGACTAAAAGAAGACACTATTTATTAGAAATGGAATCCAAAGATACAAGTTATTTTGGTAACACTGTTATTAACATAATTTCATTAACATAGCCGTGTGTCATTAATTCCAGTCTTAGGAAACAAACCTGACAGACCAGTCCTCTAGGAGTCGGTAAAACATATTGGACAACTCTATTTGTCAGAACAGTAGAAACTCACTCACCTGAGACATTATCAGTAGTTAGTTGGTTGATGGAACAGTCCATTCAAGTAGGGAATTCATTTAAAAAGTATTATATACCTATGTTAATATACAATATTAATATGTAGCTATAATAACCTACATGCCAAAAAAAATACTATAAACCAGACATATTTTAAGATACAAATGTGCATTTATCTGCCAAGGACAAAGCTGGTTTTTGACACTGTTGTTCCATTTGCTTCTTGAGGTAACCCAGCTACAAGGTGTTCTCTATGATTTCCTATTTCTTTTTCTCTAAAGGAGAGCAAGCACTTATACAGTGAACTTTATGAGTTGACTTATATGAGCAGAGAACTTCCAGATTACTGACATCTTCCCCTAAACTTTTACAGTGGTTTTGACCATACCAAATTTGACATTCATGTTTTCCCCATGGAGGGCATGTCATATTTCACTGGTTTACATAGATTACTTACTTAAAAATTACTTTATTTACTGAGCTTGCAATTTATTCAATGGGTAGGAGTGCAGTGGGGGGGCCCACGTGCTGCCGGCTCTCAGTGCACGGCCGTGGGGAGGGGGTGAAGGCTGGGGAACTGTTTCCATTGCCTGTACGAGGAACTAAAACCTGACCCCAGTGTCCACCCTCTGGGCCAGCCCTGTCCCTTGAGGCAGCCAAAAACCAGAGTCAAGTCTGGCCCTGTCACCTCCCAGCACACGTTTCAGATGCTGTCCTTTCCCATCTCCACTGGTCAGAGCGCTGCTTCCCAGAGAAACAGGCAAGTCTCAGTGGTGACACTTACTCCCTCTGATTTTCCCCTGTGGGAGTCACCAGGGCCAAACTGAAACAAACTCACACAAATCTCACACCAACGCACTCTCTCTCTACAGAGAACAATTAGAATTATCGGCTGGACTCCCCCAAGCCTCCTGGGTTTGCACTCACAACTGCCTCAGAGCCCCTCCCCATCAGCGATCAGGGCTAGCTGGGGCAGGGGGAGGGACACAGAGGAAGCAGACCTAGCAGCCTAGAGTCATGTGACAGGAACAGAACAAACAGCACGTATTTCTTATTACAGTACATAATATAGTATTTAGTACACACTAGCAGCCAGCCTCAGAGAAGGCTCAGCATGCACTTCACCTATGCTAAAGATCTCACGTGGATGATCTCATTTAATTCTAGGAACAACCGTATGAGGTCATTCCCATTTTACAGACAGTAAGAGCAAGGCACACAAAGGTTATAAAGCTTTGTCATGGGGACACAAAATGAATTGACAGAGTGGGCACTTGATTCAAGTGTCTCTGCCCTTAGCTAGTATGCCCCACTGCCTTCAATTGGCTCTAAATAGCGGGATGCAGCTGTGGGCTGGCAGCACTGAGACCAGGCACGTTATAAACTCAATCTTAGTTGGCTTCGGACACTGAGGGTGTCCTGAAGGCCCACACAGGGCACACACAGGAGGATGGAGCCAGCGCCTCAGGCACACACTCTTTCTCTCCCTCCTTCCTCCGCCTCTTGGCCGGCTAGGCAAAGATGTACACGCCGGGTACCGTGTGCTCTGGAGTTACAGTCCTACAGCTGCGGTGATTCAAGGGAGTCAGACTCGATATGTACAAAGCACAACAGGCCAGAGGGATGCTGCGAGAAAGATGGAGAGCAAGTCCTTGAACTTATGAGGGTTACTTCCTGGTGGTGGAGAACAAACTGCTAAGCAGAGATGCAAAGTCCCGGGCTACTGGAGAAGGAACACTAAGGACAGGGTGGGAAGGAAATGGCTCTCTCAGGGAAGGACCAAGGGAACAGCAAACTACCCCTCCCCCTCTAACAGGGAAAATTCGGGGAAAGACCTGATGCAGGGTCCCAGGGTCCAGAATAGGGCCGTGTGGGCTAATGGGACGCAGGGGCTGGGGAGGGTGCCCCGTTGAGGGCAGGAGGTTGGGAGGAGGGCAGTGCTGCTGCAAGGGTAAGCGGGGAGAGAAGCCAGACAGTTTAAAAGGCAGACATCTGGTTTGTTGTCTCCACCATTTTTACATGTTTGACCTTGGATGAGTCATTTAATCTAAATGTCTTCCCTGTAAATAAGGAATGATGAGAACAAGAGCTCAGCATCTCCCTCCTCCCGCCCAGGACACGGTGAGCAGCAGTCTAAGTTAGACTTGCAATAACATATCTGTGCTGTAAACGATTCTTTAAAAGTCAATCAAATCAGTGGCTACCCTGGGCTTTGGAAGAGCAATTTTTCAGAATACCTGCTCTGAAAGTTTCAGGTAAGAGATGCATAAACATGACCTTCTCGTGAGGGAGAGCGCCTGCCTCTGGGCATTTCCTGTCTCAGCCCAGCTCTCCAACAGGAGCACACCCCACCCACCTTGACCCAGCTAGGCCTAGGGTCTTCCTGAGAAACCTGGAAAGAAACACAGACTCTAAACTGTGACTTCGGGGCGCCTGGGTGGCTCAGTCGGTTAAGCATCCGACTTCGGCTCAGGTCATGATCTGATAGTTCATGAGTTCGAGCCCTGCGTCGGGCTCTGTGTTGACAGCTAGCTCAGAGCCTGGAGCCTGCTTCCGGTTCTGTGTCTCCCTCTCTCTCTGCCCCTCCCCACTCATGCTCTGTCTCTCTCTGTCTCAAAAATAAATAAAACATAAAAAAAAAATAAAGTTGTAAATTCAAAAGCATGTGACCTCAGGACCATGGGCAGCTATTTTCTCCTTCACACGGAGTATGCTGCCTGGACTGCAGGAGTCAGTGAGGCTGCATAACAGACATGGCAACCTGGGGAATGGAGGGGTGGAGTGGTCAGAGACACTGCAGTTTAAAATGTCAACGAGGGGCACCTGGGGGGGCGGCTCAGTTGGTTGAACGTCCGACTTCAGCCTAGGTTACGATCTCGTTGTTCCCGAGTTTGAGCCCAGTCGGGCTCTGTGCTGACAGCTAGGAGGAGCCTGTTTAGGATTCTGTGTCTCCCTCTCTTTCTGCCCTTCCCCCTCTCATGCTCTGTCTCTGTCTCTTTCTCTCAAAAATAAATAAAACATTAAAAGAAAAATAAAATGTCAATGGAGCTATACAGTTGCAGTTGTACCAACAGCTACCGTTTACTGAGCGCTTAACTCATAGCAAGCACTTTACTTGCAGTGAAGCAACTCTGTGGATAAGAGAAATGCATCCATTTTCCAGATGATAACACTGAGGCTTTGAGAAAGAAACCTGTTCCAAAGCCATGTAGGAGATAAGACATGCAGCAGAGATCTTATGCCAGGTATGTTTCCCTGCAAAAGCTGTGCTCCTAACCATTAGGCCACTGTCTCCCTATGACAAGATCCAGGACGCAGCCACAAGAGGGGTGGCTACTAAAAAGAGGGGCAGAACCCCATGCCAGAACCCCTGATGTCATCGGCACGCTGTCAGGCCCTGAAGTGGGAATGGAGATGGAGAGGCGTGGCTCAGTCTTCTCGAACAGAGGAAAAGGGACTGGGACAAGAGTATCAAGTGGGATGGCCTGTGGCACTCCTATAGGAGGCATGTATGACAAGTCTCACCGTTTATGAATCCGCAGCAGAGAGCAGCTGCCAAGACTGGGTGGAAACAGCCACGTTACAGCAGGGAGACGGTACCAGGGGCCTGGGAGGAAGAAGGCCAGCTTCTCTTCCTCTTGAGGAATTCCAAACCCCAAAACATCTGTTCAGTCTTTCAGTCCTTCAGTCTCATTGAAGAATTATGATAAAGCAATCGGATCTAATTGGCATTTGCATGAATTCCTTAAAAGTTTATTTATTTATTTATTTTTGAGAGACAGAGGCAGCATGAGCAGGGGAGAGGCCGAGGAAGAGAGTCCCAAGCAGGCTCCGCAGCCCCAGCACAGAGCCTGATATGGAGCTCGAACCCCCGAAACTGTGCGATCATGGCCTGAGCCACTCAGCTGCCCAGGCATTTGCATTTTTAAAAGACTAATCTAGGGGAGCCTGGCTGGCTCAGTAGGAGAAGCATGTAACTTATGATCTCAGGGTTGTGGGTTTGAGCCCCATGTTGGGTATAGAGATTAAATAAATAAAGCTAAAAAAAAGATTAATCCATCCAAGGCATGCCACGTTAGTTGATGGAATTTCAGGCCAAATTCAGACTTCTACATGAAGAGAAATCTTGTATTTTATTATTAAAAAAAAAAAACCCTCAGTTTTCATTCAGGTTTTTTTTTTTAATGTTTTTTATTTTATTTTTGAGAGACACAGAGACTGTAAGAGCAGGGGAGGGGCAGAGAGAGAGGGAGACACAGAATCTGAAGCAGGCTCCAGGCTCTGAGCTAGCTGTCAGCACAGAGCCTGACGCGGGGCTCGAACCTACAAACCGTGAGATTATGACCTGGGCTGAAGTTGGACGCTTAACCAACGGAGCCACCCAGGCGCCCCAGTTCTTTTTTTTTTCTTTTTTTAAAGTTTATTTATTTATTTTTAGAGAGAGAGGGGGAGAGAGAGACAGACAGACAGCTGGAGCCAGGGAGGGGCAGAGATAGAGGGAGAGAGAGAGAATCCTGAGCAGGGAGCCTGACTCAAGGCTCAAACCCATGAACTGTGAGATCATGGCCTGAGCCAAAATCAAGAGTTGGACACTCAACTGACTGAGCCACCCAGGTGCCCCAAGAGAAACCTTTTAAGGTGACTTCTCTTTCTTATACATAGACTAATCAGTGACCTTGCCATTCCTGCCTATAAATGTCCACGGAGCATTCTGGATTATAAATGGCCATCAAGGCTCTGCTAAAAGGAAACCTTGTTTCTGGGACTCCCTGATAGTGGCGGGAACACGGTAGGTACTCTCCCATTCCCGTGTACACGCACATCTGCTGCTAAGGCTGCTGTGTTGATGGATATAACCAGAAAACCTTTTCTTCTTGGTGATGTTTATATTTTATTAGTTCAACCAGGTTTTAGCTTAAGGTTGCCCTATTCATTCAGTCCTCAAAAGACCACCCTTTCTACACCACCATAGTTGCTGAGGACCAATTTAACTCTACCTTCCCAGAATAGTTCAAAATTTAGTTTTAGTTACTGCTGCTCAAGGGCTAAGCGAGGTCTGACTCAGCCCTAACACATGCCCGTGCTGGGATCGTGTTGGGATCCCCCACCACGCCTAGTGATCGTCACATCAATACACACAATGTCTCATTAAGTTCATCTTCTACTTATCCTCACTTAACAATCCATCTTTCTCACAACCCCAGAGGGAAGAACAAATAAAACCGACAAATATACCAACCACGTTGTCAAACCCTTCCAGGAATTCCATCATTTATTTCGGATCAGTTTAAAAGTCCAGAGTGAATGAAATGAAGGCAATCTGATTAGAAATTCCAAAGTCATTCAATCATTTCTTTCTCTTCAATATTTACTTCTACCTTACACATTACAGTTGGTTCCAAGTTCCCTCAACCTTGCTCTTTTGTTTGTATGATAATTCCAGAGTTATTACATAATGACCTAACCAAGAGACCAGAATGTGATATAAAGACCTAAATGTGTCTCCAGAGAAATAGAGAATGCAGTGGACCATGCCCAGGCTATGGAAAGTGCTTTGCAAAGATTAGATTACAGTATAAAAATGCAAAAAAGAAACTTACTGAAGCTACATATATAGTCTGGGACCTAAAAATCGATTACAGGGAGTGCTTAAATATTTAAAAAATTTAAAAAGCAACTAAGAAAACAACAAAGATCTCTTTGCAGCCAACATTAACCTAGGGCATAAAGAAGTTGCCATGTTATGTATAGGAGAGAGAATATGGAAAAGAAAGAAAAGCTAACATGTACCCAAGGGTAGCTGAGCCATATGCTGCTCCCTTGCTGGTAAAAATATCAAGAGAGTTTCAGAACTCCTACGTCATGGACTGAGCACTTGGGAGCACGAAACCTTTTGTCAGTAAAACATAATCATTGCAAACAAATCAGGGAGAAAAAGATCAGCTAAATAAAAATCTATCAAATATACTAAATAGATATAACCACTGATTATACGTTTCCTGTACAGCCTACATTTGTACCTGTAGATGGGTTTTTTGTAAAAACTAGGTTGTGTTCATATGTTCTATTTTTTTTTATTTATTAAAAAATTTTAAAAAATATTTATTTTTGAGAGAGAGAGAGAGAGAGACAGACAAAGCAGGAGTTGGGGAGAGGCAGAGAGAGGGAGACAGAGAATCTGAAGCAGGCTCCAGGGGCAAGCTGTCAGCACAGAGCCTGATGCAGGACTCAAACCCATGAACCAGGAGATCTTGACCTGGGTTAACGTCAGACACTTAAATGACTGAACCACCCAGGCACCCCTATGTGTTCTATTTTTTGTTTAAAAAAATTTTTAAATTCTTATTTATTTTTGAGAGAGAGACAGAGTGAGAACAGGGGAGAAACAGAGAGAGGAAGACGCAGGATCCAGGCTCTGAGCTCTTAGCACAGAGGCTGACGTGGGGCTCAAACTCACAAACCGCGAGATCATGACGTGAGCAGACTGAGCCAAAGGGGCGACCTCTTCTGTGTTCTGTTTTTTTTTTTTTAATGTCTTTATTTTATTTTGAGATAGAGACAGAGAGCCGGCAGGGGAGGGGCAGAGAGAGAGGGAGACACAGAATCCAAAGCAGGCTCCAGGCTCTGAGCTGTCAGCACAGAGCCTGACGCGGGGCTCACACCCATGAACTGTGAGATCATGACCTGAGCCAAAGTCGGACACTTAACTGACTGAGCCAACCAGGCGCCCCTTATGTGTTCTGTTTTATAATCTGTGGTCCAAAAGAAAATATGTCAACAATTTATTACCATACCAACACACATAAAGGGTTTTATATTTTAGCTATGTTGCTATAAATCTTAACATAATTAATAAGGATAATTATAAAATATCATTCAAAACATAAAACAGTGAAAGGTTACTCAAGGTAACTAAATCTATATTAACTCTGGTAAACAAAGGACCCTGCTCTTATAGTAAATTTTCCCATTTAAACTGCAACTTTCCTCCACAAACAAATTTATATTGTGGGTTTCTAGAGGGCAGAGATAAAAATATACTGAAGTCACCCAGACAAGCATATGGCCTGGGAGCCTATTAGAGTTCAGGAAATTCTTTTTGTTGATATGAGTGTTATTTTTCATTCAAAGTTGGTACTTCAATCAAGAAGAAAAAATTACCAGGGTGCTGGGGTGGTTCAGTCAGTTGGGCCTCTGTCTCTTAGTTTCAGCTCAGGTCATGATCTCACAGTTTGTCAGTTCAAGCCCCATGGTGGGGTCCACGCTGACAATGTGGAGCCTCCTTGGGATGCTCTCTCTCCCCCTCTGTCTGCCCCTTCCCCATACTCTCCTTTTCCCAAAATGGATAAATAAAAAAAAGAAGAAGAAAATATTATCACGGGGATGTCTGAGTGGTTAAGACACATTTTTTTAAAAAGGTTTATTTATTTATTTATTTTTGAGGGGGGTGGGAAGGGCAGAGAGAGGGGGAAAGAGTATCCCAAGCAGGCTCCACATTGTCACTTCAGAGCCCAATGTGGGGTTCAAACCCACGAATGATGAGATCATGATCTGCTGAAATCAAGAGTCAGAAGCTTAACCCACTGAGCCACCCAGGTGCCTCAGGTCTTAGGAAGAAAACGCTAAACTATTTCAACCGAAAAAATGATTAAAAAGACAAATGGGGAATTCACAAGTGGAAATTCACTCCATCAACATTTTTTTCACAAGACACTGAGGAGAGGCCCTGTGCATCCCAGGACCCGGTGCTACGCGCATCCCGTGTTCCCTCACTGAGACGGGGTTCACCACACACATCAGACCGACAGCCTCTATTATTCTTATGACATTCCAACTGGTGACAGCTGTGGCAAGTCCCGGGCGGAGGTGGGCAGGGGGGTCTCCCACCACCTCTCAGTCACGTCTGGGACAATGGGCCCCTCCTGCTCACCCCACTCCTTCTTGAAACACTTGCTTCTCTTGGCTTCCAAGACACTGCACCTGTTCCATCTCGGCCTCACTCCCTGGCGCTCCTTCAGCATGCTCCTAGGCTGCTTGCAAGTCATCTCCTGACCTCTAAGTATCCGGGTGTCCCAGGGCCCGCTCGTCCTTGGCTTCTCTCTCTGGTTCTCCAAGTTATATCCATTCCCTTGAGGACCAGGTTCAGTTTTACAGCTTTAAATACCACCGACTGAATCTACTGTTCCTAAGTTTCCATCTCTTCTCTAGACCTCAGCCTTGAACTCCTAATTTGTATATCCAACTGTCTACCTGACATTGCCCCCGGGGTGTCTAATAGGCACTGCACACCTATTATTCCAGCTACTTTTGCCCCACTGCTCCCGCCTCAGTAACGAGCACTGCCAGCAGTCCAGGTGCTTGCGTTACACACCCCGGGCCGTCTCTGAGCCCCTCCCCTCTCTCTCGTGCACACACACGCACACCTCACAGTGCTATATTCAAATGAAACGGCTAGAATATTAATCAGCCTTAAAAAGAAGGTCAACTATGACAAAGGCTACAATATGGATGAGCCTTAGACAATGGTGAGTGAAAGCAGCCAGTCCCAAGAGACAGATACTGTATGATCCCACTTACATGAGGTACTTATAATAGGCAAATTCGTAGAGATTTTGGTAGAGGTAGAATTGTGGCTTCCTGGCATTAGGGAGAGGGCAGAATGGGAGTTATCATCCAAAGGGTACAGGGTTTCAGTTTGGGAAGATGAAAACATTCTGTAGCTGGATGGCGGTAAAGGCTGCGCAACACAGTGACCCTGCTTAATGCCACTGAGCTGTACACTCAAAAACAAGCACAACTGCTCTGAGTCACCTCCTCTGCTAGCATTCTGTTCTAAGTTATGGTCATCTCTTGCTTGGAATAATTACTATAATAGCCTCTTAAATGATCTTCCTGTTCCATTCAATTAGGATTAGGTCTGTCTACACCCAGTAACAACAAAACAAATGTAGTGACTTAAACAAGATGATATTTACTTCTTTCTTCTTTCTAAGGTAAAAAATAAACCCATGGTTAGGCAATCCAGAGCTGGCAATGGGGACTCCTGGGTGTCACAAAGAACCCAGTTTCCATCCTTCTGCTCTGTGTCCTCATGCGAGGCTGACCTTCTTCCGTTGCCTCATAGTTCTAAATGGCTAAATGACCTTCAGCCAGTGACCCGCATTCTAGAGAGCAGCCAGCCAGGTGCCCTCTTCCCTCTGAGGAAACTTCCCAGTAGACTCATCCCAAACCTCCAGTTACATCTTCAAAGATCCGAATTTACTCAAGAGACTCCCATACGTAAGGAAGGCTGGGAGTCCAGTCCTGTTTCCAGGCACAATATGCCTGAGAACAAAACAAAACAAACCCAGGGTTTTGTTACTAAGGAAAACGGGGAGACTGGATTTGGGGAGCCAACTACTCTCCCCTAAAGGCAACTTTCCGCACAGGGAAGTCTTATAAAACAGAAATGAGATTATTGCACTCCCCTGCTCAAAATCTTCCAATGGCTTTCCGTGACAATCAGAATAAAGTCCAAAGTCCTCATTCTGTCCTACGACACTCTACCTGAACAGGCCCCTGACTATTCTCTAAACATTTCCTATCCTTCTCTCAGCTCTGGCCACCCTGCTGTTTGTACTCTATAGAGTCAAGACCGCCTGGCTCTAAAGTCTGGATCTGCCAGGAAGATAGGCTGTTTAACCTCTCCACACTCCCGTGTCCTCATCGACAAAACAGGAATGTGAACAGTATCTAACTCATAAGGTTATTAATAGAATTATGGGGTGCCTTTGGCTCAGGTCATGATCTCAGGGTTCCTGAGTTCGAGCCCCACATCAGGCTCAGAGCCTGGAGCCTGCTTCAGATTCTGTGTCTGTCTCTCTCTCTCTGCCCCTCCCTTACTCATGCTCTGTCTCTCTTGCTCTCGAAAATAAAAAAAATTAAACTTAAAAGAGAAAATTTAATGGAATTCAGCGAGTTTATGTGTAGTCTCAGAACAGAGCACAGCATACACTACTATTAGCTGCTTTTTGCTTGCATTGTCATTTAAGCTATTTTGAGTTTGGTTTCTGTCACTTGTAGCCATAGTGATTTTCTTTATAAAAACAAGTCCAATCATGCCGGTCTCTTGCTCAAAATCCCTTAAAAAAAATCCCGTATCAGGGCACCTGGGTGGCTCAGTTGTTGAGTATCCACCTCCTGGTTTTGGCTCAGGTCATCATTCATGGTTCTGTGAGTTCAAGTCCCACGCCAGGCTCCATGCTGACGGTATGGAGCTTGGTTGGGATTCTCTCCCTCTCTCTTTGTCCCTTCTCTCTCTCTCTCAAAATAAATATATGTTTAAAAAATCCCATTTCATTCTGTATAAAATCTAAATCCTTATCAGGGCCTACTCTGGTTTTCTGGCCTATCTGAACCTTTTCCAGGTTGTGGAGGAAGTTCTGGTGTGGGGGACTGGGTCCTGCCAGAGTGAGGGGAGCAGGAGAACCCTGAACCAACCAGCATCAGACTTGAGGCTATGCTCCACTTGCTCCCACAGCATCACACCTAACGTCTCAATCTACTTGGTCTCGCCCACACGGCCCAGAGCACTTTTGACTGTCGTCACCCATCTCTGCCAGCTCATAGCCAGATCGTGTGTATTTTCTCCAGGAGGGCAGGTGGGAGCAGCTAGGTAAAGAGGAGAGCAGACCAAGGGCGCTGATGAGGGCTCAGGCGGGGTCCTGGAGTGAGCAAGGCCCCCCAGGGTTCCTCCACATCACGCTATTTCTACCTTCCTGGCTCTGGATATGTCAGCATCAGCCAGAGGGCAAGAAGTCCAGTCTTGTGGAGGTCTGGAAGCTGCAAACAAGCCCCTCCACGCTGGCCTGAGGCAGCAGGGAGGTAGAGAGCACAACCCCTGTATATGCTGGTCCCAGAAGGATTTTAGGCAAATGTCATTTTAGAGTCCTGATTTGTAAAGATGAGGGAGGCAGGCTGCCGAAACAGGCTGTTATCCAATCCTGTGACATCTTACAAGCTGACCGGTGACCATAAACATTTAGAAGAGAAAAGAATTCAGGAAAGCTAGTTCTATGTAAAATTATACTCCAGGAACTCTTTTATTTTTCTTTCCTTCAAATTTGCCCACCAAACCTAGTAGTTCCCTTATGTTCACTCAAGCCTTTTTAGCAACTATGAAATTTTAAATCATATTCTCCTAATGGAAAGCCGCATTGCCACTTGAGTCACCAACATGAGGAGCACACCTTGCCTCCTACCTGCTGTGGGGGTCCTTCCTGCAGGGTGCGGGGGGGGTTGGTATTTTTCTGCTTCTTCCTCGCTTCACTTTTATTGTCTTCATTTTCCTGAAAAGTACTTGCTTTCCTTTTCATCATTACAACTTAAAAAATTTTTTTAATGTCTTATTTATTTTTGATACAGAGAGAGACAGAGTATGAGAGGGGGAGGGTCAGAGAGAGACAGAACCGGAAGCAGGCTCCAGGCTCTGAGCTAGCTGTCAGCACAGAGCCTGACGCAGGGCTCAAACCCACGAACGTGAGATCTGACCTGAGCCGAAGCCGGAGGCTTAACCGACTGAGCCACCCAGGGGCACTCTCATCATTACAACTTAATAATACCCCCTGTGATATTGTGATTTATAGAATGAAATACACAGTTTGGTCTTCTTCCAAAGTTGTTGGCACATAGCTCTTAAAACCCTTGGAATTTTCAATGTAATAAGAGAGACAAAGTGTTTTGTTATTCATAACAAGCCCCTCTAAACCGTACCCGAGTTTACCTTAACGAGGTGACTTTTGAAAAGCCCCTCATGAATGGGGGGCTGGTTGTCAAGGGAACCAACTGCTGATTATGGGTTTGGAACTTTCAGTCCCACCTCGCTGGGGAAGGGAGAGGTTAGAAGCAGAATCAATCAATAACGGTCAATGTTTTTTAATCAATCACACCTATATAACGAAGCCTTGAAAAAGCCCAAAGGACAGTGTTCAGAGAGCCTCTGGGTTGGTGAATGCAAGCAGGTGCTAGAGGGGAGGTGCGTCTGGAGAGGGCGGGGAAGCTGCACAGCCCTTGCCCTGTGCGTCCCTTCCATCTGGCTGATCCTGAGTTATAGCCTTTTATGATGTAGGAAGTAAAATGTTTTCTGAGTTCTGTGAACTGCTCTAGCAAATTAACTGAACCCATGGCGGTGGTCATGAGAACCTCTGCTTTATAGCCAGTTGGTAAGAAGCAAGGGTAACCACACTTGTGACTGTTCCTTGATTGTGACTGTTCCTTGATTGTGACTTGTGATTGGCGTCTGAAGTCCTGTGGGACTGAGCCCTTCCGGTGTAGAGGCTGATGCTAACCTCCAGTAAACAGTGTCAAAACTGACTCAGAACTGTCTGGTGTGGTATAAACCCCGGGACACATTTGGTGATCAAAGTGCCAGAAATGAAGTATTCTGTGAGGAGACAGAAAACAGAAGAGTCTTCCTAAACATGCTCCTTTCTGTTAGGAGACCACTTCACAGGCACAAATCCTCCAAGGAATGGAATCTTTAATGGGGTATTCCTGATACACTACTCCTAACATAACTTTCTCTCTCCCTTTTTTAAAACTTGGAATATGTCCAAACAAACAGAACAAGAGAGTACTAATAAACCCATTAAAAGCTTCAACAACCATCAACATTTTGCCACGTTATTTTCACCTTCCTCCTGAACACCACCTTTTTCTGCTAGAATGTTCTGAAGCAAATCCCAATCAACCAAGACCCAGGACATGTTCAAACTTCCCAAATTATCTTTTTAAATGTCTTTCGTTTGTTTGAATCTCAACCCCAAAAAGCTTATCTTATTTGGTTATCATAGCTCTTAACTCTCACTTTAGATGCCTTCTACCTTTTTATTTTTTTCCATGCTACTTGACTTGTTAAATCAGGTCAACTGCCTAAAGAACATGCCACATCTTTTCTGTCTAATGGCTTCCTTGTGGTGTTGCAGAATTTGTTCCACTACGCCCTGTATTTTGTGTAGACTGGGAACTCATTCCAGGACTGATGAGATTATATCAGGTCCCCTCCCCCTCTGGGGAAAGGGGAGAAGAGGGAGAGGTCCAAGAATATACTATGGGGGTACTGTGCGGTTCTCGGGAGGCATGGTCAACTGGTGATGCTGAGGCTGACCACTGGATTTGAGTGAGAAAGGCCTGATCCTCCCCTTATGAGGTTCCCCAGTGACCTTTTACCAACTGGTTTTTATCAAATCCATTGTTGACCACTTGCCTGAGTCAGTTAATTCATTATGGTCTGCAAAATGGTGATTTTCCTAATTGTATCATCTCTTCTTTCCAGAAGCATACAGAGATTCTTCTAAATAGAAGGACTTTCCCCCATCCAGTAGGGCTATTTGGTTACTCTAAAAAACAGTTGTACTGGAGAAGCAGGAAATTTGTTTAATTCATTTTCTTTTCATCAGCAATTTTCAGAATGATGAGCTGGTTGCATAGTGCGTCTTGGCCAATCAAAATCAAAGGGCCCATTGCTTCCAGAGTGGCAGGTGCCCCATGGTCCCAGTGGCCTCCACCCTCACAGAATGGGCAGGGCAGACAGTACATCTTGTTGCTCCCCAATGGAGTTTACAAAATCACCCAAATTCCAGCTGCTTAATTAGTTATAGATTCTTCTAAAGGCTAAAATCTGAAGACAATTAAAAAAAATTTTTTTTTTATGTTTTATTTATTTTTGATACAGAGAGAGACACAGCATGAGAGGAGGAAGGGCAGAGAGAGAAGGGGACACAGAACTGGAAGCAGGCTCCAGGCTCTGAGCTAGCTGTCAGCACAGACCCCGACGCAGGGCTCAAACCCACGAACATGAGATCTGACCTTAGCGAAGGTTGGAGCCTTAACCAACTGAGCCACCTAGGCGCCCTGAAGACAATTTAGATAATAGAAGAGTCACCTTAAAAGAATAAGCTAGAAAGAGTGGCTAGAAATTAGCCACGGCCTGAAAACTGGATTTATATAAGCTTTTTATGAAGTGAACGTCAGTTTCTGATTAATAGCAGCAATTTGGGTTTTCATTTGGCACGTATAATTAGGAAGTACTGTCCCCATAATCTGTTATGAAAGATCTACTAGTCAAAACAAGAAAGAAAAGAAAGAACAAACACTGAATTTTACCTTTAGGCCAAAAAAAAAAAAAAAAAAAAAAAAGGGAACAACATGCAAATTTAATTCCATTAAGGTTAATGAAAAATCACATTTTGTAACCAGCCCCTAACATTTTCCATTGTTGTTGCTCTACAATATTTTTGGCACATATCTACTAAAAGAAATGTGAATATGCCTGAATTAAGGTTCGTATGAGTTAGTGCTTACAAATGAATTATTTCAAACAGACTTACAGATAATCACACACTACATAAAAGACATGTGTCAGTGCATAAAATCGAAGGCCGAGATTCAATTACATAAAGGTTTGATTTAAAGTCTGCCTGCCCCTTTACAAGGTGGTGATACTTGGAAAGACACAAAAATTGCCAGAAGAAATAAAATATAGTCTCCTTAAAGACACAGAACTCCTGGGATCCCTAGAGCTGCCCTGGGCTTCTGGAATGCCTATGCACAGCATCTGCTCAGAGGGCCACACCCTCCCAACACTGAGGCCCCAGCCCTGGAGCCCTCAGAGGGTGAAGAGGCCCCCAGGGATGTGGCAACGCTGCTCACTCACTGCACAGCACAAGGATCCCGTCCCACTGCCCTCCCTCCACTTTCTCTTCAAAGGCTGACCTCAGGACCCTCTCTCCTTCCTCTCCCCCCGGCTCATACTGTTTCAGCCACAATAGGTCCTCACCACTCTCCCAACACTCAGGTTCATCCCGCCTCAGAAACCGCGCTAGCCGTTCCCTCTGCCTGGAATCCTCTGTCCTGGTTATCAACAGGGTTACTTCTTTACCTCCTTCAGGTCTTTATTTAAAAAAAGAAATGGGCGGAGGGGGGCTCCTGGGTGGCTAGGTTGGGCGTCCGACTTTGGCTCCGGTCATGATCTTGCAGTTCATGAATTTGAGCCCCACAATGGGCTCTGTACTTGACACCTCAGAGCCTGAGCCTGCTTCAGGTTCTCTGTCTCCCTCTCTGCCCCTCCCCTGTTCACGCTCTGTCTCTTTGTCTCTCTCAAAAATAAAACATTAAAAATATTTTAAGTATATAATAAATAAATAAAACAGGGGCCCCAAATGGAGTCACTTGCGTTAAGCCTTCCTCAGACAACCAAGACTTAATACTTAACTGCAATTTCAGCCTCTTCGAGGAATGAAACCTTGGAATTACTCAGGCAACACTAGTGAGTCATCCACCCAAGAGACCCCTTCCGTCTCCCATAGGAAGATGGCCTTGGTGGAAACGATCCACTCTTTGCTAGAAACTTTCTTTGTCTGCTCCTTTCTACCCTATAAAAAGCCTTCTATGTTGGCTTGGAACTCCTTTCTATCTGCTAGATGGGATGCTGCCCGATTCATGAATAGTTGAATAAAGCCAGTAAGATCTTTAAAATTTACTTGGATGAATTTTGTTTTTATTTATTTATTTATTTAAATGTTTTATTTATTTTTGATACAGAGAGAGACACAGCATGAGAGGGGGAGGGTCAGAGAGAGGAGACACAGAACCGGAAGCAGGCTCCAGGCTCTGAGCTAGCTGTCAGCACAGAGCCCGACGCAGGGCTTGAACCCATGAACGTGAGATCTGACCTGAAAGTCGGAGGCTTAACCAACTGAGCCACCCAGGCGCCCCGAATTTTGTTTTTTAACAAGTCAAAAGTCACCTCAATGACACCTTTTCTAGTTATCTTATCTAAAACTGCAGTCCTCTTTTCTCTTCACAAATGGAACAATTTCTGTCTTGTTCACTACTGCATCGTTTGTGCCTGAAACGCTCCCTGGCACAAATAAAATGTACAACATATATCTGTCCCATGGATGCATGGATCACAGGTCGGTTTGATTCTTTTACTCACATGTGCATCGCAAAAGGAATTTTATTTATGACAAGTGATACACACCTGTAAAAAGAGGTGGACATCTGTGACTTTCTAATAAACAGAAAACCACTTTACAGGGCTGTGTATACTGCTTTAATACGGACTACATGCTTTAACTGCAAAGGGTAACAGATTTCTAGGACACGCGATACTGAGATAGATAAAATTAAGGAGAAATCAGCCACTCAACTTAGCTAGGCTGGCATTTTACAGGAAAACTGGAATCAACAGGATCTTTAAAATCTCTGGTAGAGACAGAATTTCCTAGACTCAAAAAGAAAAGATACAGACAACAGGTCCCGTGTGGTCTACCTCTCAAAAATGTCTGGGTGGGATATACAAAGCTTTGTATAAACAACAAATTAAATATGGGAAACCGTATTTTTCCTGAATTTATATTTTGGCTGGACTGACAATTTGAGACTCTTACAAAGGAATGCCCATGAAGCACTTGATTAAGATCACATTTCCTATTTAGAACAAAATCTCAGTTCATATACAGTGTAAACTACGTGTTTTCTATAAATCCAGAGGAGGACAAATCCTACCTAAACTGTCAACTGGCTTGTCCAAAGGTGGTTGGTTAGGTACTGCAAATATATTTCATGGATACTCCACCCCCAAGCCTCTTGCTTCCCCAATGTCCCATTTCTCGGCAAAAGGCAAAAAGAGCAATGACTATTGATAAAAGAGGTCCCCTTGGGCTTTTATAATGAAAAGGTCCTGGCAGTTGCTCCATCAGGCAGGTAATACTGCTGCTGCCTTACAACAAGGGAGGTGCCTACTTCAAGAACCAGGAAGATGGCGCCTGGGTGGCTCAGTCAGTTAAACGTCCAACTTTGGCTCAGGTCATGATATCATAGTTCATGAGTTCAAGCCCCGCGTCGGGCTCTGTGCTGACGGCTCACAGCCTGGAGCCTGCTTCGGATTCTGTGTTTCCCCCTCTCTCTGCCTCTCCCCTCCTTGCACTCTGTCTCTCTCGCTTAAAAATAAATAAACATTAAAAAAAAAAAAGAACTAGGAAAGAAATGAACAGAGCACATGTTTTAGGAGTGGCAGCCTTTCCCCCTTAAAAGTATCCCATTTAGAAGAATACTTGCTGAACTTTTCTCTCTGATGCTCGTTTGGTACATAATTGTGCTCTGCACTTCAGAGAAGGGCTATTAGCACCATTCAAGCCATATTGGAAGCAATAACAATGATGATGACACCTGGGTATAGTGTTTCAGAAACACTAATCACCTCTGATCTTCACCAGAACTCTGGAAGGTGGGTGGTAACTCCATTTTATTTTATTTTTTAAAGATTTTTTTTTTAAGTAATCTCTACCCTCAGCATGGGGCTTGAACCCACAACCTTGAAATCGAATCACATGCTCTACTGACTGAGCCAACCAGGGGCCCTGATAATTCCATTTTATAATTCCATGTTATAGATGGGCAAAGTAAGGCTTACAGAGGTTAGAAGATTTGCTCAAGGCTGTACAGACAGTAAGAAGCAGAGTCATTTTCTAAACCCGGATCTTCTGACTCCATGCCCCATAACCACGTTCCTGGCACTAATTAACTAGTGAAACAGCAGTCACAACTCATTTCTCTACCAGTGAGATTGTAACCATGAGGTTGGGAGAGTAAGGGGCAAAGTCACTGACAGGTCCGGACAGGACAGGTCTCACGCAGGCCAGGCCTGCCCCAGAGGCAGAGTGAGCTGCTGCAGTTCCCAGACACAAGCACGGCAAGCAGGGAGCACATCCCAGACCTGGCTGTGAGTAAGGCAACAGAACAAGCACGCTCCGGGCCCCCTCTTGGGTGGGGCGGTGGGATCAGTACTTTGTCTTGGGTTTATTTACTTATTTATTTTTTGATTCTGCAAAATATTTAGTAGCATGAGGAAATGGTTGAGTAAACGTACAACCATGTGAATTCTGAGGCTCTCAGTAAATTTGTTATTATGCAGTTTATTGTGAAATATTTAACTTATTTCAAAGAAACATTTCAACACTTACTTTAATTACTGATAGTTCCTACTCTGTAGTTACAAACGTAATTTCTTTATTGCTATCTTTTCTTAAATTTTTTTAAATTTTATTTTTGAGAGACAGAGACAGTGCGAGCAGGGGAGGGTCAGAGAGAGAGGGAGACAGAATCTGAAGCAGGCTCCAGGCTCTGAGCTAGCTGTCAGCACAGAGCCCGACATGGGGCTCGAACCCATGAACCATGAGATCATGACCTGAGCCAAAGCTGGATGCCCAACCAACTGAGCCACCCAGGTACCCTCTCTTTATTGCTGTCTTATCTATGATCTCTTTTCACTGGTACTTTTGGGACTATTTTTCCTCTTAAAAATAGATTATTTGAAAATTCTATACCTCTTACTATACAAAATCAATTATAGTTTTATTATGACCATTGTCTTAGGTTTAAAATGGGGAAGCATTTGAACACTGAATTCAGGGCTGTACTCCTCAGCAGAGAAGTCCTACCTAACCAGTCAAGTTCAGCACTGTTAGGACCCAGGGATGAATCGTTAGGGAGCCTCTCAAGGCCTTGCCGATAAAACCCTAAAAAGACCAAAAGGAAAAAACCCAAATACCTAGCCATTCCATGTGACTTGGTGAATATTCCGAGGGTGAGACCCTATTGACCCATGGCAGTACCTAAGTTCCAGAAACAATAAATACTGCTCTGTGCAAAAAGCAAAATGTTAAGTCTAAACTTGGCAATCACACTTTAGAATTTACTTATAAGCCAGCTGTTTGAAACTTAGAATACACCCATAGATTCGTTTTAAAACCCATCAACAGCACTTTAGTTTCCAGTCTAGCCTCCAAAGCCTGTTGAGCCTATTATGCACAAAAACACGGTAGTAGTCCAGCTATCCTAATCACATTTCAGCAGGGAAGCCAAGTCAAAATTCCAAACCACAACAATTAGAACTATTTCTCCTTTCTCAGCTCAAGTGGTCCACACTGGTCCCAAGAAAGCAGAAGGACCAAGGTAGGTGTAACCTCAGCCCAGGAGCTTCCTAACTAACCCCCAGTCCTCAGGGCTGGTTTCTCCTCCTCTCGTCCTGACCTGGAACAAGGGCACCAGCCAGGCAGGGTTGGAGGGCAAAGGGCCATGTCTAGCTCTGTCTCCTCTAGCACCTGGAGGCTGGAGGCATGTGCTGAAAAGAACTCAGTGATGTTCAGGTTAAAATAAAAGCCTTTGGCCTTATTTTTCAAACCACTCTTGCCTGAAATTCTAAAAACGAAAAGTGCTTATGTCATTACAGGATGAGAGCTGTGACAGGCTGGGTCTAATACTGTATGGCCCCTCCTGAGAGGGCAGAGTACCTGACTGCTGTCTTGCCACATCTCGGCAAAGCAGCGACCAGGCACACTGGTGGCGGAAGAACGCGGTCCTTTCTGTAAAACAAACAGAAGTCCAGCTGTACATGTGTGCGTGCGCACGCACGTCCCCAAACAGCAGTCTGAACGGCACAAGCTGGCCCGCTAACAGTGCTCGCTTCTGGGACACAGAATGGGGTGGGAGAGGAAAGCAGCAGTTTTACGTCTCACCCTTGGAACTTCTTTTGAGAAGTACTTTTTTTAAAAATTTATTTATTTTGAGAGACAGATGGCGAGAGTGTGGAAAGGGGCAGAAAGAGAGGGAGAGAGAAAATCCCAAGCAGGCTCCACGCTGTCACTGCAGAGCCTGATACACGTTCGAACTCACAGACCCTGAGATCATGACCTAAACCCAAACCAAGAGTCAGAAGCTTCACCAACTGAGCTACTCAGGTGCCCCAAGAAGTAGATTAAAAAAAATTGTTTTAAATGCTTTATGTATATTTTAAACATGTAACTCAAAAAATACTTTAAACTATCACAAGCCATTTTAAAAACACTTCAAAATGGTAATTTCCCTGAATATAAAATATGATCATAGAAATAATCAGAAATTTAAAATATACTTGGACAGATTCAAAAGAAAATGACCAGTAGGTTCAGTAAACTACAGCCCATGGGCTGGTTCAACAGACAGGTCCAGAGGTTAAGACAGGTTTTCGGGGGGGCAGGGGGGGTAAAGCCTGGGGAGCTCAGTCAGTTAAGTGTCCGACTCTTGATTTCAGCTCAGGTAACGATCCTGTGGTTCGTGAGACTGAGCGCAGAGTTTTGCTCTGTGCTGATAATGCAGGGCCTGCTTAGGATTCTCTTTTTCCCCCCCTCTCTGCCCCTCCCCTGCTTGTATGCGCTCTCTCTCTCTCTCTCTGAAATAAACTTAATTTACTATTTTCTTGGTACAGAAAAAGTCTAACGATCCCAAATTTACAGCAATAACACTGTCTCTTTTCAAATACAGTTCTAAATTCTCTTGAAAATGCCTTCAAAATAACTTTTAAACAATACAAATTAGTCCCATTACTTAATAACCTACCTTTTTTATCCCCCCTAAATTCAAAGCAATATAAATTAGTTTGTTTAGCTACCCTAACCATCGGAGTTGGCTCAGAAGACGTGATTTCCTAAAATCAAATTTAGCCCCAGGATGGAAGGGACATTCTCTGTCCTAGCATTCAGGAACCTAACCTCTGACACACTGGTAAAATGTACAAGGACTTGAGAAATCAAACTCAGAACTCTCTGAGCAGCCAACAATGATTTCTAAAATCTAGCAATGATACTAGTTAGTGACATTAATCTAGCAGCAGATCACTTTAATAAATGGTTTCCTAAATGAAAGAAAAAAGATGGTCATTTTTATTCTAAATGAAATTTGTATTCAAATCTTACATTTGAATCTAAAGCCCTGAAAGAGGGAGAATATTTCATTTTGATTAACAAAGACCCTAAGAAATGTATTAATCAATTAATTTAGAACCAGTAAAATAATTTATCCAGCAAGCATATGTGAACTTTCGACATTAAACCAATGGTTCTATATGATGACAATTCACAATAAGGTTCATAATCACATTTAGAATTCTCAGTCCCCACTTTTAACAGTATGCAATTTGGAAATAAAGTTTCAAGTTCAAAATTTAAAGAACATAAAATACAGGCCTATTTGTTTGTTTTATAGTCTTTTAACCTACGTAGTTTGCAATGAAGAAGCGAAAGCAATCTAGAACCTGTATGCACACAGTTTTTTACAAGGACAGAGTATCAACAGAAAGAAGATGAAGATCATCATTGTCGTGATTTAGGAAAAAAATGAAGACCGCATTCTCACTTCCCTCCGGAATACACCTTCCTGCCCAAGTACGACACAGAGATACCCTACCTCAATGTCCTGGAGGCTGAACTCCTTCTGGTCTGTGAAGTTCGCGGCCCCGGCACTCAGCTCCATCAGCATCTTGGCGATCTCAGGCTTTACGGCTGAGGTCAGCCGGCTGGCTGCTTCCAGGACGTGCTCCTGCACGTCCTTCAGCTGCAGGGCGGCCTTGGCGTAGTGCGAGTTCCTGAACACAGAGCTGAAGAGGCCTGTGAGGAAAGTGGTGGCACGGCAGAAGGCGTTGAGGGCATCCAGGTACTTGGAGATGCCCTGCTGGATGTCAGCGATGGGAGTGGAGTGGGGCATGGCGTGGTGGCAGTTGCCCGCGGCGCTGAGGGTGCCCAGGGGGGCAGGGGTGGCCGTGGACGCCAGGGGAGCGCTCAGCGCTCGGCCCAGCTCGGGCATCGGGTACTGCTGGTGCTGCTGCACCTTCTGCTTGGACCCGCCGAGCAGGAAGCGCCGCTTGTAGTCCATTTTAGTGTCCTGGGCGCTGCAGCAATACATGCGGGAGGGGTGGCTGTCCCAGTGGCCGTGAGCGGGTCCTGGGCCTGACTCTTCTTGTTCCCCCCAAAACTGTAGCTAGGTATAAAAATAGTGGAGTTCTGCAAATCGGTGTTTTAAAAAAGGCATTTCCATGAGGCAGGCGACCATGTGACCCAAAGTAGATGTGAGAACAACGGGTTTATGTAATTAATATTTTCAGTGTAGGCAAGACCTCTGACCAAAAATAAACATGTGTCCAAAATGCTGTATAAGAACTGTTAGCATTCCACTCACGTAATAAAAAGATATGTTGCCAAGAAAAATGTTTACCTATAATTGCTTGCAAGAATATTCTGATACTTGTATTTACAATGGCAGAAAAATAACTTAACTTTTAAAAAATGTAATATAATGTAATATAACATATCTTCAATACACCAGAAAAGTTAGAACCCCCAAGCCCAAAAGCTGATCAACAGCATTTTAAAAACAGTCCAGTTACTTCTCACCAAGTCCTGAAGAAGGAGGATCAAACCCCTGCAGAGCTCTGACAGAGCCTGCCTGCCAAGTCCAGTCACCTGCAAAGCTTCTTGTCAGCGCGGAACATTTCCAAATTTCCTGTCATATTTTTTGAAAACAAACATTTTTTTTTAAATGGCATTTGTTATTAGAAGTCTCCTCCTCCTTTCCTTTTGTTTGCTGAGGTAGCAGTTTCCTTGTAATGGTAATAAGAGGTGCTTCCAGACTGGGCTGGCCCTCCGTTGTAAAGTCTGAAGCAAGAATGTGCAGATGTATTTGTAAGGCCTCTAAGTCATTTCCTGTGAGGGGGGAAAAATAAGACAAAGTTAGGAAAGTTACAGGACAATGAGGAATTCTGAAACATTAACTCCTGAAACGCTACCGGCCACAAAGGCAGGCCGTAAGTGAGTGAGAAATCACAGATAGACTTACAAAAGCAAGTACAAGAGCTAGAGTTGAACCATGACATGAGGACTATTAGAAAATTCCTCAAGTTGTGGTACAAAAATAGTGCAACTAGGAAAGTTTGATTCCATACCAACCACTCCACAGCTGAGGCTAACAGAGCCTGGATTCATGTTGGTATTCAGCATAACCCTTGATCCCTCCTCAAGGAGCTCATGAATTCGCAAGAGGATCAGGAGGGTACCCAGATCCCGGGGAGGATGGTCAACAACCACAGCACTCATACAACTGTGAGGGGGACTGGAAAAGAGGGAGGAGCCAAAACAGAGAGAGATCAGGAAGGTTGCTGCAAAGAAAATGTTACTGTGAGGTAGCCCTTGACCGAAGGATATGTTTTCACAAGTGCAAAGGGATGGGTGGGGTTCACCAGCTCAAAGGACCACCAGAGCAAAGGCCCCAAAGCAGCACGGCATAGGGCCCGTTCCGGACACTCCAGCTGGGCGGAAGCGCAGCACACAGACAGAGCCTGGAGTGATGAGTGGCTGACAGGAGCTGGGCAGACAGGATTCTCTTGGCCCTCACCCAGGTGCCCCTCTGGATGCTCAAAGGGAAGCCCAGTGGGGTGTGTGTCAATTCCTTTACCCTGGGGCAGCTTGTACAGAAACCGTGGCTCTGCACAGGTGCTAACAGCAATGTCTCAGCATCTCTGGTTATAGTTTCTGATACCTGTACTGTGTATTTATTTTTGAGAGAGAGACACACAGAGCACAAGCTGGGGAGGGACACAGAGAGGGAGGGAGACACAGAATCTGAAGCAGGCTCCAGGCTCTGAGCTGTCAGCACAGAGCCCGACACGGGGCTCAAACTCACAGACCATGAGATCATGACCTGAGCCGAAGTCGGAGGCTTAACTGACTGAGCCACCCAGGCGCCCCTCTGATACTTTTAACAGTGAAGTAGTATGACTCTTCTCACACAGCTAATATCAGGGCTCACATTTGCTGGACCCATCTGTTCTCCCAAATGTAACAATAGTTCAAGTCTATTTTACCAAGTGTTATATTTAGTCTTTGTTAAACTACAAACTACATGAACTCTGAATACAGTTTGGCTTACTTATTGATAGCTAGGTTTTCTTTCTATTTTCTTTCATTGATAAAAAAAAAATACAAGTCACACTTTGTAGCCCATCATAGCCAACTACAACATGCCTTTACAATTAGTCGCAAAAGGAACCGAGGAAGGTAGGGAAAGAGCAAGAGACGAGAGATACAAACACACACTCTAAAGATGTAGCAACTCGCAGCCAGCTAGCATGTAAGTGCAACTAAACTGGTGCCATTTGTAGCTCTGTGTTCAATAGAATCTTGACTCTTAAAACACCTCACAAACTTTTTAAGAAACAACATTATCAGACAACTACTTCTAAGAAATGTTCCTCATTGTTCTTTTTTCAAATTCATGACAAAAAGGAAATCCTATCTAACCATGCCCAAATGCTCTACTATAACCAATGTAGCTTTACAAATGCTGATGTATGACCGACGTCCTCAACAGGAGTGCCGTTCACACAGAAGCCAACAGAAAGTCACCGCCTCGAGCTGGCCCTAGCGAGCGTCTTGTGCAGCTCTCAAGAGCACTCTTTCTTTGTTCTGTGTGACACACTGGGGCCGGTGGCTCGGACAATCCACCCCCATTACTCCGCCCGTTGACCCTGGAAGGCCAAGGAAGATCTATATACTTACCTAATTTTAAGGAGAGCATCATAAACATTATACTTATTTTTCACTTTACATATATTTCCAAAATGTATCTGAATCAAACTTATAATGCTTAAATATATACTACTTCACCAAATACATCTACAAATTCAAAATAAAAATCTGAACCCCTTTTTTTTTTATAGGAACCGGCAAGCTGATCCTTAAATTCATACGGAAATACAAGGGACTCACGATGGCCAAAACATATATCAGAAAACATATGTTGTTGGGGTGCCTCAGTGGCTCAGTTGGTTAAGCATCTGACTTCAGTTCAGGTCGTGGTCTCATGGTTTGTGAGTTCAAGCCCCATGTCAGGCTCTGTGCCGGCAGCTTGGAGCCTGGAACCTGTTTCAGATTCTGTGTCTCCCTTTCTCTCTGCCCCTATCCCACTCATGTTCTGTCTCTATCTCAAAAATAAACACTAAAAAAATTTTTTTAAAATATGTTGGAGGATTCAGACTTCTTGATTTGAAAACCTACTACAAAGCTACAATAGGGGCGCCTGGGTGGCTCAGTCGGTTAAGCGGCCGGCTTCAGCTCAGGTCATGATCTCACAGTTCATGAGTTCAAGCCCCGCGTCGGGCTCTGTGCTGACAGCTAGCTCAGAGCCTGGAGCCTGCTTCAGATTCTGTGTCTCCCTCTCTCTCTGACCCTCCCCTGCTCACACTATCTCTGTCTCTCAAAAATAAATAAAAATCATTAAAATTTTTTTTTTAAAAAGCTACAATAATCAGTGGAGTACTGGCATGAGGAAAGACATATAAGTCAATGGAATAAATAAACATTAAAAAATAAAAAAAAGAAACAAAAACAAGTATGGGCAACAATGCAGAGAAACTGGAACTTTCATACAGTGTTGGTAGGAATCTGAAATGATGCAAACCACTGTGAAAAGCAGGCTGGCATTCCTCAAACTGTAAGAGAGAGTTGCCATATGACCCAAAATTCCACTGCAAAGTATGCAGCCACGAAAACTGAAAATATAAGTTCATATAAAAACTTGCACATGACAACTAAATAAAATCATAAGTGAAAAACTTACACACAAATGTCCATAGCAGTATTATTCATAATTGCCAAAAAGTGGAAACTGCCCAAATGTCTATCAACTGATTAATGAATAAACAGGATGCAGTGGTGCCATACAATATATTCAGCCATAAAAAGGAATGAAGCACTGATAAATGCTACAATGTGGATGAACCTTGAAAATATATGGTAAGTGAAAAAAGCCAGACACAGAAGGCCATATAATGAGAGATTCCACTGACATGAAACATTCAGACAGAGCAAAGCTACAGAGATAGATGAAAGTAGACTATTGGCTGCCAGGAATTGAGGACAGGAAGAGAATGGGGAATGACTGCTATTTAACAGAGTTTCTTCTTTGGGTGATAAGGATGATCTAGAACTAGACGGTGCTGATGACCATACAACTTTGTTAATACAATAAAACCTCCTGAATCTCACACTTTAAAATGGTAAATTTTACGGCATGTTAATTATAGGCTCCATCTGAAAAATGACCCGCTGGTTCCTGGGCAGGTCTGTAGCACTGTAGGTAGCTACTGACTAACCAGGGTGGTGATCACCTGGGTGTTCAGTTGAAGGTAAAATAATCAAGCACTGTTATTATAATTAGTACACCTTCCAAAGTTATTCTTCAGTAAAAAATTAAAGGAAGATGGGGCACCTGGGTGACTTAGTTGGTTAAGCATCTGACTTGGTTTTGGCTCAGGTCATGGTTGTGAGATTGAGCTCTGCATAGGGCTCTGAGCTGGGTATGGAGCCCACTTAAGGTTCTCTCTCCTCCTACTCCTTTCCCACTTAAGCTTGCTCTCTTTCTGTCTTTTTCTAAATAAATAAATAAATAAATAAAAATAAATTAAAAGAAGAAACAAAGAGTTAGCTAGCACAGAAAGGAGAGACATGGGTAGGGAAATAGCACTGGGGGTGGGATGGGGAGAGTGGGACCTGAGAGGCAGTAAGGTAGAGATTCCCAAATGGCTGGTCTCAATCAAATCTCATTCCTTCTTTATAATAAACCAGGGGGACCAAAAATATGTACATTGCACTATTCTGAAATGTGTGTTTGTATGACTAACTTAGGAGTGTAAGAAAAAGTTATAGATTAAAAGCCTCAGCAAACTCTAAGATTCAGACCTGGTCCAAACTGCAATTTCACTATTAAGAAGAAAGCAACAGAGATGCCTGGGTGGCCCAGTAGGTTGAGGGTCCCACTCTTGATTTCAGCTCAGGTCATGATCCCAGGATCATGGGATTGCAGTCCACGTCAGGCTCGATTCTCATTCTCTTGAGCCGCCTGCGTGGCTCAGTCACTTGAGCATCTGACTTTGGATCAGGTCATGATCTCTAGTTGGTGGGTTCGAGCTCTACATTGGGCTCTGTGCTGTCGGGTTCTGTGCTGACAGTTCAGAGCCTGGAGCCTCATTTGGATTGTGTCTCCCTCTCTCTTGGTCCCTCCCTAGCTTGCACTCTGTCTCTCAAAAATAAATAAATAAATAAATAAATAACATCAAAAATAATTTTAAAAAAAGATTCCCATTCTCTCTCCCTTTCTCCCTGTGCTCCTCTAGACTCTGCTTGTGTGCATTTTCTCTCTCTAGTAAAAAAAAAAAAAAAAAAAAAAAAAAAAAAAAAAAAAAAGAAGAAGAAGGACCTCTAAAAATTCTCTTTTCCATAAATACAGCAAGAAAACTGGCCAAAATGGTCAGGATCAACTTCTTTCAAACTCTGGAAACTAACAGGCTTACAGCAAACTGGAGAACTTCTATTCAAGAAAAACAGCTGACTTTCAGTATGAACAGTGAGTTTTACTTGACCTAGTTCCATTCCCTGTTCTCTAACTCTGTGATAGCGCTGAAAACTAACAGCTGTATTTGCAGTGAAAACCAGAAGGCGGGCAGCCACCAGAGGGAGCAGAACTGGGCTAGAGGTCCTACAAAGGTTCCATTCCCTGGAAATTAAAATTATCTGACCTATCTGGTGATTCCCTGGAAGATCCCACTTCTCTATGTGAACTAACATGGAATTCACCTGGAGATGGGAGAAAATCTGCTTTTCAGAGTTCCCACATTCTATCACTTAAAATGGTCAGTTTCCAAGTAAACTTTATAAGACATGCAAAGAAATGAGAAAGTTTGACCCCCCCCCAAAAAAAGAAAGTTTGACCCATACACAGGAAAACAAACAATAGAAAGAATTCTTGAGGAAACTGGATTTACTAGACAAAGACCTAAAATCCGTTATTTAAAAATAAATTGAAAGAACCAAAGGAAACCATATGTAAAGAACTAAAGGAAAGTATGACAATGCTGTCTCAGCTTATACAGAATACCAGTAAAAGACAAAAACTGTATTAAAAAAATAGAACCAAATAGAAATTCTGGAGTTTAAAAATATGATAACTGACATAAAAAATACACTGAGTGGTTCAACAGTAGATCTGAACAGGAGTCAGCACACTTGAACATAAATCAAAATCATCCAGTCTGAGGAGCCTCAGAGACCTGTGGGACACCATTGGGCATAGGATGGGGTTCCTACAAGGAGTGGACAGACGGGCACAGAAAGAATATTTGAAGGAATAATGGCCAAAAACTTCTCAAATTTGATGAAAAACAAGAATCTACATATACATCCATGAAGCTCAACAAACACCAACTAGGATAAAATAATCTAATTGCCTAAAGCCCAAGAGAATCTTGAAAACCGTAAGAAAGAAGCAACACATCCTATACAGTGGAGCCTGTTATTTATAGTCCTTATATTATGTAAGGTCACCATGCAAACTGTAATTCGCGAATACTGACTCAGTACTCTTAGAAGACACAGAATTCAATTTCTATGAGCCTCTGGTCATAACATTTTCATCAAGCAGTCAATACACAACCTTATTTTATGTGTTTCTCCTTAAACATATCCTATTTAATATATGTTGTTGATTAATATTGAACTCACAGTCAACAGGACTACACCTCATTCCTTAATGAAGCTTTTCTAACACACGCATTTTATCCATATGTGTGGGAAGCTGCATAGATTCAGCTTATCGGCAGGAAGTGCCCCTCTCTGTAGGGTGCGCCCAGAAAAACAAGATTAACCGTCTACAGGCCAGGGATGTGTATTTCCCACTCAGGATTGGAGCCGGCCAGACTAGAAGAGCCAAACAGAACAAAAGATCAACCGCATTTGGGCTTATGCAGTGTCAAGCACCCCTGCCCAGCATTGCAGACTGCAAGTCTGCGACTCTCCTTTTGATGCTATGTTTGAAATTTCAGTTTCAGTTTCCCTTTTTCTAATAATCATTTGACTCTGTTACCTGGCAACCAACCTGGGTCAGTTTCCTGCCCCAAACCCTATAAAGGTGTGGATATTTTCTCAATAAACGGGCTTGATCAGAAACGCTTGTCTTGCCTCACTCTCTGTGCTCCCCTTCCTGCCCTATTTTTGCTCCCTCCCTCAGGAACCAAGGACCCGATTTACCGCCCTGCCGGTGGGGCAGGGACCGACACATATGGCACATCATAGCTTTCTTGGGCGTAGGAACACCTGACAGCCCTTCAGCACTATGCTTGGAGCCATTTTAAACAGTGAAATTGTCAACATAAAGCATAAAAATGCAAAAACTGTGGCATTGGATAGATTATGGAATGGACACCTGACAGCCACAGGGGTGTGTACGCTGGGCAATTCAAAATTTCTGACCACTCTGCACATGTCCAAAAATGGCCACAAGAGCTTCACAAGTACTGATTTTATATTACAAATAAGTAGTCACTAAGTCAATCCACAAATACAGAATCTAAGAATAACGAGGATAGACTATTCACATATACTACCTGAAATACCTGTATTCCCAACATAATGGGGCATGCCTCGTCTCAAAAATTTAATATACAAAACATCAACCTTTGAAACAATCACAGATTAATGAACATCTTAAATGTTTTATTTATTTTTGATATAGAGAGAGACAGAGCATGAGAGGGGGAGGGGCAGAGAGAGAAGGAGACACAGAACCAGAAGCAGGCTCTAGGCTCTGAGCTAGCTGTCAGCACAGAGACTGACGCGGGGCTCGAACCCACGAACGTGAGATCTGACCTGGGCCAAAGTTGGAGGCTTAACCGACTGAGCCACCCAGGCGCCTCTAATGAACATCTTAAAAGATACACAGAGGTTGCTCTTTATGTAGTGAACCCTGAGTATGCTTAATATATGCGTAGTATATCAACAGTTCCATTATGCACAACTTGTCAGGATTTCATTGTGATTTTTTAAAGGCTCAAGCCTATATAAGGTACAGTCCATCTGATATTTAGGAGTGTACAGTTTATATGGACAAATTTATGTTTCAAGAGAACAATTACATCTGATGAATCATTTATTCCTTTGCCCCTCAAGAATGTATTATTTTAATTTTTTAAGTTAGGCATAATTAACATACTGTGTTATGCTAGTTTCAGATAGAAGGGATGTATTATTTTCGAAATAAAAATAATTTTCCTAAAATTCAAACAAGTTGAGTGGCGTGGGTCGCTCAGTTGCTTGGGCTTCCAACTTTGGTTAAGATCATGATCGCATGGCTGGTGGGTTCAGCATAGAGCCTGCTTCAGATCCTCGGTCTCCCTCTTGCTCTGTCCCTCCCCCACTATGGCGCATATGACCACATGCTCACTCCCTCTCTCTAAATAAATTAAAAATATAAACTTTTGAGATCAAGGAGCC
This sequence comes from Suricata suricatta, assembly GCF_006229205.1. Lineage (NCBI taxonomy): Eukaryota > Metazoa > Chordata > Mammalia > Carnivora > Herpestidae > Suricata > Suricata suricatta. The sequence goes on along the minus strand of NC_043715.1, from coordinate 40,622,636 downwards.
AAGATAGTGGAGAGGAAGGGAGCTCTGTAAACTTCGTCTGCCCCATCTATCGAACTGAGAAGGACATTACTCTCATCTGCAAGAGCAGAAGAAGAAAATACGGACTCCAGAAGACAACCTCAAGGATACCTGAATGAGTGAGTGCGAACTGGGGAGATTGGAAAACGGGCCAGCCTGAGACGGGCAGGGGAGGAAGGAGCCCCAGCCCAACATGGGGCAAGCGCGCGGAGCCCGAGAGACAAAGGGAAGAGACAGAGAGACTGAACACGCTCATAGTACTGTCTCTGGGGAAGAGGTAAAGAACGCTTAATCGCGCTTGGAGAGAGAAGCTCACTCCATAGATAACTGCTGGGTAGCTGGAATCCCAAACCTGGGTGGCGCAAGGGAAGGAACAGCTTCCAGTCTGGCGCCATCTTGGCGAGGAGTCGGCAGCCGAGGCAGCGGCGGTGTCAGGGGTGCTCACTTCGACCTCAGTTTTGGGAGTGGGAGCACGCACCTCATTTCCACGGCGCATCTGGCCCCCAACATTGGCCGCACGAAACCTGAATCCCGGGTGCCAGCCCCCATCTCTGCACAATCCCTGCAGGGAGTTGGCGGCTGTGGAGGCCTGGGCCACACTCAGGCTGTGGGAGCTCCCAGCTCATTTCCAGCAGCTCCCGGCGCCTCCGGCAACAGCTGCGCCCTCATTCCTCCCCCAACGTAACGCGATCCCGGCTGGGGGTTGGGTCTCTGACGGTGCGCACTTCACCTCCTGCTGTGCATCTCGCCCCAGGCAGGGGCAGCCAAAATCCCTGCCTGAGCCAAGAGAAACTGATTCCTCCCCCTAAGAAGCCAGCCACCAAATCAAATACATCTCATCTGTGGTAGCATAAAAGTGCATGGACTGGAACTTTGAACCAAGACGGGCCTGGAAAATACAACTCAGCTCAACCAAGGAGACTGGATTCATTAGAGTGGCCTACAGTGTGTAGTTCAGCGGAGTTTGGTGTGCCGCCTATCTAATCTCTGCAGACACCAAGGCAGAGCCTCTGAGAGCAGCCTCTGAGACCTACCACACCAAACCATGCCTACGGGGAGCTGCTGTTTTTTTTTATTAATAATTTTTTCCTTCTTCTTTTTTTCTTAATTTTTTTTCTTCTTTTTCTGTACATATTTATTATTATTACATTTTTTTACTTAAATTTTTAAAAATTTTTACTCCTTATTTTCCTTTCTCCTTTCTCCCTTTTTTTTACCTTCTTGCAATCCAGTTATATTCTCCTATATCTCATCCCTACCTCTCCCCTCAACTGGTCATACACTTTCAGAATGTCCCCTGTCCTTTGTTGTCTCTGACTCTCCTTATTTATTTATTTATTTTTCTTTTCTTCTTCTCTTCTTTTAGTCTGTTTCCTCTCCATTTTCTTTCTTTTGTTCCCCACTTTTATGTGTTTGTTTGTTTGATTTGTCTGTGCGTTTGTGTGTTACTGTTCCCTCTGTGTTTGTCTGTTTTCCTTCTTAGGGGCTACACCAAGAAACAAGCCAAAGTGTGCAAGAAGGCGAGTCCCAAATATTGCTGAGTAGGGAAATAAAATATTCAAAGGCACAACAAGAGAAACTGAGAGACACCATTAAAAGAATATTTCCTGAAACGACAGACCCTGGACAGTCAATAAGCCTCCTTTAACAGAGAAATATTAACAGGTGCACAGTGCACAACGAGCTTTCTAAAGGTGACAAGAGACAGAAAACTAGCAAAAATGACAAAACGAAGGAATTCTCCCCTGAAGAACTTCCAGGAGGAAGTCACAGCCACAGAACTGCTCAAGGCAGATCTAGACAACATATCAGATCAAGAATTTAAAAAGCTTGTCATAAGATTAATCATTGGGGTTGAGAAAAGCATCAAAGAAACAACTGAGACAATACTAGGCACTTTGAAAATAGGAGTGATGAGTTAAAAAGATGAGGTGAATAACAAACTAGAGGCAGCCACCTCAAGGACTGATGCGGCACAGAGAAGAATAGGCGAATTAGAAGATATAATTATAGCAAAAGAGGAAGCTGAAAAAAAGACAAATTAATCCAGGAGCAGGAAAGGAGAATTCGAGACCTGAGTGATACAAACAGAACAACATCCGACCATAGGATTCCTGAAGAAGAAGACAGAGAGAAAGGTCCTGAAGGGATACTAGACAAATTATAACTGAGAATTTCCCAAATCTGGGAAAAGAAATAGACATTCCAATTCAAGAGGCACAAACACCCCCTTAAGATGTAACTTGAATTGGCCTTCGGCATAACATATCATAGTGAAACTGGCAAAATATAAAGATAAAGAGAGAATTCTGAAAGCAGCTAGGGAGAAAAGGGCCCTCACATACAAAGGGAAACCTATCAGAGTGGTTACAGACCTATCTAATGAAACCTGGCAGGCCAGGAAGGAATGGCAGGAAATCTTCAATGTGATGAACAGAAAAAACATGTAGCCAAGAATCCTTTATCCAGCAAGCCTGTCATTCAAAATGGAGAGATAAAAGTGTTCCAAATAAACAAAAATTGAGAGAATTTATGACCACTAAACCAGCCCTACTGGAAATCCTAACAGAGACTCTATAAGGGAAATGTTGCAAAGAATACAAGGTGCCAGAGACACCACTCTAAACATGAATTCTAGGGAAAACACAATGACTCTAAACCCACATTCTTTGATAATAACACTGAATGTAAATGGACTGAATGCTCCCATCAAAAGACATAGGGTAGCAGAATGGATAAAAAAACAAAACAAAACCCATTTATCTGCTGTCTACAAGATACTCATTTTCGACTGGAAGACACCTTCAGGTTGAAATTAAAGGGATGGAGAAATATCTATCATGTGACTGGAAGCCAAAAGAAAGCCGGAATAGCCATACTTACATCAGGCAAACTGGACTTGAAAGTAAAGGGAGTAACAAGTGATAAAGATAGACATTATATAATAATTACAGGATCTCTCCATCAGGAAAAGCTAACAATTATAAATATCTATGTGCCAAATTTGGGAGCACCCAAATACATAAAACAATTAATCA
>NC_043715.1:40598143-40619480 GCF_006229205.1 Suricata suricatta | reverse complement strand
GGGATGCAAAACTTGAGAGACTACTGAATGCTGAAAATGAACTGAGAGTTGAAGGGGAAGGGGGAGGGGGGAAAAGAAGTGGTGGTGATGGAGGAGGGCACTTATGGGGAAGAGCACTGGGTGTTGTATGGAAAAAAATTTGAAAATAAACTATTTTAAAAATAAATAAATAAACTTCTTACTTTAAAATTTTTTAATGTTTTTTATTTATTTTTGAGAGACAGAGAGACAGCACGAACAAGGGAGGGTCAGAGAGAGAGGGAGATAATACAGAATCTGAAGCAGGCTCCAGGCTCTGAGCTAGCCGTCAGCACAGAGCTCGACATGGGGGTTGAACCTATGAACTGTGAGATCATGACCTGAGTGGAAGCCGGATGCTTAACCAACTGAGCCACCCAGGGGCCCCTAAACTTTTTATTTTAGTGCTAACTTCACAGTGAGAACTTTTATACAAATGCCAACGGGTATTACAACTGCATAAAGAATCACTTAACAAGCTAAAATATGTATTAAAATCTCCTCATTGTTTAGTTTGCATATAGCTGCTTCTGTCAAAAATAATACTTCAAACAAAAAGACAAACAATAATCAGTGTTGGTGATGATGAGAAACAGGGCACTCACACATTGCTGGCAACACTATAAAATGGAACAGCACTTTGGAAAACAATTTGGCAGTTCCTCAAAATGCTAACTATAGTGTTACCACATGACCCAGTAATTCCACTCCTATGTACATACCCAAGAGAAATAAAAAATATATTTTCACACAAAAACCTATACATAAATGTTCGTGGCAGCATTATTCATAGTATCCAAAAACTAGAAACAACCCGAATGTCTATCCACTGATGAGCAGATGTGGTATGGGGACAGAATGCTGTATGTATATATATTATGTACACATAAAGGAATGAAGTATTGATGCAAACTAAAGTGGATGAGCCCTGAAAACACTGTGCTTGTTGGGATGAGCACTGGGTGTTTTATGTAAGCCAATTTGACAATAAATTATATTTAAAAAAGAAAACACTGTGCTAAGCGAAAGAAGCCAGACACAAGAAGCCACATGTTATATGATCCCACTGATACAGAATGTCCACAACAGGCAAATCCAGAGACAGAAAGCAGATTTATAGCATGGGGAGTTACTGCTAATGCGTACAGGGTTTCTTTTTCAGGTGATGACAAAGTACTGAAGTTAGATGGTGGTGATGGCTGTACAACTGTAAAACACATGGTATATAAACTACATCTCAATAAAGCTATTGTTTTCTTTATAATTTTAAAAATGAATTTAAATAATAAATCTTTCATTGCCATTTTCCTTATGTAACTTCTCATTTAACAGCAAAAGGTACATAATAAAAAACAAGTTTCCCAGGGACACTTTTAATGCCTCCTTTTCATACGTTAGAAAGCTGTATTTAAATGCTGCTAACCAGAATCCAGAAATGTCAGTGTCAAAAAGGTCCATAAATATCATTTAATTTAAGCCCTTCAAGTTACAGAGGAGGGGAAAGATCCCAGGCCACTGGACGGCTGGCACTAGACCACGGAGCGCCTGGATCAAACTTGGGCATGTGGACTCTCAGAGCTCCCAACACATATGTAAATGTTCTGTTCTGAACTACCCCAGCCAGCAGACAAATTAAGCTATGCTGCAGCAATAAATCCTGAAACAAGTGGCTTAACATGACAGGTTTATTTCTTGCTCACATGAAGTTCAGTGTGGTCTGGCAGCCCTCCTTCAACTTGTCGTGACACGACTGGAACTTGTGTTTTCCAGTCATCTCAGCACACAAAAAGGTGAACTCAGACCAACTCTTCACTGCTTCCCACTGGAAGCGACACACATCCCTTCCCCTCATGGCCCTTTGGCAAGAATTAGTCACGTGTACCAGTGTAACAACAAGAGAGACTGGGAAATGTAGGGGCCCACATGGAATACTGGGGAAGCGTTACCATCAGCCATGGCTGACAGCCCAGCCTTGCTGGGTATCGTGTAGTTCTGACCAGGTAGTGGCCACAATTCTGATTCCACATGCAAGAGGCTGTTTGGTAACGCAGGGTCCTCCAAGTTGTTTTCCCGATACCAGGTGATTCCCACAGGGGCTGCTCCGGGACATGGTTCTGTGTTGTGTGTATGTACACAGAGTTGGGGAGTGGAAGGCATGAGGAGGGAAAGGTCAAAGACTCCTCTAAGAAACTGATGAATAAACACTCTTAATCAAACACATATCCAAAACACGGAAGTTTCTGTTCAGTTTTGGAATTGGAGCCCCAGGTGAAGAAGCACCTGCCCTCTGTACGGCCCGTGCTTCAGGGAGCACCTGTGTGTATAATTCCTTCTAACAGGACCACGTAAGTTCCACAGTCAATTGGGTTCTTCCTCGGGCAGAGAGAACACACACGTACCTCGAGAAGATGAAAACTGGCTTTTACTTACTCTTAACAGATCTGTTTGTTCCTGTGCTGATGTTCGCTGGAGGAAAACTAGACAGTGTTGAATGCAAGGAGATGTGATGCAATTGAATTACCACTCAGGTTCTTGTTTTTCAACAGGATTTTGCCAAGATAAGAGGCAGGAAGGTGGTGACATCCATTTAAGGAGTCGACTTCATGGCAGTGATAATATCCCCTGACAAAATACTGTTGGAAGCTGGGTGATGGGCACCTGTGATCCAGCACACCATTTGTTCTACTGCTGTGTATGACTGAACACTTCCACAATACAAAGTTTAAAATGCCCACAAACATGCACAGAAGGACCTGAATATATCCCTTTTGTCATTTTCTTACACAAAATTCTTCTCAACGCTTAACGTTTTTCTAATGCTTTCACCCCATATTCATCTGCCTGAAGGGCTATAATATGTTCAATCGACTTAAGGACATTTCTGTATTTTCTTAAGCAGAATTTTCACTGGGAAAATATTCATCACTTATGAATCCATTCTTCATATGCATTGTGGAAATCAATATACGTTGTGAAAGACCTCAGAAGTTAGTTGTAGCCAAGACTTGTAAGATTTAGGTATTTTATTCGTAAGTTTTAATGCTGCCTAAGATTCACAAATACATAGCTGATGAGGACATTTTAGTAGATAAGTCACATTTTTTCAACATCACAATAGTTTGCTAAATTTTCAATAGATTAAAATTGAACCCAGACCTGATTATGTCATTTAAAACCCTCCTTTCTGCAATCAAAGTCATCAGCAACTTCTATTTCAAACAAAACGAGCATACTGGAAAACAGACAAAGTATAAAAAGTTTTCATATACTCCTAACTGATAAGATGTAAACAGTGGTTTGGTCAGCCTGAGAAAACCTGGAGAGCTTCCCTTTATAGAAAGTACTGTGGCTAAGAGAGTGACCCTGGGGACTGGCTGACTGGGTGGCATCCTGGCTCTGCCACTTACCAGCTATGTGACCATGGCAAGTTCTTTAACCTCTCTGTGCCTCAGTTTCATGGTAAAATAAGGGTAACAATAGTAACTCCTGTTATGAGTTAAATGAGTTTATACACAGAAAGCACGCAGAATAACATCTGGCACATTCTGAGCACTAAAGAGGAACTTCTCATTCCCACACAGTAAGTGAGAGTAGGCAGGCCTTGTTATCTCTGCTCGGCTGGAAAAAAAGGACAAACAAAGGTCCTGTTAGGTCTCCCGGCCTCTGAACTGAGTAGAAATCTATGTATGCTAGGGCAGGAGGCATCACGTTTCAATGATGTGATAGGTATGATTTGTGAACGCAGAGAATAGTTTTAAATCCATTTCAGTCATGAAGCCAGCAGAGAAAATGGGAGCGAAAAGCAGTCCTGTTGTCCACGGCGGTATGGCACAAAGGAGCCCCACTTCAGAATGACAGGCTAAATAAACAGGCACACATACCTACCTTCGCACTGGCCCCAAATCCTAATGAAATAACTGTAAAGACATTCACAAGGGAATCACAACGTAACAGTGATGAGAAGGGCTGAGGCATACAGTCTATTGAAATGCCGGCCACTTTCCAGACGACGGAGAGAAGGCAGAGGGAACTGTATGGTACGACAGACCACAGCCGCGCTAAACACTTCGCGGAACATGCGGAGCCAAAGGCCTTTTTTCCTGGAGGAGCTGGATAAACGCCCAGCTTTGAGTCAGCAGGTACAGAAATCAGGAGTGGGAAATAGGTTCAACTTGATCTCCTCCGTGTTTCCCACTAGTGGTCACTCAGTCAGTTAACTCCTCCTAAGGCAAAAGGACTGCCAGAAAAACAGGAACCTTTTCTCAATTATCTAGATCCTCAACCCAGTTCTTCATTGATCAGGATCATCAGACAGTAGACAAAAACAAAACAAAACAAAACAAAACAAAACAAAAAACCCCCCTAACAACCAGAGGACAAAAAAGGACACCTAAGATGAAAAGCAGATCAGACTCCAGAAGAAACATATATTTTAAGTCCCTGGAATGAAATTTTAACCAGTATCTTCAGAGAGACGTCAGGTAATGCATCCTTAAACAAAAGCAAGCAAACCATAAAGGAAGCAGAAGTCAAGAAATAATTCTTGAAAATAAGAAATATGATTGCTAAGATGAAAAGCAAGGGAAAAATAAAATGAGAGTGGAGTAGGGTGCAGGAGACATGCACACACAGTTGCTTATCTACTTTAAAGTAAGCAACAGAAGAATAAATCAAAAACCAATAAAAATGTTAACTATGTGGTACAGAGAAGAACAAGGGCATGGAAGGAAGCCATGATTCTCTCAGTCTACCTTGCTTTATTGTTTTATCTTCAGGACCAAGTAAATATTTTGTACAATTAAAAAAACAAAAGTAAATCAGAAAGAAAACAATCCCTAACAATAAAAAACAAACGAACCTAAACTATTTATCAAATTGGTGGCATAACCACACAGAGAAGGATTATTTCAAGTTGAAAACAGCAGTTTTACTGTAACTCTTTGGTATTGTTGCCAACAAAGGAGAAGAGACACAAATATAAAATCAAAGAAATAAAAATCCTTTAACGATTCATCTAATTTTGAGATATTAGCCTGAAATCATGATTTACCTTTTTTTTCCCAAAATGTACAGGTTTACTTTACTAAAAAGCCCTAGAAGGATTCACATCTCAGTTGTAATGAATGTCCCTAATACTATTTCCTAGCCCCCAAACCTGAGCTCCTTATAGAAATGGCTGATTTTAGATCTGGGGCCAGGAATTCTTATCAGGCCAGAAAGCAAGGAATTCTTCTAATGTGACTCCTGTCAAAAGGACTCAGACTCAACCTGGAGAATAAGCTGTATTAGCGACCAATAATGGGACAACTGAAGCATACTAAATAAATAAATACTCCCCTAGAGCAAAATTTATTAAATATATAAAAATTAATGAGTTTGGACTTGGCAATGACTTCCTAGATAAAACACCAAAGCACAGGCAACAAAAGAAAAAAGCAGACAAATTGAACTCATTAAAATTAAAACTATAATGCATCAAAGGACACTATCAACAGAGTGAAAAGGCAACCCACAGAATGGGAGAAAATATATGTAAATCATACCTCTGAAAGGGGATTAATATCTAGGATATATAAAGAACTACATACAACTCAAAACAAAACAAAACAAAACCAAACCCAAACCAAACAATCCAGTTTTAATACGGGAAAGGATGCGGCTAGACAATGGTCCAAAGAAATAGATAAATGGCCAATAAACACATGAAAAGATGCTCAATATTACTGATCGTCAGGAAACTGCAAATCAAAACCACAATGACACACCACCACAAACCCTTTACAATGAATATTATTAAAAAAACACACACACACAGAGAAAATAACATGTTTGCAAGGATGTGGAAAAATTGGAGCCCTGGCCATCACCTGTGAATATATAAAATGGTACTGCTGCTGTGGAAAACAGTATGGAGGTGATTCAAATAATTAAACATATAATCACCACAGGAAAGCAAGAATTCTAACAGATACTTGTACACTGATGTTCATAGCAGCATTACTGTTTACAGCTAAAAGATGGAAATAAGACAAATGTTCAACAATGGATGAATGGATGAACAAAATGTGGTACAACCATAAAATGGGATATCATTAAGCCTAAAAAGGAAGGAAATTCTGATACATGGCTCAACATGTTCATCCATGTGTCAAGCTACTTCTCTACTTGTCAGGCCACTGTCAGAAACCTGGCGGTGGTGGCAGTATGTGGGTACTTAAGTGCTACAGGCAAGAAGGCAGAGACCACAGTCTCCACTTCCAAAGTCACAGCTGGGTAACAGGATCTCAAGCTCATGTGGAGGGTGAAGAGTACAGATGGGTGGAGAGTGCTGGCGATTCCTCTGGGGAGTCCGTCCTTTATCTTTTACACCTGTTTATAGCATCTTTCACCATGTGCATGCACACCCGTGCGCGTGCGTACGCACACGCGCGCGCGCACACACACACACACACACACACACACACACACACCTAATTTCTCTAGTCAAATATGTTCATCTGTTCTTTCAGTTTCAGGTTTTGCAACTTAATTTACCTTGCCCAAGTTAATGATCAAAAGTAGATGAACCTTTTGAAAAAGATATACAAATAGCCAATAAGCATATAAAAGATGCTCAACATCATTAGCTATCTGGGAAATGCAAGTTAAAACCATGATACCACTTCACAACCACTGGGATGCCTTTAATAAAAAAGACAGACAATACCAAGTGTTGGTGAGGATGTGGAGAAACTGGATTCACAGACTCTCTGTGGGAATGTAAAATGGTGCAGACACTCTGGAAAGTCATCTGGCACTACTTCAAAAGGTTCAAAATAGAATTACCATATAACTAAGCAATTCCACATCTATGTATACACCTAAGAGAAAGGAAAACCACGTCTACACAAAAAAAACCCTCTATATGAAGTTTACTATTCATAATTGTAAAAATGTTGGGACACCTGAGTGGCTCAGTCGGTTGAGTGTCTGACTTCAGCTCAGGTCATGATCTCACGGTTCGTGAGTTCGAGCCTTGCTCGGGCTCTGTGCTGACAGCTTGGAGCCTGGAGCCTGCTTTGGATTCTATGTCTCCCTCTCTCTCTGTCCTTCCCCTGCTCACGTTCTGTCTGTCTGTTTCTCCTCTCTCAAAAATAAAGATTAAAAAAAAATTTTTAAAGTGGAAACAACCCAAATGTCTATCAACTGATGGATGAACAAAGAAGATGCAGTATAGCCATGCAAGGGGACATTATTCAGGCATGAAAAGGAATGAAGCATTGATACATGCTTCAATACGTATGAGCCTTGATAATGTTATGCTAAGTGAAAGAAGCCAGACACAAAAGGTCACATATGATAGCACTGCATTAATGTGAAACATTCAGGATACACAGATCCACTGAAACAGAAGGCAGATTAATGGTTGCCCAGGGCTGGGGGATGAGAAGAGTAAGGAATGACTGCTAACAGGTGCAGGGTTTCTTTCTGGAGTGATAAAAACATTGTAAAATTGATTATGGTGGTGGTTGTAGAATTCTGAATATACCAAAAATCACTGAATCATATACTTTAAGTGGGTGAATTGTAGAGTATGTGAGTTATATTTCAATAAAGCTGTTATAAAAATATATAGATGAACCACTCCATAAACAATTCCCTGTTCAAAGAAAAAAATACAGAATATTTTTTCTCCTCTCCAGTCTGTAACAATGTAAATCTAAATCTACCCTTGATAATGTGGAGACGCCACAGGAAATTCTTCAGGGAGATTAGTGAAGTTACTGTCTGTGAAGTTCAAAGCCCAATCATTTCTGTTTTTTTGTCAGTTCAGAATGACACAAGCCATATTTAGAAATGCACTCCAGAAAAATGCTTTGAAGAATTTTATTCTCAACATTCATGAATTTAAAATATCTATGCAGGCAAGAGAAAATGCCTGAAAGATTTAGTTCTTTGTTCTCTGAGTCCTAGGACTCTACTTTTCTGGCCCCCCTTATCTGTTATCACACCAAGAGTGAGGAGATGCTGACTGAGAAGATACTAACTCTCCTAACTGTCACTCCTCCTGTCCCCCTGGCCATTCTTAGCTGCCTCTTTGAGCCACTCCTCCCTTGAGACCTGAAGCACTGTGCCCCACCCCCCCGACGGGGTTCTATGCTGTGCTTTGTCTGTTTCTATTATCAACATATTCCCAGGACACCTGGGTGGCTCAGTCGGTTAAGCGTCTGACTTCGGCTCAGGTCATGATCTCACGGTTTGTGTGTTTGAGCCCCGCATCAGGCTCTGTGCTGACAGCTCAGAGCCTGGAGCCTGTCTTCAGATTCTGTGTCTCCCTCTCTCTCTGCCCCTCCCCTGCTCATGTGTCTCTCTCTCTCTCTAAAATCAATAAAAACAAAAAAAGAAAAATACACCTTCCCCCCAAAACCATATTATCCCTGGGAGGATTTCCAAATCCATCTCTCTAGCCAGATCTTTCTCCCGTTTCACGTTTTGCAACTTAATTTACCTTGCCAAAATTAATGATCAAACGTAGATGAACCTTTTGAAAAGGTTCTGATCTCAAATATCTGGACAGGTCCCCAAATCAAGTGCCCATAACCAACCTTCCCCAGTCTTTCATTGTTCCTTTTCTGTCTTAGTGAATGGCATCACCACCTACCTACCTGATCTACCATCTCTACCTGTGAGCCAGACGCCTGCGTGCTACCGTCTACTCCTCTCTCCCCTCTACGGCCACTTACTTAGTAGCTCTCAAGTCTTTTCCCTTCAATCTTTATTGCCAGTCCGAGTTCTGACCTCTTCCTCTTGCTGGAATCACAGAGGAGCCTCCTTGCAAACTCCTGGCCCGCTCCATCCTGGTCGCAGTGTCACTGTTCGAGGGCCAACTTAATCATCTACTCTGCTGCTTAACATCAGTTATGGCTGTCCGCTACCCTCCTCAGATGTCTTCCCCTACCCTGTTGCCCACCACTGCCTGGATCTTGCTTGTGCCATCTTCCCTCTTACCATCTATCTGCATGCTCAGTCCCCTCTGCCTGGAAAGCTCTCCTCATTTATTCTCACTCCTTTTGGATGTCTAAGGTAGAAATCACCTCCTCTGGGGAACCACTTTGGCAAAGAGTGAGCTAGGAGTCCTGCTGTGTGCTACTATAACACCGTTTTTGGCCACACTGTGGCATTATCTTTGCTGTACTGTAACATACTGTATCACACTCCCAGTTTCCCTGCTTCCTAGTCACCTCCAGCCCTCACCGAGCCCATTCTAGATATTCAAGAGTGCTAAGTACACTGTAAACATTCAACAGGTATTTGATGGATGATTAGTACATCCTCAGTATGTATATAATACTGCTGATTTTCATACAGCATTCATTCAGTCAGGGCTACTGCCCACAGAGGCAGTAGTTAAGTGCTAGAAATAAGGCTCTGTTAAAAAAAAAAAAAAAAAAAGCTACCGATGACATGCCATGTTCACAAAGTGCTCCTCAACAAAAAAGACCGACAACCTGTCAAGCATTAAACCGAGCTTTAGATAGATACATAATCTCATTTAATCCTTGCTAGAACCCTCAAATAAAAACAGCTGACATGAACCAAGAGGGTACTCAGTACGAGGCTGTGTTATGCACGTTACATGTTATTATCTAATTTAATTCTCTCAATGACCCTGTGAGGTAGGTGAAGCATCTAGAGAGGTTAAGTGAGTTTTTCAGGTTCCCGCCATGTGGCTAAGGTAGGAGTCACCAACAGAACCGGGTTTGGGTCCTGGTAATCTGTTGCCAGAGGTGGAGCTCCTCATAGCACTATTTCACCTCTGTCAAAGAGCTAGATGGCAATTTTCTGTTTATCACTCTTAGAGAATATGGCTTAAAGCTGTAGTCTTCTTGGAAGTGACAGGAAGTTGAGCTGGAGTAATGAAAAGTAAAGAGACCTCTCTTTAGGAGATCATACCCATATCTATTGATGATGACACCCACTCTGGTCAAGACTCCTCCCTCCCAGGACTAGACTCCTGAGACATCTCCTCAGGTCCTTCAAACTATACCTAGTCATCCCTGCTCCTCTGCCGTATTTACTGTATTTACTGTCTTGGTTAAAGGCACCTCCAACCATGAGCCTAAAAGCCAAGATGTTGTCCCAGATGGTCCCTGTCCTGGTCCCTTTGCTTTCTATCCCTTACATTCAATCCTGCCAATTCTGTTCCCCTGGTCTACAGCAACTACTCCATAAATATTAGCTCTTGTTACTGCCATATTCTAAATGCCTCTTATTGGGGTGCCTGGGTGGCTCAGTCGGTTCATGATCTCACAGATGTCGGTTCGAGACCCGCATCAGGCTCTGTGCTGATATCTATCTAGCTCAGAGCCTGGAGCCTGTCTTCAGATACTGTGTCTCCCTCTCTCTGACCCTCCCCTGCTCATGCCATGCCTCTCTCTCTCTCTCTCTCTCTCTCTCTCAAAAATAAATAAAACATTAAAAAAATAAATAAATGCCTCTTATTTTCTTCTGTATACATGCAGTAGTCTTCTGGAGCAAGCAAGACAGGACTGAGAGAGAATGCTTGCTGTGAGGACCAGAAGCCAAGCTGTCAGATGCTCAGGCCCAGCTCTTTCAATGGAAGCACACAGAAGGGAAGATGTACCTCAGAGTTGGAACCAAACATTGTATTTTATTCCATTTTACAAAAGTAGAAGTCAGCATTCAATCCTTTAAAACAGTGGTTCTCAAAAAGTGGAGGAGACGATGCTTCACACACATACACACACACGCACCCACTTCAGGGGGCACTTATAGCTGGAAATATTTTCTTGGTCATCAAAACTGGGGGAAGTGCTAGGATGTAGAGGCCAGAAGGGCTGCTAACTATCCTACGATGCACCCGACATCTCCCTTGTTCATCCAAAGACAATTACCCAACCCAAGATGTCAACAATGCCGCTACTGAGAAACTCTGCTAAACTAACATTGAGCACCTTCAAGTTACCTAATGTATAAAAAGTTACTTCTTTCTGGGAAGAGGATACAAGTTAAGCTATCACAGGTCTGCAATGTAGTAAGAGTTATGGGAAAACAAGTGGTAAATGCTAAACAGTGGCGTAGAAAACAAATACCATGAGTTCAGAGGAAGGAGAACACCACAAAGGCTGAGGCACTGTTCAAAGACCTCAGGGAACAGACACGGCTCCTTAGGCCCCTCAGAGCCTCCCGTCAAGGCTCCCACTAAGTGACCAGAGCCCACCTTTCCAGCCTGACTTGGAACAGGTCCCTTCATCCCACCCCCTGCTTCTGCCAGACTGTTCACCCAGGACAGCCGCTGGGCCACAAGGCTACTCCCACTGTTAAAATGGAAAACACCTCCCGCCTACGCACAGAGGCTGCCCCTACCGAGCACCACCACACCACACCGAGGGAAAGGAGGACACGGCATCTTCTCAACCCAATTGCAAAAGCAGGTTCCTGTGATTTCTACAGGAAAGAGGTAGCAAAAAGACTAAGGTGGAAAATGTTTTAAATGGCTCAGGCCCTAAGGCCTTGTCCTCTGCCACCTAAAATCAGTGCTTAGCAGCAGCCAGCCAAGAGCTGCCTCATTTCCTGTAGCTGCTCGGTAAAAATAGGAAGTGGGGGAGGAAGTTCGCAAAGCAGAAACAAAAGTAATCACTGCCTAGCTTCCGGAACACAAATCACTGAGCAGGGAGGATATCATTAAAACATCAAAATGGAAAGGCAGGCATGGAAAGCCAAAGCCAGAGGAAAGGAAGTGACACTTCTGGGTCCACCAAGCGCAGTTTATGTCTTTGCCCGGGAGACTGCCCGCAAATAAAACTAAGTGCAATACTGAACACTAGCCTATTATACAGACACAGTTTCCGTGGAATTAATGCTAAGCATGTTAATTTAAAGAATCATGCAACAACTCTGGAAACATTAAGTTCCGTCAGAGTAAAACATGTCAATGATAAAGTGTTAAGGAAGCCAAGATTATTTTTTTTCCTGTTCATGAAATGACTACTAAAACTACTGTAAATGCAAAACAAAAATTTACCGAATAATTAGTTGAGAAAATCTGAAGCTCATTTATCCTAAACTGAGCTTTGAAAACTCAAGAACACAGAAAAAAAAAACCCTACTAAACAGAAACTCTAATCAATGCTCGAATTTATCATAGTTAAAATAAAGGTGTTTCTATATCCACGTCACAGCAACACCTTGACCCCCGTGAATGGTGCCTGGATGGTCCAGGCACCCAGAATACCAGTGCCTGTGGTCATGGAGCTTCTTTCTGGTCTAAGAGGAGAACAAACTCTCCACCCAGCGATGTCTGACTGCCTGCTCTCCTAACACTTGCCCTGTAACACTGTAACATTTATCACCACAAAACATTCCTCTACAATAACAAATCAAATTGTCATTAGTGGATCTAAAAAGCTTTTTTTATTTAGTGATCTAAAAACAACCGATAATTTAAGAAGAAAAAATATTTCTAACCATAAAGTCAACAGAGTTGAAATTCAGTTTAAAAATAGCACAGGCAAAAGAAAAAAAAAAAAGACTATAGTCATACAGATGAAGGGCAATTTTGTTTATTTATTTTTAAAAATATTTTTTATTTATTTTTGAGAGACAGAGACAGCGCAAGCAGGGGAGAGTCAGAGAGAGAGGGAGACACAGAATCCGAAGACAGGCTCCAGGCTCTGACCTTTCAGTACAGAGCCCAACGTGGGGCTCAAACCCATGAACAGTGAGATCATGAGATCATGACCTGAGTTGAAGTCAGACGCTCAACTAACTGAGCCACCCAGGGGCCCTGGGCAATTTTGTTTAAATTGAGAGTATTTTGGGGGTGGGGAGAGAAAGGAAGATCAAAGACTAGTTTATTTTTTTTAAGTTTATTTATTTTGAAAAAGAGAGTGCAGAAAAGGCAGAGAGGAAGAGAGAGAGAGGGAGAGCACGAGAGAGAGAATCCCAAGCAGACTCAGCACTGTTAGCACAGAGCCCGACATGGGCTTGATCCCACGAACCATGAGATCATGATCTGAGTTGCAGTTGGACACTCAACCAACTGAGCCACCCAGATGCTCAAAACCTAATTTATTTTTTAAAACAGCATATAAATAAGTGAAAAGTCAACAAAATGGATGGTAATCACCATATACTCAGTTTCATACCAAGAAAAAAGGTGAAAAGTTAATGGGGGAAAAACTCCATTATGGGTCCTCCTGAGGAGAGATCTAGCTATCTACTGAATTTTACATAATAAATCAACCTACTATATTCTAAGACTTACAAGATCAAAAGAGTGACTCAAAACCTGTTGCCTTTAAAACAAAACAAGTATAGAGATTCTTAAAGAATTTTATTAGAGGAACGTTCTGAGCCAAAAAGCCTTTACTAAACAGAAATCTTCAAAAGAAGGAAAAGCAGGGGTGGGGGCAGTTGGCAAAGCCTTGACAAGAAAAGGTTTATCTACAAATAAGTACCACAGATCACCACAGGATAAATACAGTTGGCTCTGAAACTTCTGAGAAACTTTACTCAGGTAAAAGCAGGTTTTTATTTATAAACTAAAATGGTCCTGAGCCACTAAACTTTTTCACATCAGGGCACCTGGGTGGCTCAGTCAGTTATGCGACCAGCTCCTGATTTTGACTCAGGTCGTGATCTCATGGTTCAGGAGTCTGAGTCCCGTACCCGCTCTGTGTGGGCAGTGTGGGCCTGACTGGGGTTCTCTCTGCCTACCACTCTGCCACTACCTTGCTTGCAGCTTTCTCTCTCGCAAAATAAATAAATAAACAAACAAACATTAAAAAAGTTTTTAATAACAATTATTGAAAAAATTTCACAACAAATGCAGCTGAGCCCTATGATAACATTTACAACAACAAATTTTGTTGCTGATTGAAATTTGGGTAGAAATCAAGGAGAATGACTTAAAGTCCATCTTTCTTCTAAACTGAAGTATAGTTGACTATATCGTCAATCATTTTTAAGAAAACACAAGCACTGATGTAATTTTTTTGAACCCAAATTACTAAAACATTCCCCCAAATCTACATCTACTAAAAACCTCCGGTTTATGCTTGTTAGTATATTACAGCATAAAAAATCCTTCACCCACTCAGCCCTGTTTGAGCCTAGTTTTTACAGTTGTTATTCACAAAGTTTCCAGACATAAAAGCAAGCTGAACTAGTGAAAACTAATGTATTCAACAGAAAGGTATTTATGAAAACTTAATAGTGCTACTCATTCTTAACAATTTGCACTGTGGAACCTATTCAACATTAACCTCAAATGGGGAAAAACAAGTATTTATCAAGAAGGCTTATATACAAATGGGTCACACTGTAATCTATAAATTATTTCTCTTACTGTGGAGAAGAATGATACAAATGTTAGATAAATGCACTTCAGATTCAGGACTGTTTCTGAAAATTTAAGGCAGCTTTGTAAAATTTTATCAATGGGTAATTACCCAGCTCCTACCTCCACGCTGGTGACACTGCCTCCAATTCTGCACAGCCAGCAAGACTTCCCATCTTTCAAAAAGAACAAGTCAGAGTTGAAGCAGAGGGACCCCCTTCTGCCTCACAAACATCCCAGGGCCAAGTACTTAGCAGTGAGGACATTCAAGAAGCCTCCTCTCCATGCCTCCCGTTTTACCCAGGCAGGGAAGACAGCCCTACAGAGCAGGCCTGCAGCGGCTTACCACCAGACTGACTTCCAGGCTCTGCCACTTCTCCAGGCCATGAGCCCTCACATATTCGAGCATTTACTGAGGTCCTACTATGTGCACGACACCGTTCCAGGCACTGGGGGATATAGTGGTGAATGAAACAGACACAATTCCTGTTCTTGAGCTTACAACCGAATGGGGAGAAAAAGCTCATGCTTTTACCTTGTAGGTAAGATGCTCCAACACAGAGAGATTTCCTGGAAACAGGCCCTGACAAAGTGCAAGTAGTTATTGGTATGGGTTTGGGAGTCAGACTGACCTAGATATGAATCTTTGTTCTCAGTAATTATCAGTTGAGTGAATGGCATTTACTAATCTACGCCTCCGCTTCTTTGAACTCTGTGCCTCAGTTTCTTCGATACAGTGGTGAGGACTAAATCCATAAACTACAGTACCTGGCACATCTTGAGTCTCAGGAACTGGAGCACTGGAACCGGGCTGGGCACTAGTCAGAGAGAAGCATTTTATCTTCTAGTGAAATTCCTCACACTGCCCTGCTGTTAGTGAAAACACCAAACTTTTCCTCTTCAAAATACCACATAGTTAACAACATTTTGCAAAAATAGTACTTACCTTCCTGCTGCTCTGGCCCCAATGCTCAAGGTCCTGGCAACAAAGAGGGCTGCCCCGAGTCCTGCGGGGGGCGGGGAAGGAGGTCCTGGCTCCTCCCACTTCCCTGCTCACCACTCCCTCCTCTTCAGCCTCCAACTGGAGGATGATGAGCCAGGACAAGGCTGCGGACAGGAAAGCCTCGCATTGCGAAGCACAGGGATGTGGCTGCGTTCTCTGCGACCCTGAGACCCAGGGGCAAGATAGGTCTTTGGGAACCTGACAGAGGGACCACTGCCCAGGTTACCGCAGCCAGCAGCACTAGAGTCTGGGAGATGGGCCAGCTCTCCTCTCTGCCTGTTCTCAGGCATCCGCCTCTGGAACCTGGGGGGTTGAGCAGGGGGAAGACTCGGGGATTCCCAGGTTCCCCACTGTAATTACCATCTCGCTAGCACTGAATCCCAATATTATTTCTAATAAGAAAATTTAGATTTTTTCCAGGTAATATCTAGCTCTAATTTTGAACTGAAAACTATCCCAGTAACACTCTTTGCAGCTCCCAATTTGAAAAGGCACATATTAGACTGTGGCCCAGACACAAGGAACACAGTCAAACAGTTAAAAAAAAAAAAAAAGTGATAGCACCTCGGAACGAATCCTAGAAACAGACTCAGTGAATGTAGAGGCCTATATCCAAGACACTCACTAGCAGCTCTGGCTGCGGGCACCCACCTGGAAGGAGCGCAGGTGTTCTTCATTAAGGGATTAATTAAATAAATTACACAGGAACCCCTACCTCATGGGCACTTCAAAGATCAAGGTTCAACTACTACACTTAATCACACCTAGGATGTCATTTACAAATCATATCGCTGTTTTATGCGTGCTGAGAAAAAGTCCGCCATAATGACGACTTCCCACCACAGGCTCCCTTCAAACCCTGCCTGTCTCACTTCTCTGTCAAGGGCACAGATCACCCCTGAAACAAGTCCCTGAGTTCCCTTTTCTCTCATTTCACTTTTTCTAGAAGTTACCCATATTTAAAATCTGTTTGGATGAAACTATCTTGGGTCCCTTCAGGTCCCAGAGCCTGTCGTGAGCTCCTGCAGCCTCCACTGCCATTGATTTTTGTTAGCTTTGTATGCCTTCCCTTTCCGCATGAACTGCAAGTGCACAGACACAGGCTGGACCCATCTTCGCATGCACTGCAGTGCACAGCACAAGGCCATACCACCACCACCACCACACACACTGGTCAGGAGCTGTTCTAAGGACTTCACGAGTATTGTCTCATTTATGCCCCACTATAACTCTGGGAGGTGGCTAGAGCTGCCTCTCCCATTTTTAGATGGGGTAAAATGGGGTAAAGAGAGGCTGTGTGACTTTGAGATTAGTGACTAGTAAGTGGCACAGGCAGGAACTGAACCCAAGCAGTACGGATAGAGTCCTTGTTCTCAACATCTATGCTCTACTCCCCCTCTTAATGATTGCCACATACATGGCAAATATTAAAAACTTGCTTTTATTTACTTTTAATTGAAAATAGAATACGTACATACAGTGAAAAGAAAATCATGCAAGAGAGTATGTGAGAAAAAGCTCAGTCTAACAGCCTAGATTTCTGGGGCCTCATCCCAAAGGCAACCACTGTTTCTTTTCTATCATTCCAGAAATTTTTCTCTACACTCAGAAACCTACTTCATAGGGTGCCTGGTTGGATCCGTCGGTTAAGCATCTGACTCTTTATCTCAGCTCAGGTCTTGATCTAAGGTCATGAGTTCAAGCCCCATGTTGGGCTCTATGCTGGGTGTGAAGTCTACTTAGAAATAAAACAAAACAAAACAAAACAACCCAAACCAAAACCAAACCGAAAAAAAACAAAAAAACAAAAAAAACAAAAAACCCAAACCCAAACAAAACAATTTCATGTGTACCTCTCTTTCTCGCTCTCTTTTTTTTTTTTACACAAACGGGCCCATATACAGTGTTCTGCATCTTGCCTTTTTCACTGAATGTCCAAGTTGATGGATATTGGCACCTGTACCATTTTTATTCAATGCTTAGATACACACATTTTCACATCTGAACCCAAGACAGCTCCATAAAGTCAGAAGATCTTGGTGGGTGTGGACTTTATCAGGAAACAGAGGAGCCACAAAGGCTTCTAAATGTACAAAAGATACCAAGTGTTAGCCTTGCAGAGATGTGAAGACTGACTCACCACCAGGCAGAGACCAATCAGCTGACATTCAACACGTCACTTCTCTGTCATATACAGGTCTACTACATGGGGTTGTTGTAAAGACCAAACAAGGTAATACACACAAATTACACGGCACCAAACCTGGCTAGCACAGTGAGTCTAGATTAAAATAATACCGGACACATTGTTAGTGCCCAATAAGTTACATATTGTCTTAACTGTTTCTTCAAGAGCTGGCCCACTTTCCTCTCCAATCTTATTTCCCTTACTTCCTTATTCATACCTGCCCACCCTTTACCTTAAAACGCCATAGCTCACTTACCTCTGCCTGCTCCCCTCTACACCTGTGCACCTGTCATGGCCCTCCCGAAAAGTCCCCTCCCCTCACTGTGCTGCTGAACTAACGTTCTCCCACAGCACTCAGCTCAAGCCCATCCTGCTCCAGGGAATCTTCCCTGACAACTGCAAGTGGATTCTCCGGATGAACAGTTTGGGAAGACTGTATCATGACTACCCCTTCTGGTTCTCGGTTTTGTCAGTGCACCCAGGAGCAAGCAGGTCCAGGGCAACTGATCAGATCACCTAAACTCAAAGATGACTATATACGAACTAGAAAGCCAGTTACGAAGTTTATAAATACTGATGATGGCTAATATTTACTGAGCACTTACCAGATGCCAGGCAGCAAAGAGGAAGGTACTACTTTTATCCCCACTCCATAGAAGGGCAGAGAGATTAGCCAGCAGCCCAAGACGAAGACCTGATCTGAGCAGTCTGCATACGGGGGTCTCAACCATTCATATTCTCTCCTTGGTAGGAAATCTCCATGTGAAGCCATGTTCTAATCAGAAGGTATCAGGAGTACGGAAGCGAAGCAAGGGAAAGATTCTCCTGGGTAGAGGCATCAACAGAGATGCACCCATCTGCTTGGTGGTGCAGACTCACTGAAGGACGGCACACATCGCCTCTGGCCAGGGCCCCCAGGCGGTGCTACAGACATATCATCCAAGTCCTCTCCTGGACCCGCAACCTCAATCTCTGCAGACACCATCCCAACCCTCTCCTAGAAATGCAGTCTTTTGAGGATACAAAGTTAAGTTTAAGCATTCTGGCTACAAACACATTCCAATCATGCCTTCCTGGGGTTACAGCTGGGTCATTTTGATTGAACTTAAAGTTTTCCCTGAAATTCTCCAAGCTACACTTACAAAATGTCTCTTGGTTTACATCTTTTCTATAGACAGCTCTTTTTTTCCCTCATTTCATTCTCAGATGATCACTGATTCATTTAACAAATACTTGATTGTTCCCAGAACCCTGTGTTCTAGGTCCTGGAGATAATAGCAGTGAACAGGACAGGCAGGATCTCTGAAACCTGGTGGAGTTCATTATGTGGTCCCCCACTTCTAGGCACTTATGATACTTTATGGCAATAGTTTATTTGGCCTTCTTGTTCAGGCTGTGCCTTTCAGCTCTGTATTCCAATTTTTCACTACAGTAACTGGCCCATACTGTGAGTACTCCATAAAAGTCAGTTGACTAAATTAATGAATAAAATCACCAGGTCTCATCTTTTTTTTTATCCAAGATGGGACCGGATAATGTCTGAAGTCCCTAAGAGTAAAGATACAAAGTCTAAATCATGTTAAAGGGACAGAAGGCAAAGAGCAAATACAACTCCAATCAAGAAGGAAAATGCAATGAGATAGGTCCTTACAGTCATGAAAGACAGGGCATCTTGGAAACCAAAGAAGGGCTCCCTCACCTGGAGAAAGCATAGCCTCGAGAACATGACCAGGGGTCTGCTGGAGATAAAGAAATGACCTGCTGCAAAGTCTGAGTTGGGGTCACTGCATGGAGACAGGAGTGAGGGGGTAAAGTGGTTCTCTCATACTGGAAGTGCAAAGGAGCGTGTTTTGGGGGAAAAGAGGTAGAGGCATGAAGCTAAGCCTTGGCGAATGCTCACAGACAGATAGATGTGGGAAGAGAACCAACAAAGACAAGTGAAAAAGCACAGTCACAAAGTTAAGAAAAGGGCCACAATAGCTCCATGTCAAGAAGGCCAACCAAGAGGAGACTGACAACAGCTAGAAAATCTGGCTCACCATGCCAAATATTTATGGTCAAGGTCATGGGAAATGAGTAAGCAGCAGCCACTCTATCTACCAATTGGGCCTCAAGACCAGTTTCAACAGAGATAAAGGTATCTGAAGCACAACCCCTCACTCTTCAGGCTCTTTGTGAACTTATACTAAGAGAAAAAGGCATCCTTTCTCCACGCCCCACCCCCCACTCCAAAGTAAAGCTATTCCTTATTCAAACCAACATTCTTTGTCCAGGGAGGAAGGTCATCATTTTCCACTAAGGGCAGTCTCAGGAGGGAAAGAAAGAGAGTGGACACCCGACCCCTGTGATGCCCCAGGCGACTCGCTCTTGCACAGGAGTACTTTCCTACAGTCTCGGAAGACCCACTTGACATGAAGCTTCTGGTGTATTAGGCTCCAGGATTGAAATAGAATAAACATTTAGTAAGATTTCAGCAGAATCATATGTAACTTGTTTAAAGAAAAATTTTTTAAAGGATGCTTAAAACATGCTGTCTTCCAAAAATCCAGAGATAATTTTAGATTGAAAAATCGAGGCTTGCCAAGGGAATCTGAGAGCTTTTCTATCTTGGTCTCCAATGCTAACCTACGTATTCGTGTGCAAAAATAGAGGAAGATTAGTATCTCAAATGCCAGACTGAAAAGTTGCCACAACAAACCTGAACTCTTCATATGGAGTTTGTTATCCTGTCAGCAAGAAAGCAAATGAAACAATAAACTAAACTTTTCACTTTTAAAGAAAAAAAAAAAAACACACCCAAACATGAAACATTTCCTAGACTTGTAAAGGAAAATTATTAAGAAAAAGAGAAGATACTGTGAATGAAATTTAAAAACGGTCTCCACAAAATCTTCATTTCAAATTTGTGAGTACTCTCTTATATACTGAGAACTTCAGATCTAAAATATGATAAAATGGCAGTCAGAACTTATTCAATAAAACTGGGTCAACTTAACCGTTTGGAAAATATTTTCTGTCTTACATTAAAACAAAATTTTGAGTAGAAATTTTAAAGCTGAAAATAAAAAATAACCATAATAAACGCATGGAATGAGAAGCAAAAATGAATGGAAGTTTTTATAACACTGGGATGGAGAAGAATTTTTCAAACATGTCAACAAAGGCAACAATCAGAACCGATTTTTTTACATGAATGTTACCTCTGACCTCATTGGTAAATTTACCCTAAAACTATCAGACGATTCCTTTTGGGAAAATTATCTTGTGACCAACTGCGAACAATCTACCTATGTATCAGCAGGGCTTGGTTAAATGTCGGTATACAATGAAGTCCATAAAAGTGGTAATACAAGTGACATACGCTGTGTTTACTGATACAACTGATAGAACCAGTATGTTGGGAATGATCGTCACTGAATGGTAGGCTGGCGCATGGCTGTCATTTGAAAAAATATTGTCCTCCTACTTTTTGTGCTGTCTTGAACGTGAGGAGAGTGAGTTGCTTTTCTAAAGGGGGTGAAGGTGCGGAAACAGCTATTTTCACATCGGGGTCCCCCAGCCCGAATGTTCACCTGACTCGTTCTGGAGGCGCAGAAACCGAATTCTTATCCTGCCAGCCCGGCACGCCGCTTTCCTCGCACGGCGCGGAGCAGGAGGACACACCCCTGACCCTGCGCTCGCCCCAGAAGGCCCCGCAGACCCTTCCCCGGCCAGCCTGCGCCAGGAGGCTCCGCGGGGCCGGGAAACCGCGCTCCTCGGCGGTCCCGCACGGCCGGCCGGCAGCCGC
>NC_043715.1:40583707-40598043 GCF_006229205.1 Suricata suricatta | reverse complement strand
CGCGCCGCGGCCCCCGGCGCACCGCCCGGACCGGCTGTGTACACCGGAAGTGACGTCTGCAGGCCGGCCCCGCCCCCGCCCCAGGCGGACGCCGGAGTGGAGGCGGCCCCGGGGGCTCGGAGCTGACCCCCTCGGCGCTAGCCGGGAGGAGGCGGTGCTGAGCTTCCTACCCCGGGCACCGAGGATCTCTCTGTGGGCGGGGCCGGGGTTGAGGACAGTCGGCCAGAGCCTGCATGGCCACCCCTGTCCTCCACTGTGGCTTGGCCAGTGGGCGGGAGAGGATAGCTACGTCCTCGCAGATTTATTATTGAAATGGATTACTTAAATAATGATTGCTTAGTGGATGCCAGGTCCTGAAAGGCCCTGTAGGAACAGGGTAATGCCCTCCCTCTCATTGGTTTATTCTCCAGTGGAAACACAATAAAATTCCCAGGATAGTGCCAATTGTGACAAGTGGTAGGAGGGGAAAGTGAAAGAGGGAGGAAGAGAGAGTTTCCTGACCTAGTGTAGGTGGGTGATCAGGGAATTATTCGCCCAGGAAATAGAACAGGAGTTGAGGTCCTAAAGGAGAGAAGGAAGAAAACAACTTAGAGAAGCAGAGAGGAAAGCATGTTAGGGCAGAAGAAACAGCAGGTGTCTTCAATGGGTTTGTGTTCAAGAAACTAGGGTAGTAAGATTTTGTCTAAGAGCTTTGGGAAACCAGCAAGTTTTAAGCAAGGGATTACTTTACCATGCTTGTGGGTTAAAAGGAATTACTTGGACTACAGTTGAAGAGAAGGACTGGGGGAGAGGGAGGCAAAGGGGGATGTAGATTTCTACACCCATGTTCATAACAGCCTTTTTCATATGAACAGTCAAAAAGGTAGAAGCAACCCAAGTGTCCATTGATGGATGAGTAGATAAAACGTGGTATATCCATGCAATGAAATACTATTCAGCCTTAAAAAGGAAGGAAATTCTAACACATACTACAAATGTATGAACCATGAAACATTATGCTAATAAGCCAGTCACAAAAGGACAAATATTTTATAATTCCACTTATAGGAGATACCTAGAAGCAAGCTCATAAGGAAGTAGAATGGTAGTTGCCAGGGAATGGGGAGTTTGTATTTAATGGGTACAGAGTTTCAGTTTGGGAAGACGAAAAGTTCTGGAGATCGATGTGGTGATGTTGCACAACCACATCAAAACTATACAATTAAAAATGACTAAAATTGTTAATTGTATGTGTATTTTAGATATCTGGAAGGTATTTCAATTGTCCAAGCAAAAAGCGATTCTGATTTAGATCAGGGCCTCCACATTTTTGTTGTTGTTCTTGAACTTCTATCAGAAAAAGTTGGACTATCACCTAAACTTTATTAACAAATTATATACAAATATGCCTCATTCTAATATGCTTCCCTTTATTGAACTTTGCAAATCCAGCATTTTTTACAATTTGAAGGTTGTGGCAACTCTTCAGTGAGCTAGTTATTGGCATTATTTTTCCAACAGCATTTGCTCACTTTGTATCTCTGTGCACTTTTGGTAATTCTCCCAACATTTCACGCTTTTTCATTATTATTGCACTTGTCATGATAATCTATGATCAGTGATTATGACTCAATGAAAACTCAGATGATGGTTAGCATTTTTTAGCAATACATTATTTTTTTAAATTAAGGCACATTGTTTTCTTAGACATAATGCTGTTGCACACTTAATAGACTACAGTATTAATGTAAACATAACTTAAAATTTTTTTAATGTTTATTTTTGAGAGAGAGAGACAGAGTATGAGCAGGAGAGGGGCAGAGAGAGAGGGAGACACAGAATCAAGAGCAGGCTCCAGGCTCTGGGCTGACAGCCCAGAGCCCATGTGGGGTTTGAACCCACAAACCGTGAGATCGTGACTTGAGCTGAAGTCGGACACTTAGCCAACTGAGCCATCCAGGAGCCCTTAAACATAACTTTTATATGCACTGGAAAACCAAAAACTTCACCTGACTCACTTTATTTATTGTAATATTAGTTGGTCATTGAAGCGGTGGGTAGGAGCTGAAGGTGAGTTTAGATTGAAGAGAGGCCTTTTGGTGACTTTTTTTATTTTAAAGTAAGCTCTATGCCCAATGTGGGGCTTGAACACAGGACCCCAACATCAAGAGTCGCACGCTCCAACGACGGGGTCAGCCAGGCACCCCAGTGTTTGGGTTTTTTAAATGGAAGAGATTTAGGGGCGCCTGGGTGGTTCAGTTGGTGAAGCGTCTGACTCTTGACTTCTGCTTAGGTTGTTGTCTCACGGTTCATGCGTTCGAGCCCTGTGTAGGACTCTGAACAGACGGCATGGAGCCTGCTTGGGACCCTCTCCCTCTCCCTCTGCCCCTCCATGTGAGCACGCATGTGTGCGTGCTCTCTCTCTAAATAGATAAAACATAAAAGATTTTTTTTTCTTAAATAAGGTGGAAGAGGGTTACACACATTTCAATGTCAGAGCAGAGGATCCAGTTGACAGAAAAGTGCTGAGTATACAGGAGAGACATGACGGTCATTTTGTGATGTTCAGCAAAGGCTCAAGGGGGGAAAGGCTTTGCAGCAAAAAGAGAGGGAAGCTTGGTGACAGAGGTGTGGGGAAAGTGGGAAGGGTCTGAAAGCAGAAATCGAAGTTGAAAGGAGAAATTTGGGAGAATTTACGAATTGCATGGAGGGTCTATTCCAGGTTCTAATTATTTAGAGTAGAGCCCTCTTTCCTGGTAAGTGACTTGCCCCAGCAGCTTTCAGGTAAAGGTGGAGCAGGGATTCACCTGGATGTTTAGTAACAGAGAGCCAAGAGTGTTACTGACATGATAGGCTGTGGAACTCAAGCGGCAAGAGGAAGGATGTGAGGCGGCAAGGACAGCTGGGTTGGAGGAAGAGTCCCTGGGTGCTGGTATCCTCTTACCTGTGTAGGCTGGAGAAGGGCCGGGGAAGATGGCTGGCTTCTATGCCGGCCAAGTGTGGCTCCTGCCATCTCAGAACAAGCCCATCCACCACTCGGAGTTGCTCCTAGTTCCTGAGACAGGGCCCAGGCTCCAGTGGCTACATCTGGAGGAACTTGGTAAGCATCGGATAGCACTGGAAAGAGGCTCCCTCCCTATGTGGCAGGCAGGCACTGACCCATATGCTTAACCTTTGCTGGTCACTTCACTCCAAACCCCGTGGTCCCAGAGTAGTGTGCCAGAAACGACCTGTGCCTGGCTCATCTGGGCCCCTTCCAGAGACTTCAATCCAGGACCAGGAGGTTCTAGAGACCCATTCAGCCATGCATGCAGGTCTTTTCCTTTTTCTTTGTTTTATTTTTATTGAAGTATAATTATATTAGTCCGGCTCCTCTGTGCAGTCCTTATTTGGGCCCAGTGTGAACCTTTGCCAACCTTGGGGCCCCTTTGATGGCCTCTGTGCTACCCTGAGCACCAGGCTGTCTCGGACTTGTCAAGCTTACCTGAGGATACTTTGTGCCCGTATCAGATCTGCTTTGGAAGTAGCACATCTACAGCCTTCATACCTACCTCCTGGAGGTCTGAACTATCGTCTGTATTCATCAAACACTCATACAGGCTTGAGACATTTGTCAAGTCATGTCACCTCTTTATTCCAAGCTCCCTTGCACCAGAGTGTCAAGAAAAGTGGGTGGAACCCACAGGAAAAGAGATGGAGGCCAGGCAGGCCCTCCTGGAACCCCCGTGTCTTCAGGGACGCAAGATGTGATGCTCCAGCTCTCCAGAGAGGTCTGTAATCGGACCCTTAACATGCACAGAGGGACAGGATGGCACCCCAAAGGCCACCAGACTAACACCTCAGTTTGCCACTTAGGAAGCCAAGAAGGCCCATGCCAGGAAACAGGGTCTCTCCCTGAATCACCTGACCCCCTGTGTATGTAGTGAGAGGCACAGCTGGCTGGAGCCAGACCCCATGCAAGGGATGAGAATCTCAGAGCTCCTCACTGCAGGAGGTGAGCAGAATGAGATTTCAGGAGCCCCTCGGTGATGAAAGAGCTCTGA
Organism: Suricata suricatta; assembly: GCF_006229205.1. NCBI lineage: Eukaryota > Metazoa > Chordata > Mammalia > Carnivora > Herpestidae > Suricata > Suricata suricatta. The sequence continues at coordinate 40,594,021 of NC_043715.1, read as the reverse complement.
ATTAGTGAGATGGGTGAGACGCACCTTGACCTTGGCATGAGATGCCTCCCCCTTCACAGAGGGGAGAGAGAGAAAAGCAGAACTTGCTATGGCTAGCTTTTTATGAGGCTTCACCTTCCTAATGTGAAAGGCTGCAGAATACAAACATCCACACAGAGGGGCTCATGAGGAATGAGAACGGATTTTTTTTTTTAAGCAGCCAAAGTTATTACTGTTGGCTTGTGCATTCTTCATGGCAGAAGCCAGGGCTCCCAGGCTGGGCGTTCACATGTTAGTTTTAGTGGGCATGTCTGAAAGAAGAGCCTTCAAGGAAGGAGTTATCACAGCCAGGATTTCGGGGTGGGGCAGGGGCAACAGCGCTGGTTTGGAGAAGGTACCCATGCTCCTCTACCTTACTGGTCTCCCCTGAGCAGAGCGCGAAAGCTACAATATGGGCAGTGAGCCCCAGGAAAGGTAGCTGCATTCCAGAATCCACAGGATTGGGAAGCGAGTCTGGAGACGGCTGGCCAGACGTTCTGGACACAGAGCAACCGGCTGTCTGCTGGGCATGGAGAGAGGCTGTGGTGGGGCTAGTCCAGTCCAGCTCGAGTGGCATGGCCCAAGCAGGAAAGGGGGTGAGGGCAGTGTGAGTCATGGGTTAAAGGGGAAACTTCTCCCCCAGTCCCCAGATTGCCTCCCTGAGGAAGTCATTCCTCACCCCTCCCTTTCCCCTGTGTGTAAGCATCTGAGCATCCTGTTGTCCTTTCTTTACTGGCTGGAAATGGTTGTACTGTGGCCAAGAGGCCTTACCAGGAAGAGTCACATGTCTGTCTGGTGAGCTGCTGTCTCACCCCCACCTGTATGATCCCAGGTTGCCTTTCATTGTTCTGAGGGGTTGGGGCTGGCCAGGGGCCTGGGGGATCCCTGATGGGTGGCCTGAACCCCAGGAGTTCAGGCCCCTTCCCCTGCAGGCAGGACAGGACACCTGGTACCACCTTAGGGAACATGGAAGATACAGGAGCTGCTGGGGACTCCCTGGGGGCTCTTATGGGCTTGGTGGAAGAGATGTCCAGATTCTGTGGAAGGGATGGTAGGGGAGCAGCTGGATGGACTAGGGACCACCCTAGAGGCTAAGCCCACCACAGTGACCAGCCTACACAGTGGAGAAGGATAGATCCCGAGCCCACAGACTTCCAGGGGTCCAAGGGCTTATGGGCAGGAAAGGAGGATGTGCTGGGGCAGGAACAAGACAAGGTTATGGTATCGGCGAGGCCATAGGTGCTGTGGCCTTCAGGTCAAGTTACCCTGAAAGCTACGGGCAGCTGCAGTCCATTTCACAGCTGACAGAACCAACGCCTTACTCTCCTCAGGTTCCAGTATCTGGATCTGGCCCATGGGCACTGCCCTAGCTCAGAAGGTGTCCACTTGGTTCTTGTCTAGCGAGATGTGTCTCTCAAGAACTCCAAGTGAATAGTTGCAGTCGACTCTGTGGCCTCGCAAAAAGTTCGGACTTGAACACTTTTTGGGAGATCTGAACAATTAAATTACTGAGCAACCCCCTCAGATTTGTAAACCCACCAGGGGCCAAGATTGAGGGGAATGAGAGACCTTCTCAGGTCCATCTGGTTGAAGAAAGCATAACTCTGTCCCCTTTCCTGAGTGTGGGTGACTTTCTTTTGGTTATCAAAATGTAATAACCCTAACTCCTTGCCACGGAAACAAGAGGGGATTTATTAGCCCTAACAAAAAGAGCACTGTAGCCACTAGAATGGCTGTCCTTGGCAGCTGTCCTGATGCCCGGGAGTAACTTACAGACTGCTAGCTGCGGCCATCTGCTCCCTCATACGCAGTGGAAAGGAGAAGCTCGGGAGCTGGAGAAGTTTGTGTCTTCAACGCACCGTGCCAGGGTCCTCCAACCTGACAACTCTGAAGTTGCTGTATGGCTCCGTGCAGAGACCTTTCCATGTGGCTGTCCCTAGTTACGGTCCGGTTAGGGCATTTCAATTGGGCCGTCAATCACTAGCAAGCAGGAGCAGTAAACTGCCACTCGCTGAATTTCTAGTGGTGATGGTGACTTCTGTGACCTCGAACACTGGTCACAGCACCCAGACTCCCTTGCAAAGAGATCCGGGATACTCAACTCCTGCCTGATGTAGGTGGAGGGCAGGGCCACACAAACATCAGACAGCTGGCTGCCTCCCATGTGCGATCTCCAGCCAGGTCAGAGAGCGGTGTGTTTGAGTGATGAAAGGCAAGAGGGGTTTCTCCCCCCGCCCCCACTCCCTCCACTGGGAGAGACGGACTCAGAGCCCAGACCCCCCAGCCTCCTCCCCGCCTGGCAGTGTTGTGCCTAACCTTAACCCTACCCCGCACAACTGCCAAGGACTCATGCCTTCCTTTTAGGGGCAAAGCTGGGCAGAACCAAGTATATTTTTAAGCTAAGTCATTGGAAATACTTGGGGGAAAGGCTGAGTGTATACACTGAGATTTGGCTCTTAACCTACAATGACTTCACTACCATGAAGCATTGCTGGTAAAGGGCAAAACCATGAAGACTCATCGGTCCACACTGCCCCAGACGAGGGTGCAAGAGCATCCAGTTCTGAGGTACCCAGTGAAGACCTAAGAGGGAGCTGACGGAATTAAAAACCACTTTTGACTTGCCATGGCTCTGAGCTTCCTACCACAATCACCAAAGAGACTGGGCTGAATGAAAGGGGGCCAGGTGGCCTTACAAATATATGGAGAAACCCTGAAAGTAATACATCACCTCACACAGAAGCTGATCAGGTCCGTAAGAAGAAATGAGGTTACCTGTGATCTCATAAAATTAGCAATTCAACCGGTTTCTGTAACTGCGCAGTCACAGGCAAATCCAACAGCACCACAAATCCAGAAGCAGTCCCAAGTTGGGCCTTCCACCAGAATAGGCCTCTGGTGGCAGGGCTCTTTAAAGGATGAATGACCTCATGGGCCTCCTCCTCCAGGAAGTCTTCTCTGAAATCCCCAACTGTATATTTTCCCATAGTCTTTATGCCACAGAACTGTAACTTTTGCCCTTTCTGGACTGTGAGCTTAGATGATGTTCACTTCCTCCTCAGCTCTATCCCCAGCAGTGGGTGTCGTATACAGCAAACAGCAGGCATTCCCTACATGTCCCTCACTTATTCGACACATTTCTGAGCCTCTACTATGGGCCGGGCACTGTGCTGGGTTCTGGGGATAGAGTGATGAAAGAGAAAAAAGTGATCCTCAACACTAATATGGTGGGAAAAACAGAGCTGAACACAAAATCTGCAAACATAAATGTAACACAAACATGCAAACACAATTAGAATATGTTGCAGTGAAGAAAAAAATAATAGAAGACAATTGCAAGGAGAGCTTACCACATTCTGGAAGGTCCTGGAAGGCATCTCTGAAAATTTACGTTTAACCTGGCATTTGCAGAATGAGATGCAATTACAGTTGACCCTTGAACAGCACAGGTTTGCACTGTGTGGGTCCACTTCTAGGTGAGTTTTTTACAACAGAATTCTGGATTTTCTCTGGTAATTTTCTCAGTAACATTCTTTGCTCCAGTTTTACTAGAAGAATACAGCATATAATACATGGAACATACAAAGGAACTGCCTGTACAAGGGCCCTAAACAAGGAATTTGGCTCATTTTAGGAACCAAGGGAAGGCTAAGGGAGTTCCCCAGGGACTAGATCACACAAGACAGGCCGAGCAGGATGGCTCTTTCTGAAGGGAAACAGAAAGTTACTGGGGAGAGTTTGATGCAAAAATTTGTCTCCATAGCAGTGGTGGGGACAGAGGCAAAGGGAATTAGCAAGACTCTCAGGGGCCTGTGTGTGGTATCAAAGGGGCAGAGCAATGGAGAAAATCCAAGGTCCCCTCCCATGTACCTCCTGTACGGACGTTCAGTTTACGTAAAGTACACATATCTTAAGTGCACAGTTTAAATTTTCACTTATGTATACAAAGTGTACCCCGCAGCCCCATCAAGACAGAATACTTTAGCAGGCCCTGCTTCCCCGAAAGATGATTACTACTTCATCTCGATCACTATAGCTGAGTTTTGCCTGTTTTGAGTTTCAGGTAAATGAAATCCTATAGTAGAGTAGCAGTGTTTGTGTCTGGCTTGTCATTCATCATGATGCCTGTGAGATTCATTTATGTTGTGTAGAACACGTTTTAATTTTTTCCCCACTGTATTCCACTGATGAACATACCATTATTCATTCTATTGCTGCTAAATACTGGAGTTATTTCCAGGTTTTGGCTATTAGGATTACTATGAATGTTCCTGTCTGTTGGTGGCCATGAACCAATCACTGCTATTCGGTACATACCCAACAGTGAAACTGCTACATAACTACATATACATAACTATATAGATATAGGCAGCTCTAGTAGACACTATACATTAGTTTTGTGGTTGTACCACTTACACTCCCACGATTAAAGTGTATCCATCCCTGGGCACCTGGGTGGCTCAGTCAGTTAAGCCTCTGGCTTCATCGGCTCAGGGCATGATCTCATGTTCTTGGTTTGAGCCCTGCGTCCAGCTCTGTGTTGACAGCTCGCAGCCTGGAGCCTGCTTTGGAATCTGTCTCCCGGTCTCTCTGCCCCTCCCCCTCTCATATTCTGTCTCTGTCTCAAAAATAGATAAAACATTTAAAAATTAAAAAAAAAAAAAAGTGTGTTCATCTCAGCTCTTCCACTTCCTCACCAACACTTGACATTACAGTCTTCAGAAGTTTGTCATTTTTGTGGGAGTAGCATGGTATCTACCTATGGTTTTAATTTACATTTCCTTGATGACAAGATGTCAAGAATATCTTCACGTTTATCTGAATATTCTTATTGTCTGTTCAAAATTGAATTAAAAAAATAAACCTGACTTGAAGTTCTTCATATATTCCGGATTATGAGTCCTTTGATGGCTAATATTACGTAACGTAGGTATCTTCTATAAGGCTGTGGTCCCCTTTTTTCACTTCCGGTAGTTTTTACTGTTAACAAAGTCCAGTTTATCAACATCTTTTATTGTTTTTGCTTTTTGTTTGGTGTCTTCTTTGCCAACCTCGTTCCAGGTCTTAAAGATATGACCCTATTTTTTCTCAAATGTTTTGTAGTTTTCAGTGTAGGGGTCTTACACATCTTTTATTAGATTATTAATCTAATAAAAGGTTTGGATTTTTTGGGTAGGGTACTATTATAAATGGCAATATTTTAACTTATTTTTAGTTAATTGATGCTTATTTATAAAAACAAATGATTTTTATATATGTTAATCATTATTTTTATTTAAGTAATTGCTATACCCGACACAGGGCTTCAATTCACAACCCCAGTTTTAGACTTGCACGCTCTTCTAACTGAGCCAGCCAGGCACCCTGATAATTCACTTACTAACTGTACAATTTGTATATAGGTTCAGTATATCCCATCGTGTCATGTTATAAATGATAGTTTTCTCTTTTTCCCAATCATTCTATCTTTATGTCTTCTTCATGCCTTATTACACGAGCCAGGATGGCCAATACAATGCTAAATTAAGTGGTGATATTTGATATCAGTCTTAAGATGAGAGTGCAGTATTTCACCATTACATGTAATACTGTGTTATATTTTTGGTAAATATCCTTTATTAGATTATTTTCTATCTATTCCTAATTTGCTGAGTTAAAAAGAAAATCTCTTTCTTTTTGAAAGGCCAAAGACTGTGCACATCCAATTTGTCCATGGTGGCAGAGAGTGGGGAAACAAATGTGAAAAGATGTCCTCCTGTACCAGAAGGCCCCCTGGGGCTCATGCCAGCAATTGTTGGGGGTACTGCCAGTCCTTCCACCAACAGTCTGTGTGGGCTCATCACTGCCAGGTCATCTATAGCTGGCTGTCATTTTCTGGTAGTTAGCTGTGACAGATATTACTTGTACTAACATGTGGTTCTGTATTTCCCTGCCTCCTTAAGTTAGGTGAGAACAAGGTAAGTTCAAGTCGGGATACTGCTAAAATGAACATGTCTGACAGCTCCTTTCCATTCTTTGGAAAAGAAAAAGCAGCCATCTTCTGATTGCTGGGGAGAGACAGTGGACCATCTCCGTTCTGGGGAAGTCTGAGGTCTACAGTATTTCCAGATTTAAACCAAGTAGCAGCTGGATGAGAAAAATTAAGTCAGCCCAGACTAGGTATGTTCTGAACATAAGAAGTCATAATCTGGGTTGATGAAAGGGGCAGAGCACACCCAAGGTCTCTGGAAACCAAACAACAGAGAGGCATCTGACACAGGGACACATCCAGGGAGATGTCAAAGTATGGGCTAGTTTGGCATTTCGTCAAGAATGCCTTTAAATAACTACATATATATATATACACCTCCCCCCCCCCATTTATTTTGGAGAGACAGAGCATGAGCAGGAGAGGGGCAGAAAGGGAGACACAGAATCTGAAGCAGGCTTCAGACTCTGATCTGTCAGCACAGAGCCTGATGCAGGTCTTGAACTCACAGACCGTGAGGATCATGACCTGAGCTGAAGTCAGATGCGTAACTAAGCCATGCGGGTGCCCCACGAATCCCTTTAGACGCCTGCAGAGAATAGGCATGAGGCTGTGATCATTTACAACGCTGAGATAAGCCCCGTGCCAGGTATGGGCAGTTCCGAGGCCTAGTCCCTGGGGGAGCGGAGCGGAATGTCTAGGATGTTTGGAGCAGTAGCAGTGTTGGAAACGGGAACTCACTGCTGAACAGCCACAGAACAGAGGTGTGCAGCTGCCCTACTAGCTCACAACCTTGTGCCTTATTTTTAGATCTGTGATTCAGAGTCCTAAACCAGGACTGAGGCCTTGGGGAGAGAAGAGGCCCTGCTCAGGGGCTGGCTCTGGTGAGTAGCACGGGCCTCGCTGTCTGACATGACGACCATGTCCATATCAGACCCTCGTTGCAGTGACAGAAATTTCTTACAGGACACAGTCTCGAGGCCTCTATATTAGATGCCTTCTTGAAGACATGTGATACATAACTTGATGATCAGATTTGAGTTCCCTAAAATTCATTCTGGCTGTGCATAGAAAATGAATTGGAGGAGTGCAGTAGAGATGGAGGGAGACCAATGAAGAAGTTACTGTGGTAACACATGCAAGAGTTGAAGGTGCTTCACCCTAGAGTACAGGCAAACAGATTTCTGGTTCGAGATGGTAAACTGACTATAAATGTTTTTCTTTTCCTCTGAGATGACACTATAATGTCATTAGATGAGTAAAATATTGTTGCTAATATGAATTGAACCGGGCAGAAAAGGACTCTGTGAGGTATTTTGCAAGAACTCTCTAGACTGAGTAGAACATATGGAGTAAGTCTGGTGGCCCAGGGCACATCGGAGGGGTGGGGCCACCTGGACCAGGCCTGGTGGTGCTGTTCAGGAGGAGCCACTTGCCTGAACTGTGAGATGCTTCAGATTCTGCGGCAGCAGGTATGACAAAGGGCAAGAGTGAGAAGGAGTCTTGAAAACAGAAAAACTAATTTTAGGTCTGTCTGCACAATAAGCAAAGTATAATCCTCTGACTGCTGCAATGAGAATGACCTATAATTAGGCAACGAATTGCTACCAGAAACAAACAAATAAAAGGAAGATTCTTCCTGCAGGTATCTGTGGGATCTGTGAGTATCAGTACCTCTGAACAAAGCCTTCTGGAATTCAGAGATCTGAGGAATAAGAGCACTACTTTAAAGCAAATCCTACCAGATGACAAATATGGATACAAAAAGAGCTCCTGGAAACAATTCTGCCTCCACCAACCAAGAGTCCTCAGATATTTCAATGAAGGAAACCAAGACTGCCAATCGGGATAAGGAAAGAAAATATGAGAAAAAAACCTAAGACACAGAGGATCGATATGAAGCTTTTATCTGAGTAAGAGATTTAGTGAGAGAAAAGGGTGGTGGCATTAAAGAAATTACCTAAGAAGTAGTAAGAGAGAGAGCCAAGATGGCGGAGAGGAAGGGAGCTCTGTAAATTCCGTCCACCCTATCTATCGAACTGAGAAGGACATTACTCTCACCTGCAAGAGCGGAAGGAGAAAATACGGACTCCAGAAAGAAAAGAACCTCAAGGATACCTGGGTGAGTGAGTGCGAACTGGGGAGATCTGAAAACGGGCCAGCCTGAGACGGGCAGGGGAGGAAGGAGCCCCAGCCCAACGAGGGGCAAGCGCCCGGAGCCCAGAGACAAAGGGAAGAGACAGAGAGTCTGAACACACTCTTAGTACTGCCTCTGGGGAAGAGGTAAAGAACGCTTGGCCGCGCTTGGAGAGAGAAGCTCACTCCATAGATAACTGCTGGGTAGCTGGAATCCCGAACCCGGGTGGCGCAAGGGAAGGAACAGCTTCAGGCCTTAACCAGCGGGGAATCAGTGGCAGCTGCGGCTGCGGCTGCGGGAGGGGTGCGCACTTTGAACTTGGGGTTGGGAACGGGACCACGCACTGCATTTCCACGGCGCATCTCGCCCCGTGCAGGGGCTACGTGAATCCCGAAACCTGGGTGCCCACAGGAAAAAATAGGGCCCATACCTACGCGACCCCCGACGGAGTCGGCGGCGGGTGGAGGCCTGGGCGCGCGCTTAGGCTGCAGGAGCTCCCAGCTCATTTCCAGCAGGGCACAACGCCTTGAGCAACAGCTATCAGAAGCCAAGAGAGACTCAATTTTTTTTTTTCTTTCCCCCATTGCAATCGCGATCCTGGCTGGGGGTGGGGACTCCGAAATTGGGTCTGTGAAGGTGCCCACTTCACCTCCTGCTGCTCATTTCTCCTGAGGCAGGGGCAGCTGAAATCCCTGCCTGAGGTAAGACAAACTGATTCCTCCCCCTAAGAAGCCAGCCACCAAAACAAATACATTTCATCTGTGATAGCACAAACGTGCACGGACTGGAACTTTGAACCGAGGTGGGCCTGGAAAATACAACTCAGCTCAACTGTGGCCCAAGGAGATCTGACTCATTAGAGTGACCTACCGTGCTTAATTTAGCAGAGCTTGGCGTGCCGCCATTCTAATCTCCATAGACACCAAGGCGGAGCCTCTGAGAGCAGCCTCCAAGACCTACCATATCAAACCACGCCCATCCACAAGGGGGATGCTTTTCATTTTTTTAATATTAAAAAAATTTTTTCTTCACTTTTTTCGTACTTATTTCTTTGTTATTATTACTTTTTTTGTTTTTTCATTTTCTTTACTTAACTCTTTAAAATTTTTACTTTTTCCTTTCTCCCTTACTTTTACACCTTCTTGCAACCCAGATATATTCTCCTGTATCTCATCCTTACCTCTCCCCTCAACTGGTCATACACTTTTAAACTGTCTACTGTCCTTTGTTGTCTCCGACACCCTTCTATATATTTTTTATTTTTTTCTTTCTTCTTTTTCTTTTCTTTTTATTTATTCTTGTTCTCTTCTTCATGTCTCTTTCCTTTCCATTTTCTATCTTTTGTTTCCCCCTTTTTATGTGTTTCTTTGTTTGATTTGCCTGTGTGTATGTGTGCTTCTGTTCCCTCTGTGTGTGTCTCTCTTGTTTTCCTTCCTAGGACTGCACCAAGAAACAAGCCAAAGTGTGCAAGAAGGCGAGTCCCAAATATTGCAGAGTAGGGAAATAAAATACTCACAGGCACAACAAGAGAAACCGAGAGACACCATTAAGAAAACATTCCCTGAAACGACTGGCCCTGGACAGTCAATAAGCCTCCTTTAACAGAGGCTTATTAATATTTATTAATAGGTGCACAGTGCACAACGAGCTTTCTAAAGGTGACAAGAGACAGAAAACTAGCAAAAATGACAAAACGAAGAAACTTTCCTCTGAAGAACCTCCAGGAGGCAGTCACAGCCACAGAACTGCTCAAGGCAGACCTAGACAACATATCAGATCAAGAATTTAAAAAACTTGTCATAAGATTGATCGCTGTGGTTGAGAAACGCATCAAAGAATCAACTGATGAGTTAAAAAAGGCTATAGGTGAAGTGAATAACAAACTGGAGGCAGCCACCTCAAGGATTGACGAGGCAGAGAGAAGAATAGGTGAATTAGAAGATATAGTTATAGAAAAGAGGAAGCTGAAAAAAAGAGAGAGAAATTAATCCAGGAGCAGGAAAGGAGAATTTGAGATCTGAGTGATACAATCAAACGGAACAACATCCGTCTTATAGGAATTCCTGAAGAGGAAGACAGAGGGAAAGGGCCTGAAGGGATACTTGACCAAATTATAACTGAGAATTTCCCAAATCTGGGAAAAGAAATAGACATTCAAATTCAAGAGGCACAAAGAACCCCCTTAAGACGT
>NC_043715.1:40582317-40583607 GCF_006229205.1 Suricata suricatta | reverse complement strand
AGAATTCTGAAAGCAGCCAGGGAGAAAAGGGCCCTCACATACAAAGGGAAACCTTTCAGAGTGGTTACAGACCTATCTAATGAAACCTGGCAGGCCAGGAAGGAATGGCAGGAAATCTTCAATGTGATGAACAGAAAAAATATGCAGCCAAGAATCCTCTACCCAGGAAGCCTGTTTTTCAAAATAGGAGAGATAAAGGTTTTCCCAAATAAACAAAAATTGAGAGAATTCATGACCACCAAACCAGCCCTACAGGAAATCCTAAGACGGACTCTATGAGGGAAAGATCGCAAAGAATACAAGGTGCCAGAGACACCACTATAAACGTGAATTCTAGGGAGAACACAATGACTCTAAACCCACATTTTTCAATAATAACACTGAATGTAAATGGACTGAATGCTCCAACCAAACGACACAGGGTAGCAGAATGGATAAAAAAACAAAACCCATCTATTTGCTGTCTACAGGAGACGCATTTTTGACCAAAAGACACCTTCAGGTTGAAAGTAAAGGGATGGAGAAATATCTATCAGGCGACTGGAAGCCAAAAGAAAGCTGGAGTAGCCATATTTACATGAGACAAACTGGGCTTTTTTTTTTTTAAATATTTGTCTTTGAGAGACAGAGACAGTGTGAGCAGGGGAGGGGCAGAGAGAGAGAGAAACACAGAATCTGATGTAGATTCCAGTCTCTGAGCTGTCAGCACAGAGCCTGATGTGGGGCTCGAACCCATGAACCAGGAGATCATGACCTGAGCCGAAGTCAGACACTCAACTGACTGAGCCACCCAGGCGCCCCAAACTGGACTTTAAAGTAAAGGAAGTAACAAGTGATAAAGAAGGACATTATATAATAATTACAGGATCTCTCCATCAGGAAGAGCTAACAATTATAAATATCTATGTGCCAAATTTGGGAGCACCCAAATACATAAAACAATCACAGGAAAAAACAATCTTATTGACAAAAATGTGCTAATTGCAGGGGACTTTAATACTCCACTGACAGCAATGGACAGATCAACCAGACAGAAAATCACTAAGGAAACAATGGACCTGAACGACACATTGGAACAGATGAAACTGATAGATATATTTAGAACTCTGCATCCTAAAAATAGGAAATTCACCTTCTTTTCGAGTGCACATGGCACATTCTCCAAGATAGACCACATACTGGGACATAAAGCAGCCCTCCATAAGCATAAACAAATAGAGATCATACCATGCACACTTTCAGATCACAATGCTATGAAACTTGAAATGAACCACAGGAAAAAGTCTGGAA
>NC_043715.1:40517065-40582217 GCF_006229205.1 Suricata suricatta | reverse complement strand
GAAATACCACCTCACACCAGTCAGAGTGGCTAAAATGAACAAATCAAGAGACTATAGATGCTGTTGAGGGTGTGGAGAGACGGGCACCCTCCTACACTGCTGGGTGGGAATGTAAACTGGTGCAGCCGTTCTGGAAAACAGTGTGGAGGTTCCTCAAAAAACTATTGATAGAACTCCCTTATGACCCAGCAATAGCATTGCTGGGGATTTACCCAAGAGAGACAGAACTGCTGATGCATAGGAGTACATGAACCCCAATGTTCATAGGAGCAATGTCAACAATAGCCGAAACATGGAAAGAGCCTAAATGTCCATCACCTGACGAATGGATCAAGAAGATGTGGTATACATACACGATGGAGTACTACATGACAATGAGAGGGAATGACATATGGCCTTTTGTAGGAAAGTGGATGGACCTTGACGGTGTCATGCTGAGCGAAGTAGGCCAAGCAGAGGACAGAAACCATATGTTTGCACTCATAGGTCTAGCAGGAAAACAGGAGAGACCTAATAGAGGACCAGGGGGAGCAGAGGAGGGAGAGAGAGTTGGGGAGAGAGAGGGATGCAGAACTTGAGAGACTACTGAATGCTGAAGATGAACTGAGAGTTGAAAGGGAAGGGGGAAGGGGAAAAGAGGCGTTGGTGATGGTGGAGGGCACTTATGGGGAAGAGCACTGGATGTTGTATGGAAAACAATTTGACAATAAAATATTATGGAAGAAAAAAAGATAAAAAAAGAAGCAATAAGAGAAAGAGTTGAAGAAAAAGGGCAAATTTCGTAACAGAAAGGACAATGCTAGGTTTCCAGAGTTTAAAAAAACAAAACTCATCATCTATAATGCAAAAGAATCGGATTGGCATCGGACTTAACACTACTGCATATTAGATCATCAGCAACTGAGCTAAGAATGGTTTTTATACTTTTAAAGGGCCGTTAAATTTGAAAAAGATGATGAGACAGAGACTGTACTATCTGGCCCCTTGTATACCCTTTCTTAGAAATCTCCTTAAGGAAGAACTATAGCAAATAAGGGAACGGAAAACATGGCATCCATGAAATTCTAACCCTCATCTAGGAGAGCAATGAGGAGAAATTCCACAGCCCTCACTTTGCAGACGATCTTGAAAGCAAGGTTGGGATTTTAGTAGGACAGCAGAAAGCTAAAGAACAGTCTCTAGGAAAAAAGATGACTTTATAGACCGAATCAAAAACACACTATGGCTGAGGGTTTTAAGAAAACCTTATATGATAAAAGGTACAAATACAAGCAAAGAAGAACATTCACGAACTCCAGGAAAAGCAAATAGCTGTAGAGAAAGTAATCATCCAAGGAAAAACTGTCTATATTATATCAGAAGATTGGTGGATTCAGGAATGAAATAGATTCCAAGTAATAGAAAATATAAGAGGCAGAGAGAGAGAAAACTAGATGAGAAAAGAGAGAGTGAGTGAGTGCAAACGTGCAAAAGCATTGAAAACATAACCCAAACCAAGTTAATGATACACATAAAATTCAGAATAGTGGTTTCCTTTTGTGTGAAGCACAAATAGAAGAGAGGAACTGTAATACAGAGATGCAGGTTGTTGGTAACACTATTTTTTGGGTCAAATAGCAGATTCATGGTCCCTCATAATATCACGGTCACATATCATTTTGTAGATCTTATATGTGGCAAGGGAAGAAGATAAAGGCAAAACAGTTAAAATATTTTTTAAATGTTTATTTTCAAGAGACACACAGAGACAGAGTGTGGGCGGGGGAGGGGTAGAGAGAGAGAGGGAGACACAGAATCTGAATCAGGCTCCAGGCTCTGAGCTGTCAACACAGAGCCCGATGCAGGCCTCAAACCCACAAATGCGATATTATGACCTGAGCTTAACTGGTGACCCAGAAAAACAAAATATTTTTTTAATGTTTATTTTTGAGAGTGCATGAGCTCTCTCTCTCCCTCTCTCTCTCTCACTCATACACACACACACACACACAAATGGGGGAAGGGCGGGGCGGGGGGGGGGGGGACAGAGGATCTGAAACAGGCTCTCTGCTGACAGCAGAAAGCCTGATGTGGGGCTTGAACTTATGAACTCTGAAATCATGACCTGAGCTGATTCATGTCAGATGTTTAACCGACTTGAGCCACTAAGGTGTCCCTGAAGGAAAAACAATTTAAAAATTGGGAGAAGAAGACAAAGTCCAATCATGAAGCAAATTAAAATGTGGATGATTTTGGGGTGCCTGGGTGGCTCAGTTGGTTAACTCTCTGAAGCTGGCTCAGGTCATGATCTCACGTTCATGGGTTCAAGCCCCATGTTGGGCTCTGTGCTGACAGCTCAGAGCCTGGAGCCTGCTTCCGATACTGTCTCTCTCTGTATCAAAAATAAATAAAACATTAAAAACAATTTTTTTAAATGTGGATGATTTTAAGAAACTGGTGAAAAGACAAAGACAAGACAACCTATTCAATCTTGATCATAGTAATACCTTTTTTTTTTGAAAGGCACAGTGTTGATGAAATTAGAATGGTAAGGAAGACACATCACTTGGCTCTGTGCTGAAAAATTTTTATAAAATCATAGCAGGATATTTTTTATTCATGTTTAGCATTTAAAGTCAACCAATGGGGCACCTGAATGGCTCAGTCGGTAAAGCATCTAACTTTGGCTCAGGTCATGATCTCCTGGTTTTTAAGTTTGAGTCAGGCATGAGGTGAGTTCGAGCCCCACTTTTCTCTCTCTCTCCCACACTTGTGCCCTCTCTCTCTCAATAAAATAAAATGAAATAATAAAGTCAAACAAAATGTGAAAATAAGGCAATTTTAGTGCCAGGAGAAATAAAACACTCCTTTAGAAAAGAAATTTTTTAATGTTTATTTTTGAGAGTGAGAGAGACAGAGTGTGAGTGGGAAGGAGCACAGAGAGAGAGAGAGAGAGAGAGAGAGAGAGAGAGAGAGAGAGAGAATCCGAGGCAGGCTCAGGGCCTGATGTGGGACTCAAACCCATGAACCGTGAGATCATGACCTGAGCTGAAGTTGGATAGTCAACTGACTGAGCCACACAGGTGCCCCAAAACATTTCTAAGGAAGGAAATATAGATGAGGTTCATACACTTGGCTCATTCATGCATATTTACTTAGTTGTCATATTACATATTAGTTTTAATCAAGTATTATGATAAATATATTGAAGGTACTGAGCAAGGATGTGTGAATCTCTGTGTGAAGGGTTAAGAGAGTAAATCTTCCTATCAGGAGGTCCATAGTTGGTAAAAAAACGTGGGGGGAAAACCCAGAGTAAAAAATAGTTTACGAAGCCTCTTCCTACTAATATACTAATAAAGGGGGGGACGTGGGTAGCTTGTGCGTGCGCGTGCGCGCGCACACACACACACACACACACACACACACATTAGAAGAGGACACTAGGATACAGATAAACAGAAATTGCCTTTAAGGAAGAAAAGTAGACCTATATAGTATTTTGTTTCTTTTGTAGTAAATATTTACAGATACATAAAGTATCTTTAAAAAAAAAAAAGTTTTTTCCCCTAATAAAAAAGCTCCTGAGGTGCCTGAGTGGCTTCCTAAGAAGAGCACTCAACTTTCGATTTTGGCTCAGGTCATGATCTCACGGTGTGTGGGTTCTGTGCTGACAACGTGGAGCCTGCTTGGGAATCTCTCTCTCTCTGCCCCTCACCGACTCATACTCACTCTCTCAAAGAAACATTAAAAAAAAAAAAAAAGAGAGCCTATAAATAAAAAGAAGTTAAAGTTCACTGAAAAGGAAGTACTAATAACTTACTTATGAAAAAATATCCAACCACACTCCAAATAAAATGCATGGAGTACTGGGATAACATTTTTCACTTATCAGGCAAAGATTTTCAAAAGTGTGGTAACATTGTACCGGTGACCATACGGGAAAGAGGCACCCTCAAGAACTGGCTGGCGTGTAAAGTGCTGTAATATCATATTGAGGGAGGATGCAGGAATATTTATTAGAATTACAAAGCTATGTCTTCTATTCTCCAGAATTTCCAGTTATCGGATTTATCTTACAGATAAATTCACCTATTTATGAAAGAATTTGTGGAGATCCTTCATGGCAGCACCATCTGTATTAGCAAAAATTGGAAACTACGTAGCTCCACATGGAGAGACAGTTACGTTTTAAGTCAGGGATGATAGTAAGAGGAGAAAAACTTGTGACTGTAAATCCTCTTACATTTTCTATTTTTGAACTGCGCGAGTGCACACACTAAGGTCTTGGTCAGAGAAACAAGCTGTTGAGGATACCACGCAGGCCCCCACATCGCAGGACTCTGCCACGTGGGCCTCTGCAGCAGGTGCAGTGCTGGAGTCTAGGCTGCAGGTTCCCAGTGGCCAGGAGCAGGGAGAACACTGGATGCCCTAGCCTCCTACCTGGTCTTCCTGCTTCTTACCCCACTAGTCTATTCTCGTCACAGTAGTCAGAGGTTCTCTCTAACTGTAAGTCAGGTTGTCATTCTTTTTTTAAATTTTATTATTTTTTAATTTATTGAACTTAAATTTTTTTTATTTTTAAAAATTTACATCCAAGTTAGCATATAGTGCAATAATGATTTCAGGAGTAGAATCTAGTGATTCATCACCTACACAGAACACCCAGTGCTTATCCCAAGTGCCCTCCTCAATGCCCCTTGCCCCTTAGATGGAACACTCTAGTTCCATCTACGTTGTTGCAAATGGAAAGATTTCCTTCTTCTTGATTGCTGAGTGAAATTCCATCACACACAGACACCCCCCATGTCCTTTATCCATTCATCAGTCAAGGGACACTTGGGCTCTTTCCATACTTTGGTTATTGTTTATAGCACTGCTATAAACATTGGGGTGCATGTGCCCCTTCGAAACAGTACTAACTGTATCCTCTGGATAAATAGTTTGTAGTGCAATTGCTGGGTTGTAGGGTAGTTCTATTTTTAATTTGAGGAAACTCTAGACTGTTTTCCAGAGTGGCTGCACCAGTTTGCATTTCCACAGATTGTTTCTTCTGTTCAAAACCCTACAACTGCTTCTACCTCACCATCAATGACCATCATTACACTGGACTCTGCGGCTGCTTCTCTACCTGGCCTCCACTTACTCTCTAGCATCATATTCTACTACTCTCCTCCTTTGCTCCACCCCAGCCACAAAAGATTTCTGCTTTAGGGTCTTTGCAGCTACAACTTCTTCTCCTTCAATATGTAATCACCCTCTTGAATCATTTCTCAAATGTCAGCTTCCGTAACCTATTTTATTTACTTAAAAGATTTTTTAAAGTTTATTCATTTTGAGAGAGAGAGAAAGCATGTGTGCACAGGGAAGGGGCAGAAAGAGATTCTTAAGCAAGTTCTGCACCGTCAGCACGGAGCCTGATGCATGGTTTGAAATCAAGATCTGTGAGATCATGACCTGAGCTGAAGTCAAAGGCTTAACCAACCTGGAGCCCCATATTTACTTAGAAGACTTAATTAATCTCTATACCCAATCTGGGGCTCAAACTCACAACCCTGAGATCAAGAGTTGTATGCTCCACCGATTGGGCCAGCCAGGCACACCCCGCTACCCTATTTTAAACTGAAAGCAACAATCCCTCCTCCTGTCCGTGTACCTTTTCTTCACAGCACTTAATCACCTTCTTATTATATTACATATTTTATTCAGTTATTTTGTCTTCTCACAATAGAAAACAAGCCCCAATTAGGGCCAGGTTTGTTTTGTTCAATGCTGCTTATTCTCCGTCATTGCCACTCTTCCACAGTAAGGGCTCATTCATATTTGTTGAATAAACAAACTCTTTCCCTCTTCCCACAGAAAATCAGCAAAACTAAAAACAGAAGACCAGAGGTAGGAAGGAATAAGGTTGTGAGCACGACTACTGCCTTTCATTAAAATCCTTTCTGATTTAAACACACACACACACACACACACACACACACACACCTCTTATCAAAACAATTTCTTTAAGAAGAGGTATTAGATACACTTAGGAAGTAGACTTGATAGGCCTTAGGAACGGGTGTGATGCTGGTACAGAACTGAAGGAAAACCGAGTGTCAGAGATGACTGCCAGATTTCTTGCATGCTCAGGTTGGAAGATCAATGTGGGGATGTCCAAATCCATGATACTGAAAGTGATGCAACTGATGCTGATGTACCAGGTCCAGGTTCGTCCAGAGCTTTGGGTGGGAGATGGAGGGTAAGAGGAAAAGGTCACAGGACAAGGAACAGGAACCAGGGTGTGGGATGGGCCCAAAAGAGTTAACATAGCAGGGCCTGACTTGTATCCTTTATAAAGCCTGCTTACAAGTTTGGCCCTTGACTGACAGATGGAAAATTGGATTTCTGGAGGGTTTCCACCACTCCCAGAACTGTTAAGAGTAGCTCACTGTGCCTAAACTGTTTGTATAATCAGTATGGTTTAGTTGTGCTTTACTTCTGGAATCCTGGGATTTTGGCATGTGCCAAGCAGACAGTGCCTATATAGCCAGTCTCCAATCAAAATCATAGACACGAAGTCTCTAATGAGCTTCCCTGGTACATTCCTCATATGTTCCAACAACCTGCTGCTGGGGGAAATGAAATATATCCTGTGTGATTCCACTTCAAAGTCCCCTCTGAAAATTTGAGCCTGGTTTCCTCCAGACTTTGCCTATGTGTCTTTTCTCTTTGCTAATTTTGCTTTGTGTCCTTTTGATGTAAGAAATCATAGCCATGATTATCATTATACTGGGGTCTCTTAATACAGATGAGTAAACCACACAGACGGTGGTCATTTGGAAGAAGTGTAGAGGAAGGGGAAGGCTGGTGACAGACTTTTCAAGAGAATGAGCAGTAATCAGATGATGAGATGATCACATGAGCCTCAACAAAATAAGGAGGTATTTAAAACAGGAGCAGAAAGAACAATGACACCAAGCCTACATCCTGAACATTGGTTTGCAGGGGAAGAAATACTCTAGTGTCCCCACTGGGAAAGTTGAGGGGAGCAGTGTCCTTAGGAGACAAAGGCTATGCACCGAGGAGGATTAATCCTGGATCTGCTCTAATATATACATCTATCTATGGTCTACATCTATAGTACATTAGGATTTTCTGGTACTTAACGGTTAGTAACAAATTAGTATGTTGGTGTGGAGCAGCACCATAGCGGGGCACTACCATCTTTCACCATACTCTAAGTCCACTAGAAGTGTAAATCAGTGCTCCACTCACCTACTCTGGCTTTGGCTTCTCTTGCAGAGGAAAAAAGAGTGCTAGCATTATTTTAACAATCAAAAGCTAGAAATTACCTAAATGGAGTGTCAATAGTAGAACGGCTGAACAGTGGTCTGCTAACACAATGGAATATTATGCTGCAATGAAAAGTTCACAGCCAAATGCAACAATATGGATGAATCCCATAATGTTGAGCAAAGAAGCTAAGCACAAAAAGACTATAAACTGTGTAATTCCATTTACAGAGAGAACAACAACAACAACAAAAAAGCAAAACCCATTTAGGCTGTTAGAAGTCAGGATAGAAGTTATTCCTGAGGGAGCAAGGGGCTACTGGAAGGGAGCTGTGGGGAGGGGGGTGCACTTACGGGAAATTGTTAATACTCTGAATCCTGAGCTGAGTGCTATTTACAATGAATGATTCACATACTATTCTGTGTGTGTATTAGACTTCAAAACTAAAACAGTACTACTCAATATACTGACAAGAGCAAGTTTCACCATAGTACGTATACTATGGATCTGTTTTTGCTGAAAAGCACATGGCTGTAGAATAATGCCAAGCAGAACATACCCAAACACTGTGGATGATGGTTAGCTCTGGGTAGTAGGGCTGTAAATTTTCTTATCTATTTTTAGAAACCATTTCCATACTGCCCACATTCTTTCTTTCTTTCTTTCTTTTTTTTTTTAAGGAAGCCCAACAGGGGGCTTGAACTCACAACCTGAGATCAAGAGTTGCATGCTCTACTGACTGAGCCAGTCAGGTGCCCCATACTGCCCACAATCTTCTTAAAATGTATTACTTTTGGGGCGCCTGGGTGGCTCAGTCGGTTAAGTGTCTGACTTCGGCTCAGGTCATGATCTCAGTTTGTGGGTTCGAGCCCCATGTCAGGCTCTGTGCTGAAAGCTCAGAGCCTGGAGCCTGCTTCAGATGCTGTGCCTCCCTCTCTCTCTGCCCCTCCCCTACTCATGCTGTTTCTGTCTCAATTATAAATAAACATTAAAAAAAATATTACTTTCATAGAAACAAAACAAAGTAGTACCCAATTCCATTTTACAAACTGTAACCTGCAAGGTTCCACATACCCACCCTGGGACAAAGCAATGCTACTAAACACAGGATGGTCAAGTGATAGCCAACATCCAACTAACCCATAAAGAAAAAAATTTACAAAACAATTTCGAAATAAGCAAAACCCCGAATTGCAATGCTGGGATCTGCATTCTCATCAGCAATCCTGTGTGAGGCCAACAGTGGAGGATTACCCGGATTAAGTAAGCACCAGGATTACAGGGACACACTCTAGACATCTAGTAAACATGTTCCTGTCCTCTGTACCGGGAGACTGTAAACCATTCATTGGAATTCATTACAATGTCGCCTCGGCCCGGGTTTCTCACGGCCCCTCAAGACTGGCATTCTTTGCTCTTTCCTTCCACTCTCAGACTACTCCTCAATCTGAAGGCAAAAGCCAAGACTTACTAACAGAGTCGCTCTAAGAGAGCCTTGTTACTGAACTGAAATATGCTTTTGCTTCATAGTGCTACTTTGTTTCTTTATAAATGACAACATGGATTTCAGTGCACTTTAAAGCATTTCCTTAAAATCAACATTCATTATGAACTGGAATCAGATTAAGGTCTATTTTGATACGTTTGTGAGCTAAACCTGAAAACATTTTAATCTGTCAGCCAAGTTCATTAAATATGAACTGAGCTGGAATTTAAAGGACACCCACACCACTGGCTCATAGCTCTGTACCATCACTGAGAACAGAAACCATATTAGATTCATGGTCTCACCACATGCTCCTGGAGCCAGATTTATAAATGTCTCAAAACCACAAACTTGCTTTTACAAACACTGGCTCTGAAAAACAGAGGAAGAACCTTTGCATCACACCTCCTCAGAGGTTTGGGATTACCCCAAGAGGAATGCCTGGGACCTGCACCTCTAGCTACCCAGTGCACACACAACGGGCCACCAAGCCCCTGCTGATCAAAGCTACACCCCCCCTTGCTTCCCTAACCTGACCAACTCCTTCCTAGTCAGGGAATACCTCTTCCAAGAAGTTATCCCTGTGTCTCCCTCCATCTTGGGAAAAGCTAGGGCAGTCTGCTGTGAGCAAATGCTGATTTAGCATCCTTAGATTCACAGATTAACAGTGCTACTTTACTTCCCTCAATTGGCTTCCAATGTACTAATACTTGTTGTCTTTTAAAAACACAGTCAAGGGGCACCTGGGTGGCTCAGCTGGCTAGCATCCAGCTTCAGCTCAGGTCATGATTTAATGGTTCGTGAGTTTGAGCCCCATGGTGGGCTCTGTGCTGACAGCTCAGAGCCTGGAACCTGCTTCGGATTCTGTGTCTCCCTCTCTCTCTGCCCCTCCTCTACTCGAGCTCTGACTCTTTCTCTCTCTCAAAAATAAAAATTTTAAGAAAAATAATAATAAAAAAGTCAAAAAAAAAAAAAAAGAAAAAAGAAAAAAGAAAAATAATTTAAAAATCCCCACAGTCAAAATGGTTTAAGTAAGCAAATTGGTGACATGTAAGCTCCTAAGAGAGATCACTCACCTGCTTACTTTATCCTGTGACCTCTCCCCACAGTCACAGATTAAACCAGCTCTGAACAGTGCAGCGGGATCCTAGAACACAGAATCTGGAACTGATTAGACCTGAGTGATTAGCATGGCCTTGCAGAAGGTGTAGCTTTTCTTTCAGAAAGATAACCCACAGAGACAGGGACAACAGCCATGTAAAACTGATACACAGAGACAACCCACACCCTTTTCCTATATGCTAGGAATTAAATTTAAGTCTCAGCACTCAAATCAGCCAAACCCACAGGAAACTTGAGACTCTGTCTCCCTGTTTTTCCCTGGATTCTGCCCTGCAGAAATGCTCTCTGCTGCCTATTAGTTCTTCCCCACTCTTCCTGCCCGTTACAACCAAGATGTACTGGATTTGGAAGGATGGGGAAATGGTAAAATAATCCTGTGAAAACTTTACCAAGGCCCTTAAAGGAGGGGGCTAGATTAGGTGAGTTGTGCTTTGTGTGTGTAAATGTATTTGTTTTTAATAGGTGTGGAGCCCAACACACCTTGAACTCATGACCCTGAGATCAAGACCTGAGCCAAGATCAAGAGGTGGACACTCACTGAATGAGCCACTCAGGCAGGCACGCTGGGTGTGCTGTTTTAAAGCTGTTTTTCCTAAACCTGCCGGTCAGAACTACCTGGGGGATACAGCCTGATGCCCAGGCTCCTCTGGAGGGCTTCAGACTCGAACTCTCCAGGTGTGGGGCATAGGAATTTGTACTTTAAAATGTTCCTCACCGGATTCGGGAGAAGAGCTTTCTGAGCCATTTCTTGCAAGAGAGGGGGATGAACTGGTAATCCCTGTGATAATGCGTTTCCAAAACACTGTGCCACTGGAAGTGGGGTCCCTCAGTCTTTCATAAACCATGTAAAGACCACTTCTTCAGTAAGTGTTTTTTAAAGATATGCGGGGGGGGGGGGAGAATGAATTCCCCGCTCCCTGTCTTCTCATGTGGAGGGAACTCAGCCAGTATTTCTCAGAATGGAAGGGTCGCCGCTGCACTCTGGGCTGGATAACTGGTTATGTGGCGCTGTCCAGTATGGTGCAGGATTTTGCAATCCCTGGCCCTTACTCTTCAGTGCCAGTAGTGATCCCTAGTCACTGTGACAACCAAAACACATCCCCTCACACTCCTAAATGCTCTCTGGTTATCAGTTCAATCTGTGATTAAGAGCCACTGAGCTGGATTAACATTCCTGACCTCTCTCCCTACCTCCTACAATAAGTCCTGCTTTTCGGGGGAAGAAATGGTCTGTCTATCCAACAATTGAGTTTAGGAGTCAGCACTTCCCTCTCTCCTCTTTTACACCTGCCTGCCCACAGAGGAAGCACTTTCACCCAAGGCTTCCAGCCTGGCCAGTGCCTGACTGGCTTAGTCTTCTCAAGATGGACTGTCACTCCAGAACACTCTGTACTCTAGTGGGGGAGAATGGTGCTTCTAGCTTTAAACACCTACAACAATAAATTAGTCTTAGGGAAAGTGTTAGAATTTAGTTATTTCAGAGAGTATAAACAGAACCATAACTCCATTCTTATACTTAAAAGATACCTTTCATTATATTCTTTCTATAATGACATTATTATTTTAAGAGAAAGAACTTTGACGAACATTTTTTATTTAATAGTTTTATTCTGTCTTAGAATGAAAACCTTGCTTTAATATTGTGAGGTGCACTGCAGGTACACCATGCTGCCAGTTTTTACTGGGGCACCAAATGCCTTAGTCAGTGACCCAGAGGGCTTGGAAAACACGTGAATTCATACTTTCAGAGCATGTAGAGCTGGTATTTACAGCTTTTCTT
This sequence comes from Suricata suricatta, assembly GCF_006229205.1. Lineage (NCBI taxonomy): Eukaryota > Metazoa > Chordata > Mammalia > Carnivora > Herpestidae > Suricata > Suricata suricatta. Next base: position 40,570,572 of record NC_043715.1, on the reverse strand, counting down.
GAAATTAGCCCAGGATATCTCAAACAATCTACATAGGTATTGTCATAGCATTTGCTTTGATGTTTAGAATGCTTCAGAAATGTGTTCAATATCATGATTTGTGGGTCCTCCAAAAGGTTTTGTTAACATGCAAGCAAACAGTATTAAGCAATATTATCTAAACTATGGCTGCCAAAAACTGGACCTTAGTAATGAAACCAATTACAAAACATTTCCATGTAGAGCTATACAAAAGATATAAAATTAAAAATATCAACCATCTTTAAATATTCCAATTATCCTACAGTGCAGTTTCCCACATCTTTATCACTATTGAATACTTTAAGGAGAAAGCTACCAAAATCAAAATAGATAAAAATATTTAAATCTTTGGATCCCTTTATTCCATGGCCTTCATAAAAACACAAAAATGGCCAGATTTTTTTTTCCCACTGTAGCTTAAAATATCAAAAACATTTACTAGTGATTTATAATTAGCAATAAACTCTATTACCGAGGCTTTTGTGGGCCACAGGCCCAAGGACCAGTGTTAGTGTATCTTATAGGTTGCCAAAATAATTTCTAGCACTCTGAATCCTCATGAAATATAATGGAATGAATCAAGGTATTACAACAAAATTCCAGGCATATCAGGAAGAATAGGTTAACTGATGCCCAGTTTTATTGTCTTAAAAAAGGGGAGGGTGCTCATTTGAAAATACAGCTAAGTACATTCTTATCTATGATTATTTACATTCATATACTGAAAATATTTATTATTTGGACAAATCCTGTGATATGCCATTTGTTATAAAATGAAGTTCTTACAATGAGTAGGAGTAATTTATCCTTTTCAGGTAATGGAAGAATGTATCAAATCTTCATTTATGTTCCAAACATTAAAAAAAAAATCAAAATAAAAAATCTCAAGCCTGGAAAGCTATGAAAAAGGACCCACCAACCATAGCTCTGCTCCTCAGCACATCAACTTCTGCAAGGACACAGTATGTTTGCTGACTTTAAAATGTTTATTCTTTAAAAAATTAGTTGCTTTTTATACAGCTATACAAAGTTCTTAATGTTTCTTTGGCAATGGAATATAATGGAATTTTACAACTATATAAAAAAGTTACCTTTGCCTAAGAAACAGTATTTACTGTGTTTACATAGTTGACTGACAAAATTCTCTACCATCCAGCACCCTAATTAATTGACGAAATAAGCTACCTCAAAAGGGGATATTACAGATTTCCAAAAAGAAAGAAAGAAAGACACACACCCATCCACACACACACACACACACACACACACACACACACCCCCCTCCTGTGGCTCAAAACACAGTATCACGGCCCTATCAGCAGGCAACTTACAATCATTGCCAAATACAATTTAGTGATAAGAAAAATCCTTTCAGTGATGAAAAAATACCTGTAAGTCCCACTGGAGTACTGTTGTAGTTTAACTATACATAAGAAATTACTTAACCTTCTGCGATTCCAAATATATTTAATGCTCATTTTTTAAGATGAGCCTACCCCTCTCCCCAAAGGTAACTGCATTGGATCTTTGAAATTAAGCAGAAAAACAAACACACAAACAAACACCCAGTGCTGGTGACAAATATACAGCGGATTCACCTCTTCATTCTTCTCCAAGACTGAAACCAATTCTCAGGACCAGGAAGAGCTAGAAATTCACCTGCTTTCAAAGACTTGTCTGTAGACTATGCAGCAACTTTGTTGTCTTTCTAAAACGGGGGGAAAAAAAAATTAGCTCATGTTTCACATTATTGGTTTATTAGTAAGTATCTTTGTAATTTACTTAAGTAAATTTCCCATTACTTTTAAATATACCCTCCTTTTCCTTTTGTGTATAAATCCATTTCACTACTTTCCAGAAAACATTTTATAACTTCCGCACACCCAGCAGTAGCCATTATTTCTTAACTGCATCTTCCAGTCAGTGGAAGTTAAGGCAGTCACGGCGTGGGCTCACTCCAGCAAGAAGGCCCCCTGAGATACAGCATACCTCACTATCACTCGTTGCATCCTAATGACTTTTAAACACAATGATAGGACTTAAATCTTCAACACAGCCAAGCTCATCGAATATAACTGACAACATACTCTGGAAAAAGATTCATAAAATCCCTAAGTCTTTGATGTCTTTACTAAGCAATAAAATATCCAGACCGCAAAATAACATTTCTCTCCAAAGTTTCATGCCAGGAGAAAGCAATGATTTAGAAATTCATTTTAAAAGGATAACTTTTAAATTTCAAATAAGTTCTGCAAACCAAAAAGTTGACTGAGTAATTTTAAAAAAGTAACCAGGGAAAAAACAAAAATGTCAGGGAGCCTCTAGCTTCCTAGTGAGACTAATCCTAATCTGAAGTCCTGTACATAATATCAGAGCCTGTTTTCTTCAGGACTAGCTGTTACCACATACCCTGATTTTAACTGCTGATTTTCATCCTGTTAGAAAGACATTAATTCCTATGTTAAAGACTTAACTTTATCTGTGTATACAGTACCAAACCATTTGTACAATATCATTAAACTGGAATACATATGGCATGGTGTAAATTGGTACAGAAAAAAATAAACTGAAGATAATCCGGGGTGCCTGGGTGGCTCAGTCAGTTGAGCGTCCGACTTTGGCTCAGGTCATGATCTCGAGGTTCATGGGTTCGAGTCCTGCATTGGGCTCTGTGCTGACTGCTCAGGGCTTGGAGCCTGTTTCGGATTCTGTGTCTCCCTCTCTCTCTGCCCCTCCCCCGATCACGCTCTGTCTCTCTCTCCTTCAAAGAGAAACAAACACCGAAGATAATCCCACCCCACTGACCCCACCAAAAACCAACCTTCAAATGCCCCCATTTTTTTTTTTACCTTTCAGAAAGCTGTACGATCAATCCAGACCTATTTTAGGGTCCAAAAGCTGTGGTTTTCTGAAAGGTAAAAAAAAAACAAGAAAGCAAAATAGAGAGAGAAAGAGAAGGGAGGAGGAGGATGGGGATACAGAGAAGTAGAGGGAGGGAAGGAGGGGAGAAAATAAAAGGGGGTAAGGGAGAGAGAGTACCATGCTGAGTCATTTTGGTTACCTCTTAGTCTCTGGACCCTATCTGAAAAAAAAACCCAAACAGAAAGGAATTTGTCTTCCCTGCCATGGTGGCTTAACCGCCTTAGCAGCAGCACACATAATTGGAGCGGACTATATTCTTATTACACCCAACCTCCTCTCCTTGCCCTCCACCCCCATAAAGCATCAAAGGACCAAGCTCAGCACAAGTTTTTGTTTCTAATATTATCCTTGAGGAAAACAGATAGAAGTCAATGAGAGGAAGGTTTGGCTTTACTAGCTTGTACCCATATCAAGAGAGTTAATCTCTCTGAGTCCTTGGTTTCCTAGCTATCTGTTGGGGGTAGGGGGTAGCTGAACTATAAGTTCAGCTGATATTTTTAAGAAGTTCTACAAATCTACAATTCTGCTTTGCCCATGTTTTCATTAAACAGCCACTTGCTTATGCTCACCTCAAAAGCAATGATTCATGCCAATAGAGGACAAAGAACAAAGCCAACCCATTACAAGAAGGCTGCTGCAAATGCTACTGACATCCACTTCTGAGAAGTATTAGATGTTGTTTTAGAAAAGAGTTTAATTCTTGAAGGTAAATCTCCTTTATGTAATAGTGATCACTATTTCTCTCTTTAAAGGTGCCAGGTGATATGATTTAGAAGGCGTAGAATGCAGACAAAGTCAGTGCTCTAGTGGCAGACATAAGGGTCATGCAACCTTGGAATGGACAGTGAAGCGCTAGCCACATTGATGGATCTTCTGCCTTACTGAAGGCTGAACTAGTGTATTCCTAATCAACATGCTGAGCATTTACTTTAAGCCCACAATGGTTCCATGTCCACTGGTGGAAATGAAAGTAAAATACATATTCACTAATGCCAAGAGACTCCCATCTACTGGTGATGCAGAACAAAACACATTAAATATGGAACATGAGTGTGTTAAAATGTGTGCCAATGAAAGCAGATACCACAAGAGGTCAGAAAAGGAAGACATCTGTGGAGGAAGGAAGAGAAGTTTCCAAAGACAGAGCAAATTTTGGACAAGACTGTGAAGGGTGTGAAAGGGAACCCTTGACTTTCAGCTGTGTCTATGTCTACACTGGACTAAAACACCAAGAAGGTTGGGACAGCATCTATTTTGCTTACACTAATATCCAGCATAGTGCAAGGCATATATGAAGAATTCAATGTACTTGGTCAAGGAATGAGGTCAGTGCTAGAATCAAGAACAGTGTATACAAGTGATGACCATGAGTCAAATTGCTTGAACCAGACAGCTTAAAGGGTAAAGAGAAATGGGGCTGGATATATCAGTAGAATCCTCACAGAGTAAGAAGAGCAGGCAGTACAATGTCACATTAGAACCTTCTTACCATCAGGGCAATACTTAGGGTCCGGTCAACCTAACATGCATTGAAACACTTAAGCAGAAGCTGGACTATTTGTCAAGGATACAGTAATGTGGATAAAGACTCATGGAGAGAACTTCTACAATGCATTCTAATTCTGCAATATATGTGACAAGGGTTTTAAATGAAGGCTCAAAATGACTGAACAATGAGGCAGGACTTCAAAAAAATGTTTGAATTCATAAATGCCTGTACCATGCACACAGCAATTAATCAAAGGTTTATTGATGACTGTTTAGATAAAGGGAAACAGTAGTTCAATCTTACAGACAAAATGACAGCTTTTTCCAAACACCTGCAAAATTATGAAGAGCATATATATATATATATATATTTTTTTTTTTCTGTGTGTTTACAAGGGTAAACTAATAGGATGAAGATACAGGGAAAAAAATCTCCACTCACATTGTGAAATTCTAACAATAAGACCATTCCTGAGGTAAGATGAATGCTCTTAGACAAAGTAAGCTTCCAGCTCCTAAAAGGGATATTTCAGGCTTATGGTTTGGCCAAGAGCTCAGACCTCTCAAATGTTTTCCAACTCTGAAACTTTAATGATCTTTAGAAGGTATATATAAAATAAAACTGTGTAACTCTTTATCCACAGATGTGAAAGCTGAGGGCCTGAAAGGTTTAATGACTCAACTGAGGTCATACTAACAACAATCACTAAAATTCTCATTGGGATCCAAGTTTAATTTTAACATACATTTTTTTCAGACCAAGCTGACTCAATGTGGTCTTCAACAAGAAGGTGTCATAGGTTCTTCAACAGGTAACTGACATGCCTGAAGTGAGGTAAAGGAGAGACTGAAGGCTGGAAGACCAATCAGCACGTTATTATGGTAGTTGGCAGGGACACCTCATGGGAATGAATGTGGTAATGCAAACACGGGCTACTGCCTGTGAGATGAAAAGAATGACACACCATCAGCCAATGCAGACACTGGGAGGAGTCTGTGCCGAGATGATAGAAAGGCTAGGAAGGTTAAGATGGTCACAGGACATAGAGCACATAGAGAAATGTAGGTGGAAGTAAAGAAGGTCCAAGGTGAAAAACCGATGAAAAGCTAGGAATCCACAAACTTACAAAGGGAAGGAGGAAAGAAAGTGCAAGTGAGAGGAAAGAGAAAGAAGGGAGAGGAAGCAGGAGTGCCAACATGCGCATGAAGCCTCACAAGGGGCAAAGTGAACATTCTGAGCAGAAGGAATAGGTGAAAAGGTCCTGAGACAGGGGTAAGTTCGGCACTGAACCAGAGCAAGAAGGGCCACATATCCACAGCAGAGTGAATAAAGAAAAGGTGAGTTCCACTGGCAAAAAAGATCAGAGACAGTACAGTACTTATGACCTGGAGAAGCAGTCAGATCATGAAATGCCTGGATATGGTGAGGAACATGTGTTACTATTTTCTGAAGATTTTATTTTAAAATATTTTATTTTTAAGTAATAGCTACACTTGAGTGCCTGGGTGGCTCAGTTGGTTAGGTGTATGACTTCATCTCATGTCATGATCTCCTGGTTCATGAGTTTGAACCCCACATAGGGCTCTGTGCTGACAGCTCAGAGCCTGGAGCCTATTTCAGATTTTGTGTGTGTCTCTCTCTCCCCATCCCCCTGTCTCTCTTTCTCAAAAAATAAACATTAACAAATTTTTTTACATTGTATCCCATTTTAAAATGAAAAGCTGCTTCAATGCTCGTAATCTTTTCTAAGATATTGAAATAGTGAAAAGCAAAATAATATATTTTTAAAAAGATTTTTTCTTAACGTTTTATTTATTGTTTTGATACAGAGAGAGACAGAGCATGCAAGGGGGAGGGGCAGAGAGAGAGGTACAGAATTGGAAGTAGGCTCCAGGCTCTGAGCTGTCAGCACAGAGCCCGATGCAGGGCTCGAACCCACGAATGTGAGATCACGACCTGAGCTGATGTCGGAGACCCAACTGACTGAGCCACCCAGGCACCCCTAAGAAGATTTAAAAAAAAGGTTGCATCTACATTCAAGGTGGGGCTTAAACTCTTGACTCTGAGGTCAAGACTCATGCTCCACTGACCGACCAGCTAGGTGCCCTGGAATATGTGTTATTTTTAAAAAGAAAAAACAAAACAAAAAGACCCCAGGTAACAGTATTTTTTAAAAAAAAGAAAACTAGGAAGAAAGATTCCATGTTGGGTTGGTGGTCATCAGTGTCAAATATTGCAGAGGGGTTAAGGGCAAATATTTGTGAAAAGGCTACCTACCTCTATAAGCAAAAGGTCACTGGCAAGAACCGTAACAAGAACAAGCAAAAGGCATTCTGTAACTCCTACGACATAGTCTCCCCAGAGAAAACGACAATTTGCAGGTTATAAGTCCTGCAGCTGCACTACAGGCCACCTCTGCCGGAGAGTCTGAACTAATGAATTGAGGCTAATTTTCAGTAGTCTTGGCTGGATGATACAGTATCAGAGGTGTCAAAGTTAACAGACCAGACCCAAAAGCCACTAACATTGATCCTTCAAGAAGGATCTCAACAATGTCCATTTCAAATAATGGACAATGAAATTCCTGCCAGAGGTCTTTTTGTTTCCAGCTGCCCTTTGCAATTCTTAGATCTCTTTACAACGGGATTTTGATCCTTTCTGTGACTATATAAACTTCCTCTCTAACCCTAAAAATCAATAAACTAGGAAGTGACACTGACTTAATTGACAAACTCCTTTAAATAAATTAATTATACATATAAACACACTATACAGAGATATACAGTTTTCTAGCAACAGTTTACAAATACCAGTATGTGACCGTATTTTCAAGACCAAACTAAAATAAGAAAACCAGGAAAAACATGGTTGAATTTTCCACAAAACTAAATTAATGGTACTGACTCAGGAACAAACTTACTAGGCTTGAGACCCTATAGCATCACTTACTAGCTGACCTTGGACAAGGTATTTATTACCTCAATAGCTATTTCTTCATCTGTATAATGGTGACAAGAATAGTACTATGTGAGGTTTAAGTCAGTTAATACATGAAAAACATTAAGAACACCTAATACATGCAAAATTCTATATAAATGTCGGCTGCTATGAATGCTTTCCACTCTGGAATATGTCCTTCCTAGACTCTCCTGTGTTAAAGCATATTCTATAATATGAAATAAAGATGATACTATATAGTCTTTTCGTCGTATAATTTCTTTAGCAACACCCCACGCTTCCAAAAAGAAAAAAAAATTAAATATGAAAGAAAGAAAAAAGCCCTAAGCCAATCTCTATTTTTTATTTTGGGGAGGGGGGGATTTTACTAGCCCATGAAATCTAAAACCATGGTTCTATAATAAAAAAGACCCCTTCACCCTAATTTCATTTCTATCTTTTGCTTCCTTCAATTGAAAACAGTTAAAAACTTGGACTCATTAGCCAAGAAGTTACTGTTCCTTATAATTATATAAACAACGTAATCCCCCACTGAAGAGTCAAAAGGGAAGTTATACAATGTCCTAAAAATAGTCACCCAATATAAAGTAAAAACATCCCAAACTTCATAGAACTGCATGTCAACCCCAAAGCAGACACTACTTACTCTGTATTCGAAATCTGCAAACTCTCTGCCCCCACGACCTCCTCTGAATCCACCACGAAATCCTCGAGGGGTAGTGAAGGTGCCACCTCTGCCACCACCACGCCCTCGGCCACCACGGAAACCAAGACCTCCTCTGCCTCTGTAACCACCACGGCCACGGTTTGGACGAAGCGGAATTCCAAATGTTTCGGCATTTAATCTTCTTTCCTCAGCCCAGGTTGGTCTCCGTTCTCTGCTTAAAAAAAACAAAAAAAACAAAAACAAAACTCTAGTGTATCAAGTTTTAAGAACATTTTCCACAAAACTATGTGATACTAATTCCCAAATTAAGGATAAGTAATTCCTAAAGATCAAATAAAAATAAGCACCTTATCTGTGCTGATGGTGCAGAGCCTGCTTAGGATTCTGTCTGCTTTTCTTAGGATTCTGTCTCCTTTTCTCTCTGCCCCTCCCCCGCACGCTCTCAAAAATAAACATTTAAAAAATAAAAGTAAAAAAACAAGCACCTTATCTAGGTCATCACAAGCTATGGCAATATGCTCTCACAATATTCTCTTAAACTTCATGTGCAAATATGACTGATATTAGTTTTTTATCAAATAGATAAAAAAACATAATAATATTTCCCAATATAATGGGAATTCAAATATAGGATTGGCAACTAACTCCACTCAAGGCAAAGCCAGGAAAGGGAACTCTGTCTCAGGAAGCTGGAAGAAGGAAGCTAAGTCCCTGAGTTCCTAGTATTCTCCTGGCTCAATCCCTGGACCTGGTTTTGAAGCAAGTGTTTAAGTTGCTACTGCTGCTGGGGTGCCTGGGTGGCTCAGTCAGTTAAGTTGTCTTGGTCTCAGCTCAGGTCATGACCCTGTGGTTTGTGGGATAAACCCCAGCATCAGGCTCTGCTCTGACAGTGTGGAACTTGCTTGGGATTCTCCCTCTCCCTCCCCTGCTTATGCTGGATCTCTGTTTCTCTCTCAAAATAAATAACACATAAAAAGTTTTTTAAATTGCTACCGCTGCTGCAGTAAATTGCTACAGCCCAGATAATTGCAGGACTTTGATCACAACATCCCCATCCATGTTTATAATAAAGCAGACAACTGCCACTAGGTGGCACCAAACCACAGCCAGAACAAAAATGTGGCTTGGGCAGCAGAAACTCTGGAACTCGTGATGCTGGATCCTTTAATTAACTGGGCAATTTTCTGGATCCACATTTGCGGTGATATGACAAAGTTTTACTGTATCAGCAAACTTCAAAGTAACATTAGCACTTTTGGCCCTGACTTCATTTGAACTACACTGAAGAGGAATAAAGTACAAAGTCTTACTTAGAGGTTAGATAAATGCTTTCAGTTAAATGACTAATTTTCAAATATGAATGCATCCCTAAACAAAAGTATATGGTTATTTCTTATTCACAAGGAGTAATAGTACTGAAAATTCTAGTATGGATTATTTTCTTCTAGCAAAATAAAACATTAAATATTGCAGTCATTAGGTATTTTTAAGTATTCATTAAAGTTTGTGAATTTCTAATATTTCATATTTCAACCTAAGAACATAAGAGCATCTTAAAAGACTGTACCTATTATCATCACAAGAAATATTATCAAAGAAGGATTTGGTTTTATCATAATAGCAATTAGGTCCAAGTGGGTCTTCTTCATCTGCATTTCCTTCACTGTTTTGGGTATCAACTCCTGAGTCTCCTTTATCTTCACCATTTACAGGCTTTTCCTGCTTCTCAAGTTTATCTTCTAATGAAAAACAAGCACATACCAGAAAGTCAAGACTTATATTAAACACCCATAATTCACAAGTAAAATCAGAACATTTTCTGAATAGAAAAATGAAAACTCACCTTTCAATTTAAGTTTATTATGAAACTCTCTGTCAATTTCCTCCTTGTTAAATTGTGCATTTGCACTTTCAAAGTCAAAGTCTTTCTCAAATTTCATCGGACCATCTCGTCGAATACCAAATCGTCCCCTGCCACCTCGATGACCCCCACGTCCTCTTCTTGGAGCTGAAGGAGCACCTGGAACTAGGTCGATAAAGAAAGAATAAGCTGAGTTAGGACAGAAGCTATTATTGTGGTCTTCATTAAATGGTCAACAACAAAAATGCTTACAAGTCTCTATATATACCACTGTATTTGTAGTTTTTATGTTAAAAGAAGGAATTTGACTAAAAATATATAATAGGCTGAGAACTGCACACATGAAATTTATTTTTATGGGGTCCACACACATATGTTATTCACAGAATGTACAACCAATTTTGGAGGCTTCTGTACCAAATCACTCTGCTCCTTGAGAAGGGCTTTGCTCTGCTTATAGTTTTAATTCCTACAATGTGTATAGTGAGTTCTCAAAACTTAGGAAGTCTTTTATGAAAGATCATAAGAATCCAGGTTTATAATAAGAAAAATAAATGAACATTAATAAACACAAATAGCAAGGTAGGAGGTATTCTTTCCACATCACAGATAACACAAAAGAAGCACCAGGTCTCCACCACCCCAACCACGTCCTCTTTCACCTTTCTTGTCTCCCTCTAAATGACTTCATACTATTTAAGTCTTCTAGTACCTATTCCTTCTCTACTATACTAGAGAACAGGACTTATGACATGATAAAGAAATACCAAAGTAGCATAAATCACAGTAAAAAGTTGAACCCAAATATACAAGACAAGATGAAGAGTTAAGAAAATAAAAGAGAAATATGGAGCAGTAATTAATGTGAGGTAACAGAAACAGAGCACAAAGCAGTATGAATTGAGTGACTGTAGTTATGTGGAATGTTTAACAGTGACAAAGATCAGAAAGTGGCTGCACAGTAACAGGTTGTGATCACGGTTTGCAGAAGTTTGGCAAATGGCCCATGTTCGAGAAAACTAACCACAAAAACCCACAGCAGCACACTGAATCCAGACACTTAAATCTAGATAAGCAGGATGTTTAAAACACTCAACTTCAATTATAAACACCTTGGCCACAAGTAAGGCTTGGTGTGGCCAGGAAGTTAAGTGCAGCACAATTTTTCCGTCTTAAAAAAAAAAAAAAAAAGTTTAAGTATAGTCTGTGAAACCATAAGAAAAACAATCTGAAAGAATATTCATTGTTCTGTTAATGAACCTTTGAGGGATGAATTTAGGGCAGTAAAAGGTCATTACTTTATATAATTCTTAAATGATGGTAGCATGGCAATTATCTTATTCTTTTATTATTTATTTATCTAGATTTATTTATTTGTGTGGGAGAAACACACGAGTGAGAATCCCAAGCAGGCCCTGCATTGTCAGTGCAGAGCCCGACACAGGGCTCAAACTCACAGACCATGAGATTATGACCTGAGCTGAAGTCACACCCCGGCAATTATCTTATTTTGAGAGAGAAGTTCTTTTTCAAAAAAAAAAAAGAAATGTAGTAAATCAAACCAAAACTTCTGTAGAAATACAGGATATGTTTTGTGAAATTAAGTGAAAAATCACTTTCTCATTATTATCTAAATAAGATTACAACTTGTCTTTTGTTTTATAATTTGGACGTTTAAAGTAATAACTTATCCTCTAATAATATATTTGAAGGTATTAATAAAACAAATGAATCTGGGGATAAATGTTATAGATTACAAAATAGAAGTGTACAATCATATTAATTCAAAATTCATGAAAGAGGGAAGGAGGCAAATCACGAGAGACTCTTGAATACTGAAAAACTGAGGGCTGAAGAGGGAGGGGGGAAGGGAAAGGGGGATGATGGTTACAGAGAGGGGCACTTGTGGGGAAGAGCACTGAGTGTTATATGGAAACCAACTTGGTAATAAACTATTTAAAAAAAACCCAAAAATCATATAGATTTACTTGTGAAAAAATTTTTTAAATGTTTTTAATGTTTATTTTTGAGAGAGAGAGAGAGAGAGAGAGAGAGAGAGAGAGAGAGAGAGAAAGAGCGTGAGTGAGAAAGGAGCAGAGAGAGAGGCAGACACAGAAACCAAAGTGAGCGCCAGGCTCCGAGCTGTCAGCACAGAGCCTGTTGCAGGGCCTGAACCCATGACCTGTGAGATCAGGGCCTGAACTGAAATCGGATGCTCAGCCAACTGAGCCACCCTGGTATCCCTTGTTCAATTACTTATAGGGGGAAAAAAAAAAGCTCAGGGCTTAATTAATTATATTAAGAAGACATCAAATCTTCAGGTACAGATAATTCCACTTCTAAAAGCAAAGAAAACATTGAGAACAATTTTATAATACTAATGTGAAACTGACACAAAAATGTAGAAAAAAAGAATACTCGAGTACAAAAGAGGAAAGCACGCAAAATGTAAATATAAGTATACAAATCTTACTGGCAGAAAAATTGAAATATATTGAAAGACAACTGCCTACCATCGAGTTCATCCCAGAAATATAATGGTCATTAAAAAAATTTTTTTAATTTAAAACAATTAGACACAAAAAAGTTGAAAATATCGTACAGAGTAATCCTCTCTGCTCATTACCTAGTTTCCTATCTAATGGTAAAATCTTATGGAACTAGGTACCTTACTAAAACCAGGAAACTAACTCTCGCACAATATAACTACACTATAAATCTCACTCCGATTTCAACAATTTTTTGTGCATACTCATTTTTTGGTGTATCTTTATGTATAATTCTGTAACATTTTGCAACATGTATACATCTACACAACTACTACCATAATCGAAATAAAGAAATGTTCTGTCACCCCAATAAAACGTCCCAGTGCTACTCCTTTATAGTCACCAACTCCAGGCTTTCATTTTTAAGTAGTAATTATGCATCAAATGTTCCTTCTAATTAAGCAGCACAGAATATGGCTTTCAGAATAAAGTAATTTACCTATTTGTCTCTTGCTGTCGTTTCTGAGTTGCTCATTTTCTGGTCTTGAAACTTTGTGTACTTCAGCTACAAAAGATATACAAAGTCACAAATCAGCTCAGGACACAAAATCAAAAATTTCTGTTAAGGTTCAAATGTGGGAAAAACAAAGAAACCCCAAACAAAAGCAATAAATCTATACCCCCACCACCATCACTACTTTGAGTCCAATTTGAAAGACTGAACATTCTACCAAGTTCAGTTTAAATCTTCTAGGATCATTCGTATATAGTAAATCTTTTTAATGAAAAATAAGGTGAATGGAAAATGTTGATCAGTCAATTAATGAATAGTAAATAGCTAAAGTTCTACCTCGCCTGTGCTCTTGATTCTCTATTGCTTTTTGGCTGGTAGATGGTAAAGGCCTGGTTGATACAGGGCTCCTCCTCCCAACAGGTGCTGGAGCAGGTAAGTGGGCCGAGGCGGTCTGTACTGCTTGTTCCATGGTTGGGCTTTTTCTCAAAGGGTCTAACTGAGGGCTTGAACGACCTAAAACGTAACCAAAAGATAAGAGACTACCCTATCCTTGGGGATTTCAAAATAATCTAGACCCTCAAAAAAAAAATGTCTTCAGTTTTATTTCTACCAATTTAAATCTTCACAAATCTGAATTCACCTTATTAGACCAGAATTTAAAACTGGTTACTTTCGTGGGCTGGTCACTAGGCTAGTAAAGAAATGTTGAGGAAAAAAACCAACACCAAAACCCCAACCAACCAACCAACCAACCTTTGGAACTTTATCTGTATTTTAAATGGTGGAATAAGATTTAAGTAAGTTTTTTAAAAAAATTGCTGCCTGGGCAAGATTTTTGAGGAATATTATCAAAGATCATGTTGTAGGCAGGTCAGATGCAGGCTTTCCCCACACAAGATTATACGGACACTTCAGCCATTATTTCCAAAGGCTGTAACCTAAGGTATTACATCTCTGTTACAATCCATTATAAAGGAAGTAAAGAATTAGAAAGTTAGAGAGGTGAAGTCCTCCAGTACTTTAGGGGCTTGGGAAATTATACATCAATACTGAGAGGTCAGCAACAAATACAACCTTCAGATAATTACATAGCAGCTGTATTCATTTCTGGCCATTTGAAAGATCTCTTGGAAGTTTTTCTTTAATATGGGTTTTATACTAACAAATTCCATTCTTCCTTTTACGAGGCCAGAGCCTGATCATAGTATGAACAGAAGAATGTAACATCAGATGCTTCGTCATGCTTTTTTGTCCCTATGTTTTCTATAAATCTCTTTCTATAAAGCTCCAGGTGCTCTCATTTCCCATGATATTACACCAAAATGTTTTAAGGAAATTATGTTCATTTCATGTAAAAAAAATTCCAACTATGCTGCAAATGTTACTACCCACCCGTGCATATCTGCACAGGCTCCAACCACTAGTAAACTGGTGAGGGCTGACAATGCATTGGTTACTGTGTACCACATACTTCAGGGACCGTTTATTAGTAATACTTCCCAAGTTTATGGTTGTCTAAACTTTATGGTTAATCTATGGTAATTATAAATGTGTATCACCATTTCTAGCCATTAATGCCAAAGTTTACTCTACGATTAAGAGGAACAGTACAATGTTTCCACTGATTATAATGGGATATCCTGGCAGTCTAAGTTTTGGCCTATGAGAAAACATTCTATAATCACTAATCACCTTATAAAGAGCTTTATTTATAAAACAAGTGCTAAATTTTTAAAAAAGCCTATTGGTAAATTTTATAATTATTAAATTAAATAATCTTATAAATACAGAAAACTCGTCCCATCAAGGCTTTTAAGAAAAGCCCCTGTGACTCACAAGTGTTACAGAACCACACATGAAGGGGCAATCAGAGCAAGCAAGAACTCGTTTGGTGTGTACTGTAAAAATGTCTGTAACTGAAGTCTTCTAGTCACAGGAGCAATTTCGTTATCAGAGGGAAAAACAGGTAATGTTGGGCATACCATTAGGAAAAGCTGGTTTTAACAGAGTAAAGACATACTCCCCTAACCTAGCTTCACATTCTTATCAGTTCAAAGAAAACTCTAGGTATTTTAATTTTGTAAAATTTATAAGTTTTAACTGATGAAACGTATTAAATGCAGAGTCCCAGGCTTTCTCCATCATCGCTTTATGGAAATATATCCCTCTCTTCTAATAAATATGTACTTGAAAAAATTGTAAAATATATTAATCTATTTAAATTTTCTTTTCTTTTTTTTTCTTTTTTTTTTAATGTTTTATTTATTTTTGATACAGAGAGACAGAGCATGAGAGGGGGAGGGGCAGAGAGAGAAGGAGACACAGAACTGGAAGCAGGCTCCAGGCCCTGAGCTAGCTGTCAGCACAGAGCCTGACGCGGGGCTCGAACCCACGAGTGTGAGATCTGACCTGAGCCGAAGTCGGAGGCTTAACCGACTGAGCCACCCAGGCATCCCTAAAATTTATTTTCTAAGTATGAAGAAAAGAATCTAGATTTATTTATCCCAAATGATCAGGCAGTTGTCTGTCCCAATATCACTTACTGGATAGCCAGTTTTCCTCTACTAATTTAAAAATATTTTTATCATATGCTAATCACTTATTTATATTTGGAACTGTTTTTCTTTCTTTCTTTAGTGTTTATTCCTTTTTTTGTGAGAAAGAGAGACACACAGATCATGCATGAGTGGGGGATGGGCCAAGAGAAAGGTAGACACAGAATCTGAAGCAGGCTCCAGGCTCTGAACACTCACCACAGAGTCCAACGCAGAGCTTGAACCCATAAACTGTGAGACCATGACCTGAGCAGAAGTCGGATGCCCAACTGAGCCACTCAGGCGCCCCAATATTTGGAACTATTTCTTTTATTCCTGCATTGCTTTATTTTATGTGTATTATTATCAAGAAGGTAGGCCCATGTCATTACTTTTATTCTAAAAATATGTCTAACTATACTTCCACGCTTATTTTTAAGACTGCGTATGTTTTATTAAGTTCTCCTAGTATTCCGTTTGGATTTATTAAAAGTATAGTAAAATGTAATTACTATGAGACATAAAGTCTTTCTAATACAAAATCTTTCTATTTAGGAATAACATCTGTTTCTTCAATTATATGTACATTTTGTATTTTCTAAAAAAGTTGGCCATATTTCTTATTATGTATTTTATATATAATTTTTATTTCTCATTATTGTGAACATCTTTTATCTCCATTAAGTAATCAGTGGGTTAGGTTTTAGGACCATGTTGGTTAATATGTGTGACTTTACCGCTCACCTCTGTTTAGTCCTTTATTAGTTCTACGTTTTTCAGTGAATTCTCAATTCCAAGTACAAAATCACAGCACTGGCAAATAATACTAATTCTAATTATTTATACTTCGTATTTCTTTTTCATGTGTTCCTGATTTGGCTAAAAATTCTAGAATAATGCTGAGTAGCAGTGATAACGGCTTCCTTACTTATGATTTTAATAAGTGCTTCACTATTGATTAAGGTATCTAACATCAACTAAACACTATGTGTTTGGCACTATGCTAAGGGCACTGCACACATTTTAAGAAATGTAATTCTTGCAGTAAGTGTTAGTTAACAATAAAGTCAATTTTATTTTTTTTAAAGTTTATTTATTTATTTATTTATTTTAAATGTTTTATTTATTTTTGATACAGAGAGAGACAGAGCATGAGAGGGGGAGGGGTAGAGAGCGGAGCCACAGAACCGGAAACAGGCTCCAGGCTCTGAGCTAGCTGTCAGCACAGAGCCTGACGCGGGGCTCGAACCCACGAACTTGAGATCTGACCTGAGCCAAAGTCGGAGGCTTAACCGACTGAGCCACCCAGGCGCCCCTAAAGTTTATTTATTTTTGAGAGAGAGAGTGAATGGGGGAGGGACAGAGAGGGAGTCCTAAACAGGCTCTGCACTGTCATCACAGGAGCCTGAAGTGGGATCAAACCCACAAACTGCAAGATCATGACTTGAGCTAAAATCAAGAGTCAGACACTTAATGGTCTGAGCCACCTGGGTGCCCCCCATTTTAACTTTTTTTTAAAGATTTTATTTTTGGGGCACCGGGTGGCTCAGTTGGTTAAGCCTCTGACTTCGGCTCAGGTCAGGTCTCACGTTCGTGGGTTCAAGCCCCGCGGCGGGCTCTGTGCTGACAGCTAGCTCAGAGCCTGGGGCATGCTTCAGGTTTTGTGTCTCCTTCTCTCTCTGCCCCTCCCCCTTTCACGCTCTGTATCAAAAATAAATAAAACATTTAAAAAACTTTAAAGATTTTAAAGTAACTAATGTCTATACCCAATATGGGGCTTGAATTCACAACCTAGAGATATAGAGTTGCATCCTCTACTGACAGAGCCAGCCAGGTGCCTCCTAAAGTCCCATTTTATAGTTTAGAAAACTAATGCTTAAAAACATGAAGTATTTTATCTAAGAAAGAATTCTTAAAAACAACCATGTTAGCTACAGATAAAAAAATAGATACAGAATCTTGGGACCACCAAAGACTGTAAGACTGACTGGTAGAAAAACAGATTAAAAAAATTAAAGGATCCTTTAAGAAGCTAATTAGAATGCACATCCCCAAATTCCAAGGAGTCTGATATAGCAGCTTTCAGGATCTACATATACTTTCTAGAGTTATTTTCTCTTTCTTTTTTTTTCATGATCTAAACTTTAAAATTTTTAAAAATTTATTTGCTTACTTATTTATAGAGAATGAGTACACACGAACATGGGCAGAGGATGGGGGGAGAGGGGGAGAGACACAGAGAGGGGGAGATGAGAGGAGAGGGGACAGAGGGGGAGAGAGGGGGCGAGAGAGAGAGAGAGAGAGAGAGAGAGAGAGAGAGAGAGAGAGAGAGAGAATCCCAAGCAGGCTTCATGCTGCCAGTGCACAGCCCAACATGGGGCTACCCAGGCGCCCCTTAGGATCTACATCTTTAAGAAGCACATCAGATGATTTGGTTGTGGGTGGTCCACACTGAGAACCACTGCGAGATCCTGTGAGAATGCTAGGAAAAGACCCAACAGCAGAAAGCAAAGCTTGCTTTTTTTTTTAAGCTATTTCTTTTTGCTGTGGTGTTAATGTTTATTATTTTTAAGAGAGAGTGCATGCAAGGGAGGGGAGGGGAACAGAGGATCCTAAGCAGGCTCTGTGCTGACAGCAGACAGCATGACACAGGGTTCAAACTCCTGAACAGTGAGATCATGACCTGAGCCCAAGTCATATGCTCAAGTGAGGCACCCAGGGTTCCATTAGCTGCTATCATTCATTTTCAATGGTGAGTCCAGGACTAATTTGATATATTTAAGTATTATACACAAATTATATAATTGCCTTGCAAAAAAAGGTGTCAAATTTAAAACTGGTTCATAGTTTTATGATCTAAGAACTGTAGAGTACAAATGGTGGACGTCACTCAATAATATATCGATTGCAAGAGCAAGCAGGAAAAAATCTTAAAAGAACCAAATGTGATTTGCAAGCTGAAAAAGCTTTTACGTTCAGGGGAAGATAAAAACCACTATAAATATTAGGAATGGAAATATATGAAGAAAAAAACCCCCAGCTTACCTTGAGATAACTGTGTTTTTAGAGATCTTGTATCCTGTGTAAAGGCAGAACCAACTGCACTACTTTGGGATAGGGTACCACTGTTTGATGTTTCTGCTCCAAAGGATGTCAAAGAGCTTCCAGCTTTAAGAGATTTTTTTTAATGACAAAAAAAAAAAGTATTAATTTAAACCTTTTAATTATATAAAGCAATATTCCACTTTAATGATAATTGT
Organism: Suricata suricatta; assembly: GCF_006229205.1. NCBI lineage: Eukaryota > Metazoa > Chordata > Mammalia > Carnivora > Herpestidae > Suricata > Suricata suricatta. Next base: position 40,551,857 of record NC_043715.1, on the reverse strand, counting down.
TGCCACCCCTGCCCTCTATAACACTTGTGCAGATTACTAATCCTGAAAAATTAATGAAAGTGCATCAAAAATAATTTGAGAATCTTTCACACTATATGAAAAAAGCAAACCAATATATATAGTCCAGCATCCTTGAATGAAAGAAAAGTTTATTTTTAAAATTTTTTAATGTTTTATTTATTTTTGATACAGAGAGAGAGACAGAGCATGAGAGGGGGAGGGGCAGAGAGAGAAGGAGACACAGAACCAGAAGCAGGCTCCAGGCTCTGAGCTAGCTGTCAGCACAGAGCCCAATGCGGGGCTCGAACCCACAAACCATGAGATCATGAGCTGAGCCAAAGCCGGATGCTTAAGCGACTGAGCCACCCAGGCGCCCCTGAAAGAAAATTTTATTTTTATTTTTAAAGTTTATTTATTTATTTTGAGAGTGTGTGTGAGGGGAGGGGCAGAGAGAGAACCCAAGTAGGTTCTGCACTGCCGGTGCAGAGCCTGACACAGCACTTGAACTCACAAATCATGAGATCATGACCTGAGCTGAAACCAAGAAGGGGATACTCAACCAACTGAGCTACCCAGGCGCCCCCGAACAATTTTATAACAGCAATACTGTCCCAGGCAGTTACATGGTCCCATGTCAGACAGAGAAGTAGCAGGAAAAGGTACATTCTACACCAATATTAAGGTTTAATTACTTTAATACTGAGTATCTGCACAAATAACCAAACTGGCAGACAGGTCTATGAAGAGTTTGTCCAGCATTTCTAAGGCAACAGCCACCAGACCCCTGATTTTAATGCTTTCCCCCAAGATGGCTCTAAGAGGCTGCATTCTGCCTAAAGCAACCACAAAAAGTTCTGCTTTTGTGATATGAATAACAAATCCCTTTTAGAAAGAGCCCAAATTCTTTGCTATACATGGTTATGTCAATCTTCTTTAAGTTTCTACAGTACTTATGGATCATTCACTGTTCATATGCTATGTTCTCTTCTGGTAGTACCCCTGACCCGATACTAGTTTGTCTAACATAGTCTTCTTGTTATTAGTGTTTGTATGGTATGTCATGTTGTTTTTTATTCTTTTACCTTCTTTCAGTGTATTTCTAATAGACATTATATAGTTGGACTTTGCTTTTTTCCTTTTTTTTAATTCACTTTGATGCTCTCTGCTTTTTAACTGGAATGTTTAATTCCTTTCACTTTATTGAAGTGGATCTTTAACAATCCTTATTTGTCAGTCCCAATGTATGAAATACCCTCCTGGCTTTATGCTCACTGTAAAGTTCATAAGCATGCTTTCTAATGTTCATCAAACTCAGTGATTAAAAATTAATCTGTATGAAACACTGGAGACATAAGAGAATCATTGTCTAACATGGTTGGACTACTTAACCAGCTAAAATGTACCCATCTGTCTGTCTCTTCAGCCAGTATTCCTTCGTCTTCTCTACAAGGGTCCTGTGAGACTTAGCCAGCCATGGCTGTTTTGCTGCTTCCTTAATTGTGGGATCCTGGGGCGCCTGGGTGGCTCAGTCGGTTAAGCCTCTGACTTCAGCTCAGGTCGGATCTCACGTTAGTGGGTTCGAGCCCCACGTCAGGCTCTGTGCTAACAGCTAGCTCAGAACCTGGAGCCTGTTTCCGGTTCTGTGTCTCCTTCTCTCTCTGCGCCTCCCCCTCTCATGCTCTGTCTCTCTGTATCAAAAATAAATAAAACATTAAAAAAAATTAAAAAAAAATTGTGGGATCCATTCATTAAAGTCAATAAAGACTGAAAATCTTTACACATAAGAATTACTTTAGCATCAGCTTTAAAATGTAGTGTTTTAATTCTGTCTGGTCCATCACTCCTTTCAATGTATCTGTTTCCCCACTATCTTACAAAGATAGTGTGCATACACACGTACACACACACCTCAAACTTGGGTTTCTGCCAAACTGACAGTGAGAAATGGTGCCTCTGCAGATTTAATTTTTAGCTCTATTATAAACAAAATTTAAGCATTTTTCCACATTTAGGGGACATTCATATTCCTTTCTTTCTGAAAAAGGAAGACACCTGCCTCTCTCTCTTTTTTTTTTTTTAATTTTTTTATGTCTTTATTTGAGAGAGAGAGAGAGAGAGAGAGAGAGAGACAGAGAGTGAGCAGGGGAGGGGCAGAGAGAGAGAGGGAGACACACAATCCAAAGCAGGCTCCAGGCTCTGAGCTGTCAGCACAGAGCCCGACACGGGGCTTGAATCCACGGACTGTGAGATCATGACCTGAGACAAAGCCGGACACTCAACCGACTGAGCCACCCAGGCGCCCCCACCTGCCTCTCTTTCTGTTGGATTGTAGGTCCTCATTCCTAGAAGCCCCATAGATATTAGGATGTTAATCCTTCATGATACAAGTTGCAAATAAAACAGTAAGAAGACTATAATATATAAAAGAAAAAGGAAAACTTTCCCCCAAAATAGCAATAGTGTTTCCCTAATTTGTTTAAACTTCCATTTTTTTTAAAAGTAGGCTTCATGCCCAGTGCAGAGCCTAATGGGAAGCTTGAACTTATGACCCTGAGATCAAGACCTACGCTGAAATCAATAGTTCAACAATTAACTGACTGAGCCACTTATGCATCTTTAACCTTCCTTTTTAAATCAGAATACCGTACCAGATTCTGACAATAAAGTATGCCAGAGAAAAGAAAATGTTATTAAGAAATCACATGGTAGAGATCACATTTACTACTGTACTTATCGGAAAAAAAATCACATTTAAGTGGACCTGTGCAGTTTAAACCCATATTGTTCAAGAGTCAATTGCACTAGGGATTGAAAATGAAAACAAGAGGTTTAGATTAAAATCTGGCTTGATTTGTTCCAACACAAACCACACCTGACTTAATTCCTTTTCTAAAACACATCTGCCACCTTAATCAATGCTACAATTTTCCTCCTCCTCATTTAACAACTTCTAAATATTATATATAGCTTTCTAAGCACTCCACAAATTATCCTACCAATATGGAAATTAAAAAAATAAAAAAGAATCTTCTGCAAAAATTACTCAACTGACATAGAAAATACAAATAAACCCCCTTACTTTTGTGACACCCAAAGAACACTCAACTAGCAACTCCCAGAAATATTAAAATTAAAATAGATATTTCACCACCACAAAATATTTTGGTGAGAAGACCAGGCTCTGAAGAATGGTAGAAGCAGTATTTACTATGTAACATCATGTGCTAGACCCTATTCAAATGCTTTATACATATTAAATCGTACAAATGTCACAGTAATGTAGGAGTTAATACAATAAAATCTCAGTTTTAGCCAACTATTCAATTTAATCAAAGGAGTCTCAAAAGGATAATTTGCAACCATCCCTTATTTAAAACCTCAGAATAGGATTCTAACAGTTATAGCTAACACATGGTAAATCTTTATTTACCTTCTCCCTTTACCATCACATTAGGAGACATTTAGTTAAACTATGGCAATACCAAACGTTACAACTTGATTAAAATGGTGAGCATCTAGATCTCTCCATTACAAAGGCACAATGTCTTCCCCTCTGCAATTAATAAGTTAACTGTGGGATGATGACTTTAGGACCATTTTAATATTCTGTCCAGCACTGTTCACCCAATGATTTTAGCATCCACTAATAATCATTGCTATTTAATACACTGGAGATTACACAAATGGTGATTTTCTACAGTTACCATTCCTTACATTAGTTAGCATTTTTCTGTAAAAAACAAACAAACAAACAAATAAAATAAAGCACTGTTGGGGTGCCTAGATGGCTCAGTTGGAAGAATATGCAACTCTTGATCTTGGGGTCATTAGTTCAAGGCCATACTGGGTGCAGAGATTAAATAAATAAACTTTAAAAGAAAAGAGCATTGTTTCCCCATCTTCTTTTTTCAAGAGTCCCGCTTCCTTTTATTGGGGAATGGTATTTAGAAACCAATTTCAGGTGTATCTTGAAATTCACTAGTCTACACATATTCTTTGCCACTGGGTATCGTTGCTTCTAGGCCCTTTCTATGAACAAAATCACAAAATAACTAGTTTTAAGAAAATAAGTTCACATTCATACTTTCAATTCATACTCAACACCACAGGATTCTTCATCACCTCTATATTTTGAACTCCTTTCTCCATGGAAAGAATAGCATTTGCCAACAACATCAATATACTAGTCATTTGCCTATCCTGTGATAAACTATTACAAAATAGTTTAAAAATTAACAACTTCAATACCACTACCAGTTAGAAACTCTAAGTCAGTTTTTTTTTTTTAACATTTCTATTTATTCTTAAAGTATATCCCTACTACGAGTGTAAAAGTTACTTGAATTCTTTTTTCCTGTGTGGTTATATTATCAATTTTATATATACTTAGTATCAGTTGTTTCTGTTTGTGTCCATCCAACCGGAGGATTTACTTTTTCACATCCTTTTTGATTTTGTGAAAGCTACACATTTATATACTTGAAAAGTCACAACTATATAAAAAAGCATATTTATAAAAAGGAATTAATTTTAATAAAACCTGTTAACATCCCAGTGAGTTTTCAGATACACCTGAAACTGGATTTGTGATTCAGAGAAACAAGGTAAACTGATAAACGGTTATTTCAATCGAACTAAGAGAGATTAAGGGCTAGAGTTTGAGATTTAAAAAGTTATTCTTTACTGTGGGAATTTCAGGAAAGGTGTACTAAAGAGCTAAACAGCTATAAAAACAAACAAAAAAAAACACTGATTATATCTAGCTTTATCCTTACAGTGTTAATGTTTCTAAAATACTGTTACAATAAACAAAGCACCACACCCTCAAAACATGCTATATATGAAAATCTTTCCACATTCTACATAATATAAATACTCCTTACTGGCATTATCAATTATAGCATTATCTCTAACTCTTTTTTGAAAATCCAAGCTGTTGGGAATAAATGGTTATTTTACTATTATTTTTATTATTTTAAGTTTATTTATTTTTAGTAATCTCCATACCCAACATGAGGCTCGAACATACAACCCTGAGATAGAGTCACATATTCTTCTGACTGAGCCAGCTAGGTGTCCCAGAAAAAAATGCTTTATTTTAAATGGATATATATATATATATATATATATATAGCTTATATAAATTTTAAAATAACATTTACTAAAAATTGGTAGTTGGATATACGTAGGTTTAAAACCAAATGTGACTATTCTGAGAGATGAGCTTCATAGAACCACTAGTCAGTCATCAAGGACATTAAATAAAGCCTTTAAAATAATAGGTTACAAAAGGAACAACAAACAGTATGTCTGCAAATTTGTGGTAAAAGCAGATAAATTAAAAAAAAAAAGAAAGAAAGAAAAGGAAAAAACACAACATACCAACACCAACAGCACCAAACTGCTGCCCCACTAATGAACTTGGACTGAACTGACTGTATGTTGACATCCTGCCAAAAGGTCCATAGGAACCCACTGACTGGAATGAAGAAGTAGATGAGCCTAGTGAAGACTGAAGAAAGACCATGGGTTATTTTTCCAGGTTCTACACAACATGTATACGAATGAAAAAATTTGAATATTTACATTTTTAAGAAAACTTTAATTATAATTATTAGATACAAAACCAATTACAACTTACAACATGCATTTAATATCAAAACAGTTTAATACCCTACTGATTTCAGTATTTGCATATCATGTGCCAATTATACTTGATGTGATCTATAAATAATTTTTTCTGCAATAAACTCCTCCTTTGAGTTAAGAGTTTTATAGCAGATTTAGGAAAGAAGAAATTACTTGAATAAGTAACTTTGCTTGAAGAAAATGATATGGAAAAAATTACATTTGGTTATACTGAGTTTTAGTCTGGTGCTGACAAAAATAAGACATCTCACTTTTGATTTTGCTCATATTTTCAATCATCTGAGATGCACTATTAAAATATTTTTTTAGTATGTTTATTTTTGAGAGCATGAGCAGGGGAGGTGCAGAGAGAGACACAGAATCTGAAGCAGGCTCCAGGCTCTGAGCTGTCAGCACAGAGCCCGAAGCGGGGCTCGAACTCATGAACTGTGAGATCATGACCTGAGCCGAAGTCGGCCACTTAACTCACTAAGCCACCCAGGCGCCCCGAGAGATGCACTATTAAATTTACAGGAGAGAGATGAAGAAACAAACTATCCCACATTAGACTATTTACATTTTTAAATACATTTATCATTAAGTTAAAGATCATTTTATAAAAACTATAACTTACTAAACCTAAAATATTATGAAATGTAAATATGTATGCTATACATTAATTTATCTTAATATATAAAATATATCAAATACAAATATGAAGTGTACTAATAATGACCAAAAGAATATAAGCTCACTGATGGTGGGACTTTGAGTGTTCACTGCTACTATGAGGAACACGGCAGGTACTCAATAACTACTACTTACTATTTGAATCCAAAGATCAAAAGTCAAAATTTATGGTGGCTAGAAGAAATTCAACACCAGTTTGACTTGTGTTCTCTTGGTTCTTATAAAGCTAATTACTTAAATAACTATTTCCCTGGAGAATTCTCAGAAGATACATATACAAAAGACAATCAGCTAACACCATTATTTGGTGAGGGCTATCTCTATTAAAATGGGTCTCTTCTCCCTCCATTAAAGAAATTCACATTAAAAAAAATTTTTTTTAATTTATTTTTGAGAGACAGAGACAGCACGAGCAGGGGAGGGTCAGAGAGAGAGGGAGACACAGAATCTGAAGCAGGCTCCAGGCTTTGAGCTAGCTGTCAGCACAGAGCCCGACGCGGGGCTTGAACCCACGAACCGTGAGATCATGACCTGAGCCGAAGCCAGACACTTAACTGACTGAGCCACCCAGGTGCCCCAGAAATTCACATTTTTGGGGTGCCTGACTGGCTTAATCAGTAAAGCTTGTTCTTAGCGTCATTAGTTCAAGCCCTGCATTGTGCGTGGGGCCTACTCAAATAAAAGAAAAAAAAAATGTTAAGGATTTTTCTTAGGGTTCCTTCAGACTTACTTCCTCAAAAGTTAAGACTTATTAAAAAGGAGCGAGGAGGTGGGGTGGAGAGATGAGAGTAGAGAATTTCTCCAGTTTAAGTATATTACAAGAATAAATTTAACTATTTCTTATTAAAAAGCTTCCATTCAGAAGCGCCTAGTGGCTCGGTTAGTTGAACATCCGATTCTTGATTTGGGCTCAGGTCATAATCCCAGGGTCATGGGATGGAGCCGTGTGTCAGCCTCTGTGATTCTCTCTTCCAAGGGGGAAAAAAAAGGGAGCTCTCTCTCTCCCATTTGCATGCATTTGCTTTCTCTCTAAAATGAAAAAAAAAATTTTTTTAAGCGTGTATCAGGAAAAATAAATACTACATTAAATGTCAAAAAGTATTTTTTCTTCTTTTCCCGTTTTCTTTTTAACTAATCTCTATACCCAAAGTGGGGCTTGAACCTACAACCCTGAGACTAACAAGACAGGCACCCTCTTTTTTTCCATTTTAATTTTATATACCACTTACTATTTTCTTTAGGAAAGTTCATCAGGTATTTTCCTTTAATAGCTGGAAGTAAGAGAAATCTTATGCAATATAATATATAGTCTAAGAATCTGTTTTGTGGAAAACTAAGATTTTATCATTCAGCATTAAAAAGGGAAAGTTTATTTTTAAAAATCTAAAAATAGAACCTTAAAAAAAGTCAACAAGCATATTTTAGTGCAAATGACCAAAATTTCTGACAATAAAAAAGGTTGAGAAGAAAATGGATCCAGGAGAAAAACCATGGGGGTCATAAACTTTTAATCACCTATCCCCTAAAATGAAAACATTCCTATATGAATTTGCTTCCTCTGCTGTTATAACTAAATTCAGGGAGTTTTTTCCAATTAACATGTAAACAAGTACTGTAATGAACAAACTGTTGAATTCATAATTTACAATCTCTTAGACATCATGCTATTTCTGTTGCTAATAAATTACAAATTTTTTATTTCTTTTACTGAGAATACTTCAGGTCTTCTTTTTTCATACCTTTTTAGATATTCGAACAACATATATATAAAAATCCTTTTATATTTTTGTGTTACCTTCCTATACAACACTGCATGCATATTATGTACTATACATATAAAAGCACCAATGTGACTTATCACTTCTTTTCACTGAACCTAATAATCTTACCTAAGAGTAGCCGTTACCACCCTGGTTTATAATGTGAACCAAATGTGAATATACAGTGAGTGTATTGGATTCTGGATTCCAGAACCAGACTGCCTGGGTCTGTTCAAATTGTGGCTCTATCTAATTTACTCACTGGTAAAAATGAGAATTATAAAAATCAGATTATAGTACCAAGCTCAGAGAGTATTGTGAGGATTGACTTATTGTATGTAGTGGTTTGAATAGTGCTTCTCATATAGTTAGACATCAATAAATATAAGCTATTTTAACTGTTGCTGAAATTAGAAAATACTATCTTACTTTATTTAGTCCCGACTTGCGATCTAAAGAAAAAAACCTGGATGAAAACATTATCCAGGTATCTAGGGTAACTAGGAAATGGTTAAGTACATGAACATTCAATTGAGAAAATAAAAAACATGCCCAAATCCAAGAGAGGTACAAGCTATGGCTAGCCATGTACCTGAGGTTTTCTTGCACTCCAAGACAAATGTACTATCAGTTACCTGAACGATGGCCGGGTCCTGAGGCAAAGAACACTGTGGTTTTGGTGGCTCACAAACAGTGAGGTCTTTGATATCACTCCCACGGAATATGATGTATTCAAAGACTTCATCTCGAGGTGGTATTGGACGATCTGTTGGTCTGTCTTCCGTACCAAAGGACCGAACTGGCGAGAAAACAGAGGATATGAGACATATGTCTACTCATCATATTCAGGTAGTGACTGTCAGAAGTATACTCTCCCAAATACCAACAAACAGCAGTTTTTAAATGTCAGCTGTGAGAAAATCTCCATTATCTGTAGCTAAAGAAATTTTGTTCAAGAAAGAGAAAAACAGAGTGGGTTTTGCCTAGAGCTCAATGTACTCAATTTAAAAAACAATCTGTATTATGAGGTCGTGTTCTTCCTACATCTTTATTTATTTATATCTGTCATGGCTGTGGTGAGAGGAGGTGTTAAAAATGTCCTTCCTTTCATTGTTGATTTATTTTTAATGTCATCATTTAGAAACAAAAAACTGGAAAACCTATACGAGATTTCTTGTTGGAGTGGCAGGTGAAGATTTCCCCACAAAATCCCAAATTGAGCTTTTGGATTAAGAGAAGACAATGAAGGGAACATCTATCTTGGTGAGTAGTGGGTCCTCTAGAAGCCAAGCCAAATGGCTGTCAGGTATTCAGTCCCAGGGGACAGCCTGAAATGGCCTACTTACCTAAAGTATCCACCTCATAATTAAATCTGATTTTTTCAACACTTAAGATAGCATGACTCAAAAGTTAAACTGTAGACTACCTGCATGAAAGTAAGCTGGGTGAAAAGATTTCTGGGATCCTATTCAAATTCACTGAATAAGACTTTCAGGAGAGTCTAAAAATCTATTTTAAACCAATTCCTCAACAGTTTCTTTCAAACACCAAAGTTTCAGGTTTATCGTCTCAGGTTTCTGAAAATATCTGTATGCATATGTTAGTTCCAAAAAGAAAGTTTGAAATATCATATATTATCCACTTAAAGACTGTCCTAAAGGAGTAAACTCTGTGAAACGTTTTGAATGCATGGATTTTTCTGCTGAATTGATTCAGGGCTAGATTAAATATGAATGCTATTTATTTTAAATAATACCCCCCATTCTAAAAATTCTATTACTTATGCTGCTTCCAGGAAAGATGGTGGCATAGATGTAGGCTTGCAGAAGAATATCCCTCCCTAAAATGAAAGAAAATGAAAAGTTAAAATATCTCTATTAAGAAGATCTCAAATTATTCCAGAAATTTTATTAAAAAGTGTCACTCAGCTACTGAATGTGTTAGTCCAAACTGGAAGGCCAGTCTGAGAATCCACATGCAGCATGCCCTGAGAAATTTTCACTGGCACCTCCATATTGGCAGATGGGGCAGAGACACTGATGTGTTAAGGGAAAAGATGTAGAATTCCCCAGTTGAAGTTCTTCCTTTCCTAACGGCCAAAGAGTACTTTATAAGGAGAGGAGTTAAGTGACAAGGTTCTATATTCTGTCCTGTATCCAAAAGGAAGGATAAATAGTTCGAAAAATCAGGATTAAGAAAATTACATATAAATTAGTATCACCCTTTACAGAAGCACCACCACAACCACGAATGTATAAAGTCCCAGGCCTCAGAAGGAATAGACAAGTTCATCTGAAGCAGAGGGAGGAAAAGTTAATGGTCCTCCTTATACAAGTTCCATTTTTCCAAGACCTAACAAAACTACTCAAACTATACCCATGTATTCAATAGATAGATGAAAAGTCCATGCAAGATCAATACTTGTCCCAGGAAATAGAAGAAAATTTCAAGAAGAATTGCTTTACCTTCTTGAGAAAAATAAAACTCTAATGATCAAAATGATACTGAGAGGTGTCTGGATGGCTCAGTCAGTTAAGCGTCTGACTCTTGATTTTTGGCTCTGGTCATGATCTCACTGTTCAAGCCCTTTGTTGGGCTCTGCATTGACAGGTCAAAGCCTGCTTGGGATTCTTTCTCTTTCTCCTTCTCTCTCTGCTCCTCCCCTGCTCATGTGCGTATGCTCTCTCTCTCTCAAAATAAATAAACTTAAAAACAAAAGAAGATATTGAAAAGGTAGCATACAGAGTTAAGGGAAGAACAGACAAGATAAATATAGAATATACATATATACAGTTATTAGCAGAACTAATAACTACATCAACAACAGAACAAAGCAGTAAAACCAAGTCATTAATAGAGAATAATTTTGAGAAAAAGCAAGTTAAGATGTAAAGAAAAAGTACAGCAATAAAATGGTTGAAGGTGACTATTATGCAGATCCAACAGGTAACCAATGCTGCTTAGAAAGACAACAGAATAAGAAAATATACTTAAATATATAACAGAAATTTCCTGACATGAAGGTCTAAATTTGATAAAAAGGTTTTGCTGTATTTCTAGAAAAAGATTTAGGGCTCTATAAGCTATAGAGACTTATCCTTTGTTGTATCAAAATAAAGAATTCACAGAAATGACAGTATCAAATAAAAGATAAGAGATGAAGAAGAAATTCATTTAAGCACATAAGTTTGCATGACAATTTACTATGGTCTTAGAACAGAATGTGTTGGAATAGTTCTCAAAAAAGTTACAAAGTTACGTATTGACAAAATCAGTCAGGACAGTATATCACATAGTATTCTAATAAAAATTGGAAGATGAAGATGAGTGGAAATGGGGGAAAACAAAAAAGTACATTAATTAATACTCTCCTTTTTTATAGCAGGGAGTTACTTGATAAAATTTTGAGGAAAGCTGATAAATTAATATATGTAGGCTGAAAATTTTGTTATCTGAGGTCCTAAAGGTAACCAACAATACAGTCTGAAGCTAAGGGCATACTTTCCAAAACATGGTGTGAAGAAAATCTCTATCAAAATAAAAGAGGAAAATGAAAAAGTATGAAAATAGAGACCGTGGAGAATGAACTGCATACACCAAGAGTATGGAAAACATGCTCTAATGATGGAGACTATTTTGATTAGATTTAATGTTTCCAACAGACAATTCTTGTACCATTATGAAGAGCAAATTAATTAAGAGAGATCAGAAGGACACACATGGCTGGAAGATAAATACAAATAGCCTGGGCATTGTGAGTGGGAAGAAAGGCACAGAAAAGGTAGGGTATCACCACCAGTGTTCAGCTACAACACATTTCAAAACACGAATTAGCTCATGTATAGGTAACACTAAGAAATCTCATTGGTTCACCCCATGTTTTCCTGTTACTTAATTTTTGCACTTGCAGCAGCTAAGCATAGCCAACCAAGTAAGTAAGTATATGATACCCACTCACCCCAAGCATCCTCTTGGCTCAATCTAGTTATATAGAGAACACTTAAAAGTGCTTAATGCACGGTTCTCCCTGGTCTTTATGCACTCGTCTCTAGCAACAAGCCTCCATTCTTTTATCTTCTTCCATGAGGCTTTCAATTTTTTCTTTACAACCGACAACTTTATTAGGTATACATCACCATCATTTTTGTTAATGCTATCATTTTAACCTTTAAAAATCATGGTAAGAACACATGACATCTATCCTCTTAGCAAATTTTTAAGTATACAGTACAGTATTTGCATAACAAGATGTTGTATAATAGAGATCTAGAACTCTATCATCTTTAAAAAATTTTTTTGGTTATTTTTTATTTTTGAGAGACACAGAGCACTAACAGGGGAGGGTCAGAGACAGAAAGAAAGACAGACTCTGAAACAGGCTCCAGAGTCTGAGCTGTCTGCACAGAGCATGACAAGGGGCTTGAACTCAGGAACGGTGAGAACATGACCTGAGTTGAAGTCAGACGCTTAACCGACTGAACCACATAGGCAGCCCTAGAACTGTTATCATTTTGCTTAATTAGAACTTTATACCTACAGAGCCAGGATTCTTCATTTCCCCCACTCTTAGCCCCTGGTAACCATTATCATATGGCATTTGTCCTTCTGTGACTGGAAAACAAAGTGAAAATGGAAGCAGAAGACCAGTTTGAAAGTTACCAGGCAAGTAATGGTGAAGAGGAACTTAAAGGGGTCAGTCTTTTTTTTTTTTTTGAGTTTAGAAAAAACAGATGTTTATTATTTTCTGGAAAAAGTAAATTATGCTCGTACCACACATAAAAATTAGAATAAAGGATAAAGAAGCAATATTTCTTCAGAGTCCCACTACTTTTTTTCCACCTTTAAAAAAATTAATTTATTTTTAAGTTTACATCCAAGTTAGTTAGCACATGGTGCAACAATGATTTTCAGGAGTAGATTCCTTAATGCCCTTCACCCATCTAGGCCATCCTTCCCACCCACAGCCCCTCCAACAACCCTCTGTTTGTTCTCCATATTTAAGAGACTCTTCTGTTTCGTCCCCCTCCCTATTTTTATATTATTTTTGCTTCTCTTCCCTTATGTTTATCTGTTTTGTAGCTGAAAGTCCTCATATGAGTGAAGTCATATGATATTTGTCTAAGAAAGGGGTCAGTCTTAAAGACCCTCAAGCCTGGGGCACTTGGGTGGCTCAGTCAATTAAGCATCCAACCCTTAATCTTGGCTCAGGTCCAGGTCACTATCTCCAGTGCTGTCACAGAGCATGCTTGGGATTCTCTCTCTGCCCCTCCCCTGCTCATGTGCTCTTTCTCTCTCTCAAAAATATTAGGGGCGCCTGGGTGGCTCAGTCGGTTAAGCCTACGACTTCAGCTCAGGTCAAATCTCACGTTTGTGGGTTTAAGCCCCACATCAGGCTCTGTGCTGACAGCTCAGAGCCTGGAGCCTGTTTCCGGTTCTGTGTCTCCTTCTCTCTCTGCCCCTCCCCCTCGCATGCTCCGTGTCTCTCTGTATCAAAAATAAATAAAACATTAAAAAATTTTTTTTTAATTAAATAAACTTAAAAAAAAAGAGACTCAAGCTCACCAAAATAATATGATTTAGTGAATGCAATTTTTAGAATTCTATAACTCTGATCATTATTTTTTTCAAAACAGACAGGTATAGGTATATTATTTGTAATATCAAAAAGTCAGGTAAATGTACAGTAACATTAAACATGCTATATGAGGCAAATTATAAAACTGTAATTTTCAAGAAATTACAACTACCTAAAATAAAAACACAGATGTAACTGCCATAATGAAAGAAAGTAGGAAGATCCAGGAATCAGTCCCTATACTGAAACAATGATTTAGCTGGTACATCAAGTCTGAATGACCCATTTTGGAACTGTGAAGTCTACTCATACACTTGTAACATCTGTGGGAGTACTTGATGAAGAAAGGCTAACTTGCAATAAATGTTAGCATTCTGCATAGTGGCTAGCTGTTACCATTCATTAACTCCCAACTCCACAAAAGGCAGCTATGGGGATGGTGGCTCATGTTTCTAGTGAAGCTTTGCTAGTGATAGGGAGACAACACAGGAAGCACATCCTACAAAAATTAGGGTTGTATGACATAAACTACCTGGCAATTCATTGAGAGACCACTATTTCAACCCTCAAGTGCCAAAGGTACTTTCCACATAGTGTCCTTTAAGTATTTAAAAGCAACAGATTATCCTTCCCCCTACCAACATCGGCAGAATATACATTATTCTCAATTGCACACGAAACATTCTTCAGGATAGACCAGTAGGCCATATTCAACTCTCAATAGACTGAAAACAATTGAGATTTACAAAGTATCTTCTCTGACCATAGTGGAATAAAGCTAGAAATCAATAATTAAAGAAAAAATGGAAAGTCCGCAAGTACACTGAAATTAAACCACACACTCTTAAACAATCAATGAGTCAAAGAAATCACTAAGGAAATTAAGAAAAATTGAAACAAACGAAAAAGGAAACACAACATGCCACAATTATGTGATATAAAGAATGACATATTCAAGAGGGAAATTTATAGCTGTAATCACCATATTAAAAAAAATCTCAAATCAACTCTACATCTTAAAAAACTAGAATAAGAGCAAACTAAACCCAAATCCAACAAAAAAGAAGGAATAAGAAAGATTAGAGAAGAGATTAACAACACAGAGAAGAGAAAAGTAGAATCAACAAAACCAAAAGTAGCTTCTTGGAAAAGACCAACAAAATTGACAAAGCTTTAGCTAGAATGACTAAGAGAAAAAGGTGAGAAGATGCAAAATAACTAAAATCAGAAATGAAAGCAAGGACACTGCTACCAACTTCATGTAGAAAAAACTACAAACAATTGCATGCTAACTAACTAGAAAACTTGGACGAAATAGAAAAATCTCTAGAAATATAAAATTACCAAAAACAGACTCAAGAAACAGAAAATCTTAACAGACCTATAACCAGAGATTGAACCCGTAATCAAAACCTTCAAAGAACTAGGACCAGATGGTTTCACTGGTGAATTTCACCAACCATTTAAAGACAAAACAACCCCAATCCTACTCAAACTCCTCCAAAAGAGAGAAGAAAAGGTAACACTTCCTAATAGACTCTTTGAGGCCAATGTTACTCTGATACTAAAGATAGACAAAGATACAAGAAAACTAAAGACCAATATCTCTTATGAATACAGATATATAAGTCCTCACAAAATAACAGTAAAGAAAATCCAAAAGTTTATTAAAAGGATTATATGTCACAACCAATGGGGATTTTATCTTAAGAAGGTATGGTAGTTGAACATTAAAAAAAAATCCGGGATGCCTAGGTGATTCAGTTGATTAAACATCTGACTCTTGATTTCAGCTCAGGTCACAATCTCACAGTTTGAGGGATCCAACCCCAAGTTGGGCTCCATACTGTCAGCATGGAGCCTGCTTGGGATTCTCTCTCTCCCTCTACCTGCTCGCACACATGCTCTTTCTCTTTCAAAGTAAATGAATAAAATTAAACAAATCCAATGTAATACACATTAATAGATCAAAGGAAGAGAATATCCTACGTGATCATTTCAATAAATAAAAACCACATTTGACAAAATTTAACACCCTTTTATGATAAAACATGTAGCAAACAAGGAATAGAAGGAATTTCCTTAACAGGATAAATGGCATATATGAAAAACCAATAGCTAACATCATATTTACTGGTAAAAGACTGAAAACTTTCCCCTAAGATCAGAAACAAGACAAAGATGTCCACTTTCATCACTGCTATTCAATGTACTAGAAGTTCTAGATAGCACAATTAGCAAGAAAAAGAAAAAAAGGCATCCAAACTAGAGAGGAAGAAGTAACTCTCTTCTTGAATATGACATGATTCCATATATAGGAATTCTTCATATATAGAATCTATTAAAGAACTAAAACAAAACTAGTGTTAATAAATGAATTCAGCAAAGTTACAGGTACAATATCAAAACATAAAAATCTGGGGGTGCCTGAGTGGCTCCGTTGGTTGAACATTCAACTTCCACTCAGGTCATGATCTCACGTTTCATGAGTTCAAGCCCCACATCAGGCTCTGCTGACAGCTCAGAGCCTGGAGCCTGCTTTGGATTCTATATCCCCTCCTCTCTCTGCCCCTCCCCTGCTCATGCTCTGGCTCGCTCCCTCTCTCTCTCTCAAAAATAAACATTAGAAAAAATTAAAAAAAAAAAAGAGAAAACAATCTCATTTATGGTACATCCAAATAAATAAAATATCTAAGAATAAACTTAACAAAGGAGGTAAATGACTTGTACACTGACCATTACAAAACATTGCTGAAATAAGTTAAAGAGCAGAACAAATGGACAGTCATTCCATGTTCATGGACTGGAAGACTTAAGTATTAAGATTACAATGCACCCTAGAGTGAGCTACAGATTCAGTGCAATTCCCCTGCCCTGCAAAAAGGTAAAGCCAAACTTCAAATTCATATGAAACTTTGAGGGAACCTGAAGAGCCTGAAAAGGCTGAAAGACTCGTATCTCCCAATTTCAAAACTTAAAAAAGTTACAGTGGTCAAAACAACATGGTAGACCTATAAGGTTAGATACACAGATTTATGGAATAGAACAGAGAATTCAGAAATAAACCCAAACATCTATGGCCAATTGGTTTTAGATAAGGGTTCATGGATATTCAATGGGGGAAAGAATGGTCTCTTCAAACAATGGTTTTGGGATAACTGAATGTTCATATACAAAAGAATGAGACCAGAACTCTATCTTATTCCAAAACAAAATTTAAATCAAAGCGGGTGTGATACTGTAATATAATAAACAATATATATTTGGTCTTTGCACCTCTTGGCCAGAACTCTTAAAACCTTTGTAATTTCGTAAGAGATAAAGGTACTAAGAGCATCTTTTTTTTTTTTTAATTCTTAAGTAATCTCTACACCCAACATGGGGCTTCAACTCACAACTCCAAGATCAAGAGCCTCACGCTCTTCTGACTGAACCAGCAACGCACACCAATCATCTTTTGTTCTAATATTTGGTTCTTGATCCTAGTTCCTAATACAGAGCTCCTAAATCTCTTGGAATTTCCCAGGCAATTAAGAGCATCTTTTGCACTAATGAGGAGACTCTGGGTGGGCTCCTGGTCAGCTTCAGAAAAGTGGCTGGTCACCAGAAAGACCATCCTCTGGGGAGGAAAAAAGTGCTGGAGACTGAGTTGATAAGTAAGCTAATTACTTACCTAATGAGTAAGCTGATTTCCTGAGTTTTGTGAGTCATTCTATCAAATGATCAAACCAACGAGGGAGTCACGGGAACCACCAAATTATAGCCAGCTGGTTAGAAGTACAGTTCACAATTTACAACTGGAGACTGGCGTATGCAGTAGGCGGGAAAGGTTGTCTTGCAGGACTGAGCCCTTAACCCGTGGGTTCCGACACCAACTTCAGATAGTGTCAGAAAATAAATTAAATTGTAGGATACCCAGCTGGTGTCTAGAGAGTTGGGAAAACTGGTTGATGTAACTGACTTAACAAATGTGGTGGTAGCCAGAACTGAGTAAACTGGTAAGTAGAGGAAAAGTAGTTTTTTTTTAGCGAGTCAACAATATAAATATAAACCAAAACTATAAAACTATTAAGAGAACATAGGAGTAGGGGTGCCTGGGTGGCTCACGTTGGTTAAGCATCCAACTCTTGGTTTTGGCTCAGGTTATGATCTCACGGTTTGTGGGACAGAGCCTACTAATGATTCTCTCCCTCTGCCCCTGCCCTGCTAGCATGCATGTGCTCTCTCAAAATTAAATTAAAAAAGAGATAATATAGGAGTAAATCTTTGTATATGTGCTGTGGAAGCAAGCATGGGAGTAAATCTTTATGACCTCAGATTTGATAACAGATTCTTAGATTAGACACTGAAAGCATGAGCATCAAAAGAAAAAATAAACTCGACCACAAAAACTAAAACGTTCTAAGGGCACCTGGGTGGCTCAGTTGGTTAAGTGTCCAACTCTTGATTTCAGGTCAGATCACGATCTCACCATCATGAGATCAAGCCCTGCATCAGGTATGGAGCCTGCTTAAGATTCTCTCTCTCCCTCTGCCCCTTCCCCTGCTTGTGCATGTGCATGGTATGCTTGCTTGCTCTTGCTGTCTCTCTCTCTTTCTCACTCCCTCCCTCTCAAAACAAAGAACAAAAAAACCCCAAAACACATTCTGTGCATCAAAGAACAATATCGAGAATGGTAAAAGAAAAGCAATGGAACGGGAGAAATATTTGCAAGTCATATACAAGGGTTTAGTATCTAGAATACATAAGAACTCTTAACAACTCAACAAAAAACAAGTCACCCAATTAAAAAATAGGCAAAAACCTGAAAAAATATTTCTCATAAAAAGATATACAAATAGCCAACAAGCTTATGGAAAGATTTAATATCCTTTGTCATTATGTTAATACAAATCAAATCTATAATGAAAGACCACTTCAAAACTACTGGAATGGCTTTACTAATAAAACAAAATAACAAATATTGGTAAGGATATGGAGAAATAGGAATCTTTGACACTGAGAGTAGAAATTTAAAATGGTACAGTTGCTGTGGAAAATAGCTTGGTGGTTCCTCAAAAACTTCAATGTAGAATTATATTATTCAGCAATTTCACTTATATGTGTGAAAACTTATGTCTACACAGAAACTTGCACATAAATGTTTAAAGCAGTATTATTCATTACAGCCAAAAGATGGAAACAATCCAATGCCCACCAACAGATGAATGGATAAACAAACTGTTTTTTATATTGAGACATACATACACACAGAGAGAATATTATATAGCCATAAAAACGAATGAAATGTTGATACATATTACAACTAGAAACTCCAAAATATTATGCTAATGGAAAGCCAGATCCATCCATTTTATATATATCCAGGATAGAAAAAGCCACAGAGACCCAAAAGAGATAAGTGGTTACTGGGGTAAAAGGGAATTGGGAAGGGATTATGTAATGAGCAGGGCTAATCTTCTAAAGTGATGAAAACAATTGGAAACTAAAGTGAGGTGGCGGTTGTATAACTCTATGACTAGACTAAATGCTACTACATCACATAACTTTATAATGATTAACTGTGTTATATGAATTTCACCTCAATAATCTCTTCACCCAAACATAAATATAGCCTCTGAGAGAACACACAAAACGGTAATAATAGTTGAGTTAGATGTTGAATCCAGAAGTGGTTAGCCTGTCTATTCTAAACTTCACCATGATGCTATGTTGTTTTAGTTAAGTATTCTAGTATTTTTATTCCCCAAACTAGAAAAGCCTAAGTTTTAGGTCAATGTTTAAAAAAAGAGAATGGGAAATAGGGAACAGGTTTTTTTTCTCTCTATTACTCTTAAAGTAATCAGGGGCACTTGGGTGGCTCAGTTAGCTAAAGATTTGACTATTTTGGTTCAGGTCACCATCTCACAGCTCATCAGTTATAGCCCTGCAATTGCACTGTCAGTGCAGAGCCTTCTTGGGATTCTCTCTCTAAAAATAAATAAATTAAAAAAAAAACCCCATAATCAATTCCCTATTTCTGGCTACAAACAAATGACTTATTAAGAGAAATGTGTCCGATGACTGTCTTTAAAAAAAATAACAGGAGTGACTGAGTGGCTCAGTCAGTTGACTGTCCAACTTCAGCTCAGGTCATGATCTCACAGTTTGTGAGTTTGAGCCCCTCATTGAGCTCACTGCTGTCAGCAGACAGCCCACTTTGGATCCTCCATATCTGTCTCTCTGCTTCTCTCTGACTTGCCTGCACTCTCTCTCAAAAACAAACATTAAAACAAAAAGTGTAAATAGGGTCAAGGTTCTGGCAAAAATCACGGACCTAAAAAAAAAAAACCAAAACCCAAAACACTCTACTTCTAATAGATCAGTGACCAACTTCCCAATACAATATCTCTATTATAAAATAACAAAGCTTTCTAAGTTAGAACATGATAAACATACATAGTTAAATATAGTCAGCATGCACAAAATGACATCGTTAGTATTTTCCAAAGACTTCACTTTTGGACACAAACTAAAAATTATTAATTAGGCTCTAATTGATATGGAAGTAAAACAAGTCTGTTGAATATCAAAATGTGAGAGCAATCGGGCGCCTGGGTGGCTCAGTTGGTTAAGCGTCCGGCCTCGGCTCAGGTCATGACCTCACGGTTCATGGGTTGGAGCCCCGCATTAGGCTGTGTGCGACAGCTCAGAGCCTGGAGCCTGCTTCAGATTCTGTGTCTCCCTCTCTCTGACCCTCCCCTGCTGGCACTGTCTCTCTCGGTCTCTCAAAAGATAAATAAAAGACAAAAAAAAAAAAAACTTTAAAAAATGTGAGAGCAATAAACAAAAGGTTGAATTATTCAGGAAATGCCCAAAAGTAAGCTTGAAATCTAAGACTATGTTCAAAGGGATGTCTACAATAAGATTTCTGATGTAGTCTTAAAGTTAAAACTTCTATCAAGTATCAGTTTTAAGAGCTGGTCCCAACCCACTTACATAATCTTAAATTCCAATCGAGCTCATTATTCTCAATACACAGAGCAGGTTTTCTATCCTCTACCATAGCTTCTCCCCACATTCAACCCATCCTAAATTTCAGCTCATACATCACTTATATTCATCAGGTTTCTCCATTGAAACAGAACCAACGGTATGTGTTTGTGTATGCACATGCACACACACGTTTACGTTAAGGAACCAGTTCATGTGAAAATCCAAAATCTGCAGAGTAGGTTGGCAGGCTGGAAACCCAGGGAAGAGTCAGGTGGTCCGCTGGCAAAATTCCTTCTTGCTCAGGGGAAGTCACTCTTTGTTCTAGTAAGGTCTTCAACTGATAGGATGAGGCCCACTCACATCATGAAAGGTAATCTGCTTAAAGTCTACTGATGTAAAAATTACTCTCAACCAAAAAACATTTGCACAGAAACATCCTAAATATTTGACCAAATATCTGGGCACTTGGCCCAGCCAAAGTGACATAACTCTATCAGTAATATTTCCAGGTGGAAGTAACAAATTCTCCCTCTAAAAATGGCAATGCATTCTACCCTTGTCTATAGCTCCTACTTCCTAGAACTGAAAGATCTTCAGGAGAAAGATGTGTACGTAAGTAATCTTTGCAACTCCCCCAGTATCTAACATAGTGCCCCACGTACTGCTGACATTTGAACACTTCTTGAACAAATTTTACAGTGGAAAAAGCTATTAAGTAAGCAATTTCCAAAATTACTGGATGACTACATCAAAAAGAAATAACAATTAGACACCAAAGGATGGGAAAACAGAAAAACAGCATTATTTAAAAAACGGCATATATGCAAAAGCATTGAACCAGGAGGAAAAAGTGAAAAGTTGCATTTGGTATTTTTTTCCCCCTGATATTTATCCAGAAATAGTTTTTGTTGCACATCTAATATCACAGACTAACTTTTATTGAAACCATATGAAATACTGAATATTTATTACCTGTTATATATGGTTTAATTACTTAAATACTAAAAGAGTAGTGTTCATGAAGCTATCTCTTCTACAATATAGTATCCTTCCTTTTACAGATGCTGAAAGCATGCTCTTGATTTTTTATTTGGGAGGGACACATCACAAACTGTCTCCACAAAGCTTCACTTTCCATATAACTGCACTTTGGCCCCTTCTTCCCTCTCACCCACACTACTTTGTGTCAAGGAACATTACTGCACTGAATGAAAACATGTCTCTGGCCTCTATCATCTCTTCCTGTACCCAACTACAGACATGTCACCGCTAATAGACTTTACTATCCACCTTCTCTCTGCAATATTCTGAATCTCTTCAGCACTTATCACATGCCAATCACTGGTGATCCGAAGCCAAAAATCACCTCCATTTCCAGGGTTCACAACCCAGATGACTTTCCCCTCACCTTTCAAACATTCTTACTACTTTACCTCTAAAGGATGGAGCACCTGGATGGCTCAGTTGGTTAAGTGTCCGACTCTTGATTTCAGCTCAGGTCATGGTCTCACGGCTTGTGAATTTGAGCCCTGCACTGGTCTCCACACTAGCAGTGTGGAAGCCTGCTTGGGATTCTTTCCCTGTCCCTCTCTCAAAATAAAAAAAGACTTTTGAAAAAAAAAATTTTTTTAAATAAATAACTGACAAGGTAAATGCTCGTATCCTTTTCATCAATATATTTCATCATCTTCACTGATTTTCTTCCCTTTTGCTTACACTCTTGGGCGAAGAAAGACCCTTATATTTCCTTTAACCTAAAGTCATCTCCCACAATTCCAGGTTTGAGACCTTGCTCAGTTAACGAGCTCCTCTCATTTGCAAATTGACTTCCCATGCAAGATTCTTACTCTTGAATTACTAATATATGCAGATTTACTCAGATGTATCTTTCCTCAACCATAATAATTTCAGACCAAGTACAAGGGAAGAATGACTTGTGAGAGTAAGAATTTAGAAGTGGCAAGAAGAGAGGATTGTAAACCCAAAAAGGAATTAAAAATTTTAGATGGTGAGACAATAACAAGACAATAGTAATAATGTTAAACACATTATTTGAAACTGTAGATAAGAGAGACTCTGAAACATTCCTATCAAGCACAGGATGGCAAAAGAAAATTGAAGTATACTCATCATTATTAATCTGAGAGAATAAAATATCTTTAATAGTGTCTTCATTTAGCACACTATCTTTTCCTATTAAATATCAAGCTGTTCAACTACATATTTTCCAATGAAGGAAAATTTTCAGAAATAATAATCCTTCATGTGACCAATAAAGGGTTAATAGTTAATTTGCTCTATACAAAGGACACGGGGAAAAGATGCTGAGATCTAGTAGTGAAACATAATAAGAAAGGTGTGATCAGCACAAGAAGAAAAGAGAAGACAAGGGGTGCCTGGGTGGCTCAGTCCCTTAAGCATCCGGCTTTGGCTCAGCTCATGATCTCATGGTTTGTGGGTTCGAGCCCCACATCAGGCTCTGTGCTGACAGCTAGCTTAGAGCCTGGAGCCTGCTTCGGATTCTGTGTCTCCCTCTCTCTCTGACCCTCCCCTGCTCTCTCTGTCTCTCAAAAATAAATAAAAAACATTAAAAAAAAGAAGAAGAAAAGAAAAGACAAAAAGAGAACACAGAAGGTACATCTAACATTTTCTGACTTAGGGGAATCAGGGAAGGCTTTTTTGCAGGGGTGATGACACTCAAGCAGAATCTAGAAGGATAAACCTGATTCCCTCCTGATCTAGTCCTAATTTCAGTTTACAGGCATAACTACATATACTATCACTTAATTCCTCCCTGTTCATGGCCCAGTCAACTTTTTAAAAGCCATTCTCCTCATTTCTCACATATCTGTTCCTCCTTCTCTATTTTAACTAGTTTAGGCCTTTATTTCCTCTTTCCCAAACTCTTAAAATACTCTAACTGATCTCACTACTGTCAGCCTCTCCTCTCACGCCCCATCAATCTTTGCACAGGGTTGCAGCATAAACTTCCTAAAGCTGGACTCTGACATGCCACTTCACCGGTTAAAAAACTTTCAATGGCTCCTCTCTACTAAGAAAATTCAGACTTTCTGACATTCAAATGACAAACTGAATACATTAAGATAAATTTAGCAGTGGAAGCAAAATAAAAGGGGAGGGGAGCACGCCTGAGCCTCTTATTTGACACATCTTCACTGTCATGTAAGCCTTCCAGAGCTGTTAGTTCTTTTCTTTCCACTGTGACTTCTTAATCCGTTGCACTGTTCACTTCGTCTACAAAAGCCATATAAGGAGTAGGGAAAGAGAATTCCAATCCAAGGGAACCTTATGAAAAGGCCCCAAATCTGAAGGAACTTGACTGAGGTGAGGACCTGAATGACAGCTATTATAATCCCACCTTAAGTGAGTTGCAAGGTGTTATGGGTCAGATGAAAGTTTTGAACTCTAGTTGTTTTTGTATTTGCAAACTCCCTGTGGCCTGAGACTAGACACTTCCTCCTAGATATCCTTTTCCTGTGGCTAACTGTGATTATCTGTCAGGCTGTACCTAAAGACACTGTGTTCTCAAGAATCTTGTCCTGTAATGCTCTCTTTTAATTTCCTAGCACCCAAATTGCTGTCTAGCATGTAGTCTTAGTAAGCACTCAGTAATTCTGAATGAACAGCTTATTAATAATAAGCACCAGGCGTGCTTGGGTAGCTCAGTCGATTGAGCGTCTGACTCTTGATTTCGGCTCAGGTCACAATCCCAAGGTTGTGGGATAGAGCCCCGTGTTGAGCCCTGCTCTGAGCATTAAGTCTGCTTAAGATTCTCTTTCTCTCTCTCTCTCTCTGCCCCTCTCCCTTGCACTTGTTCTTTCTCTCTCTCTCTCTCTCTCTCTCTCTCTCTCTCTCTCTCTCTCTCATAAATGAATTAATGAATATACTAGGCAGATGCAAGCTGCTTCAATGCCTCATTTGCTCCAAACTGTTCTTAATGTGGCAGGTACCTCTGTTCTCAACTGTGCCTAGGTTTTCCCAGAACCTCTATTTTACCTTCTAGAGAGTACCAGGGTTGAAGAAGAGTAGCTATCCAGGTTGTGTGAAATGTAAAAGGGGATTTGGAAATCTGACCATTGCTGAAACAGATTTTGAGCTAATCTTATAGTTTTTAGCTCCATCTTCACTCCTAATTAACTTCATAGCCTTCTAGTTTCCCTGCACCTGGTGATGCCAACTGCTGAGCCTTTTAGGAGTTTCAGTATAAATCAGATAGTTCTTGGCTTTACTCACTGTCTACTTAGGTTGCAGCTTTCTCAATTCTTCTAAGTCATTTAAATTCACCCATTTGCTTTTCAGACTCCAAAATTTTGTTGCTATTGTCTCCTTTCCAAATCTACCTTGTCCTTTATGGGTTTATGCCTAAAACAATAAAAAAGTCTCTCTCACATAGTTTTAGTAGGATTTATCAGTAGGAAGTAAAAGTAAACGCTTGTCCAATTTGCAGTCTAAATTTAATCTTTACCCTGTAAGCTGCTTTCAGTTGTGCATTCTTTGTTATAGTTGGTTTTATATCTTAATCTCCCAAACTATAAACCAAGAAATAGAGATATGAAAATAGAAAAGCAAACACACACACACACATACACAGCATCCAAAAGGAATTAAAACAAAACAAAACAAAATGAAACAAAACAAAACATGGGTAAGGAAGGGAGGAACAGAAACAGGACTGTCTAATCTGATAGCCAAGAGAGTTTTTTAGGTTAAAGAGACTTTGAGTCTTCAGATTTATAAGGTCCACAGAGAACCACTCAGGAATTAGTGTGGTAACATTTCTCAACTCCTAAGAATAAAAGCTTCCAGACAGAAAACTGACTGAGAATTAGATTGACATCAATAATACCAGAATGTTAGAATACAACAAACCCATGCCCTCAAAGTTCCATAGAAAAAGATTCTGAATTTAGAATCTAGACAATCACTCAAGTAATTAAGACAAATATAGGCTCACTATAAAAACTTGCCACCCACACATTCCATGTTGTTTTAATGGTAAAGATGCACTCAAACAGTACTGAGGATGAAAAGAAAATCAAATAAGAGGCCAACACTGAAATAGGAAACCCTGAAGTGTCTCTGAATAGGCTAGTGACATATAATAAACTGAAGTAGAGCAGTAGAGGCAATAAGAGGTCAAATTTTGAATATATTTTAAAAATAGAGGTCATAGGATCCAAAACACAGATGAGGAGAGAGAGAACAGAAGAATTAAGGATGACTCAAAGGTTTTTGGTCTTACCAACTAAAAGAATGAATTGTCATTCAAATAGATGGAGAAGGCTGAAGGAGAAATAGGTATGCACAATCTGTACTAGACATCCCTCCAGGAGGCAGTGTTAAGGAGGCAAGTTCAAATAAGAGGTCCGGGCTGGAGACAGGAGTCAGTAATGTATAGAGAGTATTCAAAGGGAGGTATTGCATAATATTATTATCAAGAGAAAAGTACAGATCATAAGATAAGGTAAAATTTTAAAAGACAGAAAGAGTGGGGCGCCTGGGTGGCTCAGACTGTTGCGCTTTGGACTTCGGATCAGGTCAAGATCTTGTAGTTTTGTGAGTTCAAGCCCTGCCCTGCACTAGGCTCACTGAAGTCAGTGCAGAGCCCACTTCAGATCCTCTGTCCCCTGAGCCTTGCCCCTTCCTTCCCTGCTCATACTCTCTTTCAAAAATAAACAAACATTAAAAACATAAACAGATAAAAGAGTGAAAGACACACACACAGAAACAAGAGAGGATGAGCTGGAGCTGACCAACATATGGAGGTTTAAGAGTTAACGAATCAACAAAAGAGACTGAGATGCAACCATCCACGAGGTATGAAAACAACCAGGATAACTCAAATGAAGAAAGTACTTCAAGGAGAACAGACCAACTGTGCCATATATTGGTGATGGGTCAAGCAGACTAAGGATAAGAGCCAACCACTGGATTTAGCAACATGGAGGTGACCTTGGTAAGTTTGTCACCTGTGTAAATAAAAAACCTAAACAAGGGGCGCCTGGGTGGCTCAGCCAGTTAAGCATCCAACTCTTGGTTTCAGCTCAGGTCACGATCTCATGGTTTGTGAGTGTGAGTGCCTAGTCTGGCTCTGCGTGTCAGGGAGAGCCTGCCTGGGATTCCCTCTCTCTGCCGCTATCCCACTCACACACACACTCTCTCTCTTAAAATAAACCTAAAAAAAATAGGCCTCAAAATTAATGGAAGTGGTGTAGACAATTCCTTCAAGGGGTTTTGGTGTAAAGCAAAGGACAAAAATGGGGCGATAGAAAAGAGGAAACAGTTAAGAGTAGTAGTGTCTTCTTGTTGCTTCATTTAAAAATGAATTTAAAAAAATTTTAATGTTTTTTATTTATTTTTGAGAGACAGAGAGAGACAGCGCAAGCAGGGGAGGGTCAGAGAGAGAGGAAGGTACAGAATCCGAAGCAGGCTCCAGGCCTGAGCTAGCTGTCAGCACAGAGCCCGACGTGGGACTCGAACCCACAATCCGCGAGATCATGACCTGAGCCGAAGTCAGACACTCAACCGACTGAGCCACCCAGGCGTCCCTTGTGGCTGTTTTTAAGATGGGTAAAATAGCATCATATCTCTTAGACAGGAAAGATCTGGTAGAGAAGGAAAAACTGAATACATAGGAGAGGGCGTAGAGAATCCCTAAAGTAATGCCTCAAATCAGGAGATGAAATCTGCACAAGAAGGATGGTGTGACAGAGAAGAAAGAACACTGTATCTACACTGACCAGAAAAAAGGTAGAGGTGTGGAGCACAGATGTGAGTAACCAGGTACATGTGGGATGAGTTAATAAAAATTTTCTATTTGCTATTCTTTCCTCAATTAAATAGGAAGCAAGCTCACAGACTGAAAGTGAAGATGGGGAGGAGATATTGGAGGTTGGAGGAAAACAAAAGGAATAGAAGAGTCATGCAGAAAAATGGAACAGACAGACTGGAAATACATTATGACTGATGAGGTGAGTGAGTGAAAACAGTCAGCATGTCTGTGTTGGTATCATCAGGACAGTGGTTTCTCTAAGCTTGTGCAAAAAGCAGAAGGGCGGGGGGTGTGTGTGTGTGTGTGTGTGTGTGTGTGTGTGTGTGTGTGTGAGAGAGAGAGAGAGAGAGAGAGTTTATGCTAAGTACTGATTGTAGAAACTGCTCATGGAATTTAAACAGAATAAAGCAGGAAGTAAAGTTGTGAGGGAGATGTGGGACAGTGAAAGGTAGTAAGATCAACAGACTGTAGAATACAGCAAGTCTGAATGACTTACGGAGTTTGGCTACTAGAGAGACAGAGATGGAGATGGTGGCTGGAAATAACAACGAGATAGTTACTCACTATTAAGCACCTACAATACAAGGGTTATGTTCGACATTATCTCATTTAATTTTCAAAATGACTGAAAGATAGGCATTATTATCTATGTTTAAAAGTTGAAGAAATTACAGCTAGGGTTCAATAACTTGTCTAAGGTAAAAGAGCTCCTAAGCATTCCGAATAATTGGCCTTTTGGGTCACATTTTCTTCCAGAAACAAACACTTCACAAAACTAGAATAAGATCCCTGTGAATAAAATATTTTACAAACTCAGACTTTATTCATTAAAAAACTTACTTCAGTGATATCCAGTTTTTATTATCAGCTAATTAAAGTATCATAGGGAAAATAAAAGGTAAATTGTCCTGTAGAGGTCTTGGCGTTATAAATTCAAGTTAAATCACCTGCAGTTACTGCAATTATTACTTTGGCACTGAGTTAAATACTACAAAACTCTTGCTATGTGTCAAGAACAGATAAAATTTCTTTACTCTTCCTACTTCCTTCCTTCTACTATTATTACTATTTTTTGTGGGGGGGCTTTCTGTTTTCTCTACTTCTGATTCAAAAGGCCACAGCTTATCTCACTCAGCTGGAAAGTGCAGTTGGTTTTTGGCATCTGACTTCAAACTCTCAAAATTACTAAATATTTCTGTGGATTGCATAGCAACAATAAACTGTTTCCAAGGCTCCCAGTTCTGGCAACCACACTAAATAGAGCAACCAAAAGAAACTACAGCTTGAAGTGTTACTAGATCTTTGACACTCTAGGTAGTGATTTTTGTGAACTGCTAGATTTAGGTCCCCAACTCCTGTGAAAATGCAAGAAATCAATAAAATACTTCGCAGGTATTTTATCCACCATACAAAACTCTCCTACTTGGTCACTGGAGTGTATGAGTACATCATTAATTAACAATCAAGTGGGTAAGATACACCAATGGGTAAGACATAGCAGATGATTTTAGGAAATAATTCATCACCAGCTTTTTTTCTTTCCGTTACCACTTAGATTTTTTTAAATTTATTTTTTATATAGTTTATTACCAAGTTGGTTTCCATATAACACTCAGTGCTCTTCCCCACAAGTGCCCCTCTCTATGACCATCACCCCCCTACCCCTTCCCCCCTCCCTCTTCAGCCCTCTGTTTGTGCTCAGCATTCAAAAGTCTCTCATGATTTGCCTCACTTCCTCTCCCCAACTCTTTCCCCCCCTTTCCCATTCCCATGGTCTCCTATTAGGTTTCTCCTGTTAGACCTATGAGTGATAACATATCATTACCAGCTTTTATATTCCCTCTACCAAAACCCTGATTTTAAGGACAAATCATTTTATTTAATAACTTTTTAAATGTTTTTATTTATTTTTGAGACAGAGAGAGACAGAGCATGAGCCGGGGAGGGGCAGAGAGAGAGGGAAACACAGAATCACAGACTCCAGGTTCTGAGCTGTCAGTGCAGAGCCCAACGCAGGGCTCGAACCCACAAAACATATCAGGACCTGAGCTGAAGTCGGAGGCTTAGCCAACTGAGCTACCCAGGCGCCCCTAGGACAAATCACTTTAAAAGCAGCTGGCTTGGGGTGCCTGGGTGGCTCAGTTGGTTAAGTGTCCGACTTCAGCTCAGGTCATGATCTTGCCCTTCATGAGTTGGAGCCCACTGAACTCGGTGCTAATAGCTAGGAACCTGAAACCTGCTTTGGATTCTGTGTCTCCCTCTTTTTCTCTGCCCTTCCCCTGCTCGTACTCAGTCTCTTTTTCTCTCTCAAAAATAAACAAATATTAAAAAAAATTTTTTTTCATAAATAAAAGCAGCTGGCTTATAATCATTCTTTACAAAGTCTCTTTTCCTAATGCAGCGGCAACCTGGTTTTCATTAGAGTGGTGTATCATCCAGGTATGGCTAGCTTAAACATGTTAGATAAGAATTTCGCTCATTTTAGGAGCACCGGGGTGGCTTACTCCATTAGGTGTCCAGCTCTTGATTTCAGCTGGGATCCTGATCTCATGGTTCCTGGGATCAAGCTCGCTATGTGATCTATGATCTGCGCTGGAGCCTATTAGACTTTCTCTCTCCCCCTCTTGCTGCCCCTCCCCAGCACTCCCTCTCAAAATAAATAAACGAAAAAGAAAAAAAAAGAAATTCACTCATTTTAACCCATTTTATTTAAATAGTATAAAAATGATGCTTATAGGAAATGTGTACTTTCTCCAACTTTGAAATTCCCAGAATTGGGGGCACTTGGGTGGCTCAGTTGGTTGAGCATCGGACTTCGGCCCAGGTCATGATCTCATAGTTTGTGGGTTTGAGCCCCGTGTCAGGCTCTGTGCTGACAGCTAGCTCAGAGCCTGCAGGCTGCTTCCGATTCTGTGCATCCCTCTCTCTCTACCCCTCCCCTGCTCATGATCTGTCTCTCAAAAATAAATAAATGTTAAAAAAATTTAAAAAAATTCCCATAATTAAAAACCATCAGTAACTACACGTATTCTTTCATTTATTCAAATATTTACTGAGGGCTTGTTATGTGCCAGGCACTGTTCTAGGCACAAGGATAGAGCAGTGAATGAGACAAAAATCATGAAGCTCCATTCTATGGGCAATCTCTTGGTATCCAGAATCTAGTATGTGCTTGGAAATTATGTTCACAAGACATAGGTGTGAACATACAATAGCTGAAAACATGCCACCACTGTGTACTTTCCTCAAACACCTTGAATTCTTCCCTTAAATTTTAAATGAAAATTATAAATGTAAAAATATAAAATTTAAACAAAATTATAAATATAAATGTGCTGAGTCATAAGGTAAAACTCTGTCTTCCTAACAATGTCAATTTTGTCATAAGATTTTATCCTCTTGTATCCCTATACTCCAAAATCTCTCACTGTTGGGGGACAGGGATGGGGACCACATATCTTAGGCATTTTAATTTTAGAGAGATATACAACTGTGAACATGGAAAGCATTATTTAGAGATACCCCCAAGAAACTTCTACAAGATTAAGAAACAAAAATGCTAAACCATTTCCACTTATTCATTAAATAAACATTCAGTCTCCCAAGAGCTCAGACTATTGGGGGTGGGGGGAAGAGTGACAATAAACACATGCAAATAAAGCAAAGAAGATTATGTGCAGGTCATAATCAGAGTTAGGAAGAAAATAAACTCAGAGATGTGACAAAGACTCCAAGAGACAAACTACAGACAGATGATCGATTAGCATACTTAAGAGACTGACATTAGTCTTTCTAGGTTGCCTTTAAGACTTGACATTCATACAGAAGATTCTGTGTATCAAAGCCCATTAAACTACCTTTACAGAACTAGAGCTAGTCTGTGAAATCTCTAGCAGAAATAAAGGACATCACCCAGTTAGTTATGATCTCTGGGGTTGGGTTTTGGATTATATTTAGTGTGACCATACAATTTATTACCCAAACTGGAACATTTTCAAGAAAATAAAGGGATGTTTTAATAATCATGCACAACAAGGACCTTCCACCAGGGCAAAACAGGCCATATGGTCACCCTAATTATATATCACATCAAACATAACGAATCCAAAACTTTAAGAGCATAGTATAGTTTCACATGAATTTAAACTATACGTAACACCCAGGTAAGGACGTAAATTTTTAATCTGGAAAATATAAACCAAGTGAATCTCTTACTAAATTTAAGTGAAAAGGCAAAACAAAAAGTTTTGTAAAAGTAATCAAAGTACCTCCATGACCTTGGGATAGGGAAAAATTCCATAAAAAGAAAAGAAAAACACTAGCCATAAATAAAACAGTGATAAACATGTCTACATTAAAATGAACTTCTGTTTACCAAAAGAAACCATTAAATGGAGAAAGATATTTGCAATAGATATTCCTAGCAAAGGATTCAGACTCAGAATACTGAACTCTGGAAAGAAACATACATTTCAGTAGTAAAACTGGCACAAGATTTCAAAGGCATTTCATGAAAGATGAAATCCAAATGAGTAAAATATGAAAAAGTGTTCAGCTCATTGGTAATCAGGAAGATTAAAGCCAGGTACAATCACACCAACCAGATTGGAGAGAATTTAAATACCTGATACTAAGAATTATTGTTGGTGAGGGATGTGGA
Source organism: Suricata suricatta (assembly GCF_006229205.1). Taxonomy (NCBI): domain Eukaryota; kingdom Metazoa; phylum Chordata; class Mammalia; order Carnivora; family Herpestidae; genus Suricata; species Suricata suricatta. The sequence goes on along the minus strand of NC_043715.1, from coordinate 40,519,776 downwards.
ACTAGAACTCTCATATACTAGTAACTAAAATCAAAATTAGTAAACAACCAGGAAAACTGCTTGGCATTTCCTAGTAAAGATAAAGATAAACTACCCCATACCCTCAAGAAAGGTACAGAGGCATCAGTGTACTTAAACACAAATGTTCATAAAGGCATTGTTCATAATGGCAAAAAACTAAACAATTTAAATATTAACTGTACAATATCAAAAAACAGCTGCAGAATAAAGTTGTGTTGTACTCATGATGGAATACTTTGCCACAACAAAAGCCAAAATCAAAAATAAACAAGATGATTCCGTTTATATAAAGTTCAAAAAAGGACAGACATAAACACTATTATTTAGGGGTGTAAACCTGAGTGAGAATAATGTTTCTATCTAGTTTAAGAGGATAGTTGTGATGATGAGAAAATGCAGGGGCTGGGAAGCTTTTGAGATGCGGGCAATGTCTTTCTTGCCCTGGGTGGTAGTTACAGGGATGTCTGTTTAGAAATATTTCATTTTTATCTATGTATCTTTTCAACATGTGTGGTTATTTCACGATAAGAAGGGGAAAAAACCTCTTCCCAAAAGGGGAAAAATTAACATCCAAAAGAGAATTCTAAGAATGTCACTTGAAGAGATTAACTCGATAGTTTACAAAGAGGAGGGACCTCTAAATCCAAAAAATTACGGTATTCTAAACTCCATAAATAAACTTTAGGCTTTTATCTGTCAGAATGCCATTCTTCAACCAAATTCTGAAAAAGGTGAAAGTGGAATATGAGATATTAAATTACTCCAAAAGGCATGTAAATTGTAAAATTTTAAGACCAAACACTCCACTTCTAATTATAAAATTTGAATTAAGTGCCCAGTGATGACCAGACAGCTATATAGTAGTTTTAAATACTGCTCAGTACAATAAGCTACCAAAATGTAACTTGGTTTTACAAACACAATTAAATTCCCAAACCTGTCACCTATTAAATAACTCCTATTGCTTAAAAAAAGCATATATTATGTGTCATGGGATTAACTATCAAAGCCGTAAGTACAGATAAATTCAGTGATTAAAAAAAAATCTTTTCACTGCTGTACTCCTATTTATGAAGTCATGACTGATAACAAAGAACAAACTGGCATATGAACTATTACAGACTCATAACAAAATTTTAGTTTATGGACTCTAGAAGCTGTTGAACAGCAAAGTTTTTTAAAGTGTTGATCATTAACAAAATATAGATATTTTAGTTTTTTTGCATAAAATAATATATTCAAAGATTTTTAAAAGACTTTTAAAAATCTTACATATGTACGTATTTTTTTTTTCCCACTGTGAAGAGTAAAAGCACAGTCAATTCAACAAATCACTAGTCTGGCAATACACCTTAGTTTAAAACATCTTAATGAAAAATACTGTATGTGGCTCTCATCGAGAACTTCAGGAAGCCTTTTTAATAATTTCATAAAGCCATAAAAACTAAGACAATATACAGCTAAAAATCCATGGGGGGAAGGCGGGGTAGCAAAGAACCAAAGATAAAAAAAATTTAAGACCTTGCTCAGGTATAAAATTTGTCCCAACCCAAGTGTTATTAAAACGGACCCCAAAAATGTCACTGAAATATTTGTGTGATACTGGGAAACGTCGCTCCTATAAGTTATAGATTATTTTTTTTCTTTTACAGATTTAGAATTTTCTTCCTAGCCCCTGGCCCTCTCTGTACCACGGTATTCATCCACGATAACTCTACTAGATGTGCGGGGAAAGCTACCTTAGTCACTCTGCTACCCTCTCCTAAGTATTGCAAACTTGAGAGAGTTCTTTTTAGAGCAGGAGCGAAAGTTTATTTTCTTCCTGGTTTTCTGGCGGCGCGACGGCCCAGGACGTGCGACAGAACGGAAAGAAAAGGCACTGGGCCGGGGCGACCCTTAATTACATCCCGGGGGCAGGGCACTTCCTCCTCAACACCCCGAATCCGCCGGCCCCGGGAGGCCCCCCGGGGCTCGGTCAGCGCCCCCTGACCACTCAGATCACGGGTACTCCGCACCGGATTTCCAGAAACAGGGTCGCTGCGAGAACAGCAAGCATTTTTAAAGAGGTGGTTGCACAACAGCCGCCTTGGAGAAGGATTCCGGTTTAACAGGTAAATACCACGTATGAGACCAGTGGGATGCGATCTGCTGGATGGTGCCGAGGGCATTTCGAGACCCGTCTGCGTCGCTGAGCAAACCCCAAAGTTTGGGCACATGACTTACAGTTCACCTGATGAATACCCCAACGAATGGAAATGAAGAACGTGAGAAAATAGGTGCCTTCGATCAGCACAAAACTCAACTACGCGGAAAAATTCTTTGACTACTCAGGCTTTGTGTTGCGGCACGACAGAACCACCGAATCTCGGAGTTGGAAGACACGTCCCCCCGTGTTCTCCGATCCGTTCGCGGACTTCGGGGCCGCCCCGCCCGCCCCGCTCTCGGTCCCGTGGTTCCCGGATTGAAGGCGCGGTCCTTCGGGGTGGGAGCTGGGAAGCCCGAGGGAGGCCGCGGCCCGCCCCGAGACGCCGGGGCCCGGACAGAAGGCAGGGAGCGGCCTCCGGGAGGGCGACCGAGGGGGCACAGAGGCAGCGGGGAGGCCGCGGGGCCGAGAGCCGGGCGCAGCACCCCACCCCGAGGCCCGCCCAGGCATACCTTTGGCGAGAGCTACGGTGGAGTTCTCGGTGTCG